>NC_137163.1:49637090-49947090 GCF_951394435.1 Stenella coeruleoalba
AGAATGGAGTGTTAGCCACTGGACCACAAGGGAAGTCTCTGTGGTAATTTTTTATGGAGGTAATATAAAACCAATACAAGTGCCACAAAACAGGTGAAAGTCAAGCATAGTCTTAAAGGAAATGAGTAAAAATCTACCATGAAAGAGTAAACTAAAGAAGCTTAAAAGTCATGGTTTCCCATGTGGAACTATAGGTATTGCAATGAGGAACATGGGAGATGGATGCTGCTATAGGTATAATAAGTAAATAAATTTCAAGTAGTAGTTTCCTGTAGTGCCTCAAATATCGTGCTTGATAGTTTTTTTTTTTTCCTTATGTGGAAGATGAAATAGTATAATACTTAAGAAAGTAATATATCAAGATATTACAAACATTTGAAATGCATTGGTATATACAGGTTAAGATACCTAAAGTAGGTTGGATAGATAAATTTTTGTCACAGATAATATTTGGGAATAATCAGCATATGTATTTAGATGATATCATGAATGCAGACGAACTTACCTTAGGATACTGTTTGAGCGAGAAGAGAGTTAAGAATGGAATCAAGGAAATATTGTGTCTTAAGAATAGATGGAGAAAAAGAAGCTAGTGATTTAAACTAATAAAATGTTTCAAAAATATGAGTATTATTCTTATGTTGACCAAGAAAATAAAAGATAAGAATTTTAAGAACAGATTTTTCAATAGTCAAATGTAGCAGAGATATCAAGTAGACAAAAACTGAAAAGTAGCCTTAACAATTAAAATATTGTGTCAATCTTAGTAAAAGTAGTTCCCATAAAGTGGTGAAGTCAGAAGCCAAATTCTCCATGTATTAAAAGGTTTTTAAAGGCAAAGCAGTGGAAAGAGTAAGTAGTCTACAATTTCAAGATGTTTGGCTAAGAGAACAAGAGACTATTGGTAATGTGGGATGGAGTGGGAATTTTATTCTATGTAATTTAATATGCACAATGGCAGAAAAGAAAAACATGGCATAGAGGATGATTTCAAATATGACTCAAGAGAGAAGGATACTTTTTAAAAAATTGAGATCATGAGTAAGGAAATAGACTCAAGGGGACAGGCTGAAAGCTTAGTCTTGGTTGAGGGAGAGGATTGTTATTTCCTATGAGATTAAGATAAAAATGAGTGATGATGAAGTTAAATTTATTGGGAAACAGAGGGGAGGAGAAGTTAAGGCCATTAATACCTTAGAGCTTTTGCAATATGTGTGAAACCATACATGTTTATCTACTGGGTGGAGAATGATGATAAGGTAAGAATTATTAAGAAAACTAAGAATAATTTGTAATGACTTCTGAATGGAATGAGAGAGACACTGACCAGGAAAAATTTAAAGATCCAAGAACCAAGTGGGGATTTTGTCATGTTAATAAGAGAGAAGATGAAGTTAAAGCCATAGGACTTAGAACACTTAGTAAAGACAGGGAAGCCAGCAGGAAGCTAATACAGAATGAAAAAATGAAAGGTCAAAGACAGTGAATTTGGAAAATTATCATTGTTATTATAAAACATGTACAGATTCCTAAGAATACATGGACTATTACATGAATTATATGTTAATAAACAATCTGATTTGACTCCCACTTCTAAATTTGAGTCTCAGTGATTCCAGTAGTCAAAACTAGCGGTATTGCATAGGTAATGCATGGGTTTTAGAACTTATTTTCTAGACTCAAATTCTATTTGTGTACTCATAAAATAGATAAGTTGCTCATTAAATCAGGATACTTAAAGAGCCAATGTGGCATGTAGCATAACTAAACTATGTTTCAGTTTCCTCATCTGTAAAATATCTATAAAATAGGTATATAAAAATTCATGTTCCACAAATAGAATTTTTATGAGAATTAACTGATGAAATACATATGTATTACATTCTATATGTAAATAGAATTTACAGCAGTGCCCAGCACATACTAAGTACTTAATAAATTTTACCTGTAATTGTTGATGCTGTTGTTAGTATTGTCAGTAATAGTTAAGGTTTTGTCAAACATTAAATAAAGTGTCTAATTACCAAGTAAGGGATGATAGCAGTTAGGATGTTGGTCTTTCACAACAACACAGGAAAACATGAAGTCAAAAGATAATGTAATCTCTAAAATAGATCTATATTTTCTGCTACTGTATCATCCTGATAGCTGACTAAAAAATATAACTTCTTAAGCTTAATAATACCTACTGTTTTCCAGAAATGAGCACCAAGTAAAGTTTTACAAGAATGAACATTATTTTTTTAATTCTAATCCTTTTTACTTCTGTGATATGAGTATAGGAGAAAAAAAAAGATTTATAAGCTAAGTTTCTCTGCTACTGTAACAAAATTATCCATATTTTCCTGATATACTATCTTTATGGATAAAAGTTATGTGGAAAAAATAGTTTCCACAAAAAAGTGGAAATATCAGCTTTTACTTCTGGCTCTTTTCATAAAAGCCTGGAAAAAAAACCAAACAACAACAACAACAAAAAAAACAGACTCTGGGATATTTCAGTAAGCATATTTTTCAAATAATTTATGCACAGAAAAATAATACTACCTTTCTTCCAAAAAATTCAAAAAATATTATACATTTATAAAACCACTTACTAGATTTTTTTCTTTTAGGTTTTTTTCCTTCTAACATATCTTCCCCTTGATTTTTAGCATTTTCCAAACACCATATTTGAAACCAAATAAATCAAGATGAATGTAGGGACCTCATTAAATCCCATCTATTTTAGGAATCTAAGGAGAAATCAAGATATAATATTTGAGGCAAAACAACTACTAAATGGCCGCAGCTCATAGTCTGAATAAGTTAAGCACAAGAGATATGATAAATTGGGAAAAAAGAGTTGATGAACTTATTATAATTTCAAATTGGAAAGAATGTCATATGCACTCCCTTGTTTTAAAGGCAATTCTTAAAACTTTGGAAAACAACAACAAAGGACAACTTGCCCTGTTTTTCTGACCTTCCTGCTAGACAATATGACTATGATATTAATTTTGCAGACAATAGTCTCCTCATTGCTCTTGATCTTTTCACAGGTGCCTTGGAAATGTCAGTGAGGTCTGTATGTGTTGTAACTAATTCTCATTAAGAAAATGACATGTGTCTTGTTATATTATTTGTATTTTTGCAAAGGCATAATATTTTTCTATTATTATAGTGAGTTACAGTAAGTTGACAAACTAATCATAGTAAAATGTCAGCTTTTGGATGAAAACTTTTATATATCCCAATGATATGCATGTCACATAAAACCTCAGTGTCTTGCACTAATAGTGTGCCAGACGGTACCATCTTGCTGTTAGGAAACCATGGATCTAGTGTTATATTTCAAATTAGAATGAGTTGATCTTATAGATTGTGAAATAGCAATAAAGTTCAGAGATGCTACTGAAATTTAGTTTACTTATGATATTAAAAAAAACATATAAGAGTTATCTCAGGAAACTTTTAAAACTGAAGTGGGATACTTTAATATCTCTATGGAATTAGAGAGTAATTTAAACTTCAGCTAGGACACGAAAGAGCAGGGCCAGAAGTCTAAAGCCTAAACCCAAACTAAACCCAAAAGTTTAAGAGGTGGGGTAAGAAAAATAGAGCATGAACAGGTAGGTGGCCAGTCCTTAACAGTATTTTGTAGTTGCTTAGGGACTGGAACTGGCCAATGAAAAGGCAGCAAAAATTGTATAGTAAGTTTGAGTCTTAAAAGGAAGTGGTCCAGACTTCTTCAAGCATCATGATGCAAGAGTATTACAAAATGCAAACTAATTGCCCAATCCTGAGACTTCTCCTTCAGGAGGAAAGGAGAGAAATAGAGTTTACACCCCAACTCCCATCATTCCAGTGCATTCCCCCAGGGAAAGGGGTTGGGCAGCTCTTAGCAACCAACCTGACACAACAGGAATGAGAAAAAATGCACAACTCTGAGTCTCATCCTTCAGGAAGAAGGGATAGAAGTGGAGCCTGTACACAATGTCCTGGCATTTCAGTGCACACTCATAGGGAAAAGGGGCAGGTGGCTTTCAGAAGCTGGCATAGCTCTTTAAAATAGGGAGAAAGAATAAAACACATAATCTTCTCCTTCAAAAGAAATGAAGAGAAATAAAACTTGTACCAAATAGCTCACATTTCTGTGCACTGTTCTAAAGAAAAGTGGCTCTGTAAGATTAGGAAAAGACACACAACCTTGAAACTTCTCCCTCAGCAGGAGATGGAATGCATATATTCACATAAAGTGTTTGAGAGGCTCCCAGAATCTCTAGCTGCCCTGATTGGTGAAGGTTTTTCCCTGCTGAAATCATTCCATAAAGACTTAAAGAGCTGCTGTTCTCAAATGAGCAGACCAATGAAAACCTAAAAGGAACATGAAGAATCCAGGAAATATGATGCTATCAAAGGAGCAAATTAAATTTCCAGTATACAACCCTAAAAAAAAGGAGATCTATGAATTGCCTGACAAGATATTCAAAATAATCATCTAAAAGAAATTCAGTAAGCTACAAAAGAACATAGATAGACAACCCAACAAAATCAAGAAATGACACATGAACAAAATCAGAATATCAATAAAGAGAGATATAAACCATAAAAAAAGCCAAACAAACAGAAATTCTACAGCAGAAAAGTACAATAACTGAACTAAAAAATTCAAAAGAGAGCTTCAACAGTAGACTTTGTAAAATGGAAGATAGAACCAGAGAAATCAAAGAAAATGAAAAAAGTAAAGGAAGCCTACCAGACTTATGAGATACAAATAAGTGAACCAATATATGCATCATGAGACTCCCAGAAAGAGAAAAGAGAGAAAGGGCAGAAAAATTATTTAAAGAAATGATGGCTGAAAACTTCTCAAATCTGGGAAGGGAAATGGATATCCAAATTCAAAAAGCTGAAATAATCTCTAATATAATTAATCCAAAGAAGCCTAACCTGAGACACATTATAATAATTAAATTGTCAAACTTGAAAGACAAAGAGAGGCTTTTGAAAGTAGCATGAAAAATAATTCATCACATACAAAGAAAAATATCATACACACACACATTTTACATATCAAAAAACTAAGGGAAAAACCACCAAGATAAGCCCAAAGTTATCAGAAGAAAGGAGATACTAAAGATTAAAGCAAGAATTTAAAAAAAAAATTAGAAAAAAATGAACAAAACAAAGAGTTGCTTTTGAAAAGGTAAACAAATTGATAAACATTTAGGTAGACTATGGAAAAAAAAAGAGAAGACACAGTAAGATCAGAAATAAAAGACTGGGCATTACAACAGAAATAAAATGGTATCATGAGAATATCATGCACAATTATGTACCAACAAGTTCAATAGCCTAGAGGAAACTGATAAATTCCTTATATGTGTAATCTACAAAGACTGAATCATGAAGAAATAGAAAATCTGAAAAGACCAATAATGAGCCAAGAGATCAAATCAGTAATCAAAACCCTCTCAACCAAGGAAAGTCCAGGACCAGATGGTTTTACTGGTGAATTCTACCAAATATTTAGGAAAAATAATGCCAGTCCTTCTCAAACTCTTCCAAAATATTGAAGAGAAGGCAACACACCCAAACTCATTGTATGAAGCCAACATTACTCTGATACTAAAGGGAGACAAGAACACTATAAGAAAAATAAATTGCTGGCCAATGTCTCCGATAAACATAGAGGCAAAAATTTATCAAAAATATACTAGCAAACCAAATTTGACAACACATTAAAAAGATCATACAGCATAACAGAGTGGGATTTATCCCTGTTGTGGAAAGATAGTTCAACAAATGCAAATCAATAAATGTATACCACATTAACAGAATGAAGGAAAAAAGTTACATGATCATCTTAATATACTCAGAAATAGCATTTGACAAAATTCAACACACTTTCCTGATAAAAACACTCAACAAACTAGGTATAGAAGGAATGAATATTCTATGTGAAAAACCCATAACTAATGTCACACTCAGCAGGGAATCATTGAAAGTGTTCCTCTAAGATTAGGAACAAGACAAGGATGACAAATCTTCACCATAGTACTGGAAGTCCTAGCCAGAGAAATCAGAGAAGAAATAGAAATAAGGAATCCAAAACAGAAATGATGAAGTAAAATTATTTGTATTTGTAGATGACATGATCCCATATGTAGAAAATCCTAAAAATGCCACATCAAAATTTAGTAAAGTTGCAGGATACAAAATAAGTATACAAAATTCAGTTGTGTATCTTTATACAAAGAAACCTCTATAAAGGAAATTAAGAACACAGTCCAATTTACAATAGCATCAAAATTCATGAAATGCTTTTTACAATAGCATCAAAATTCATGAAATGCTTAAGAGTAAAGTTAACCAATGAAGCAAAAGTTATACACTAAAAACTCCAAAGCATTTATGAAAGAAATTAAAGATAATATAAATAAATACAGAAGCATCTTGTGTTCATGGATAGAAAGATTTAATGATTTTATTATAATTTCCATACTACCCAAAGTTTTCTACAGATTCAATGCAATCCTCATAAAAACTCTCAATGGCATTTTTTACAAAAGTAGAAAAAAACTACATTTATAAAGAACCATGAAAGATCTAGTATAAGAAAAGTGAATTAAAACAGTAGTATGGTTTCATGTATGGCATAAAGACAAATATACAGACAAATGGCACAGAGATTGCATCAAACTAAAAGGTTTCTTCATAGCAAAGGAAACAATCAACAGATTGAAAAGGTAACCTATGAAATGAGAGAAAATATTTGCAAACCGTATATCTGATAAGGGATTATTTTCTAAAGAATATAAAGAACTCCTGCAACTCATAAAAAAAAAAAAAAGAAACCAAATAACCTGATATTTTAAATGGGCAAAGGACTTGAACAGACATTTGTCCAAAGACATACAAATGGCCAAAATGTATATGAAAAGATGTTCAATGTTATTGATTATCAGGAAAAAAACTAAAACTATGATGTATAACCTCATGTTGACAGGATAGTTTTGCCAAAAGCAAAACAAACAAACAAACAAAAAAACCAAAGTATTTGAAAGAATGTGGAGAAATTGGAACCCTGTATACTGTTGATGGGAATGTAAAATGGTACAGCAGCTCTGGAAAACAGTGGAGTTACCACAAAAAATTAAAAATAGAACTACCATGTGATTCAACAATCTCACTTCTCATATATATCCAAAAATAATTGAAATCAGGATCTTGAAGATAGGTCTGTACTCCTATGTTCATTGCAGCATTATTTATGATAGCCAAGATAAGAGAACAACCCAGATGTCCATAGACAGATGAAAAGGTAGAGAAATGTGGTATTTACATACAATGGAATATTATTTAGTTTTAAAGAAGAAGGACACTCTGCCTTTTGTGACAACATGGATGAACCTGGAGGACATTATATTAAGTGAAATAATCCAGTAACAGAAGAACAATTACTGCTTGATTCCACTTATATGGGGTATCTAAAATAGTCAAACTTATAGATGTAGTTGCCATGGGTTTGGAGTGGGGAAAATGTAACATTGTGTAATGGACCTAAAGTTTCTGTTATGCTGAATGAATAAATTCTAGAGATCTGTTATATGGCATGCAGCTTTTAGTTAACAATACAGTATTGTGTCCTTCAAAATTTGTTAAGAGGGTATATCACATGTGTTCTTACCACAGATGTACACACACACACAAATACCAAACAAAAGAGCACAAGGAAAGTTTGGGAGATGCTGTTTTTTTCTATTGTCTTGATTGTTATGGTGATTTCATGGGTGTGTGGTGCTGTTCAAACTAATCAATTTGTACACATTAAATACGTGCAGTTCTTTGTATATCAATTATACCTCAATAATGGTGTTAAAAATGGAAATCAACTGGCTTTTCAACTCACTTGAAATAAAATCCAAAGTTGTTAGCCTCTACCTGGCTGTTTCCTTGTTATCTTTCTGACCACGTCTCTACCACCTATCTTATAGGTCTTACCATGCAGGCACACAGCCTCTGTGATTTTATACAAATTTCCCATAGGGCTGTTGTAACAAATTTTCACAAACTTCGTGGCTTAAAATACAAAAATTTGTTCCCTCCCAGTTCTGGGGGCCAGAAGTTTGAAATCACAGTAGGATCAACATAGTGTTCTTCCAAAGGCTCTGGGGAGAACCCCACTATTCTTGCCCCCTAGTTTCAGGAGGCTTCTTGGTTTGTGGCTGCATAAATCCAGTCTCTGCCTTCATCTTCATATGAACTTCTCTGTGTCAAATCATACCCTGCCTTTCTCTTATAAGGACATTGTCATTGGATTTAGGACCCACTAGATAATTCAGGTTTATCTCAACTCAAGACCCTTAATCACATTTACAAAGAATCTTTTTTCCAAATAAGGTCCAATTCACAGGTTCTAGGGATTAGGAAATATCTCTCCTGGGACCACCAGTCAAGCCACTACCTCATACATGCTTTCACCTTAGGGAGTATATTGCTCTTCCTTCTTCCTCTGCCTGAAACACTTTGTTCTCAAGAATGTTAATAGCTCATTCCTTCACCTTGTGCAGGTTTTTGCTCTCATTTCACCTTCCCTTGGAAAAGTCTCATAACATCTATTTAGAATTGCAATATCCTCTCCCTCAATCCACTGACATATGAGCCCCCCTCTTATTTTTTCTGCATAGCACTTATTACCACTTTTTACTTATGTAACATATTATAATTTCATTTTTTCTGTCCCTATTCTTGAAAATGCAGTAATGTATTTTGTCAAGAATATAGAACAACTGGAACCATAATACAGTGCTGTTTAGAATGTAAACTGAGATAAGGACTTTGGGAAACTGCTAATATCTACTAAAGATGATCATATGCATGTCAAGTAGTTCCAATCCTATATTCCTATACCCAACATAAATATGTATATATTCTTACTAAAAGACATGTACAATAATATTCACAATAGAACTATTTGTGATACTAGCCCTAAATTGAGAACAACTCAAATGCTCATCAGTAGAATACTGCACAGCAATGAGAATACACAAATGTATATAAATGTATACAATAACAATGATGAATTTCACAAGCATAATATGAAATGAAAGAAGCCAGACACTAAGAGTATATTCTGTGTGAACTCAGGTATATAAAGTTTGAAAACAGGCAAAATTAGCAATATGGTTTTAGAAGTCAGGATAATGGTTAACTTTGGAGGTGAAATGACTAAAACAACTCATGAGGAATCTTCTGGGTAATGTTTAATTTATTGATTTGGATTCAAGAGAAGCAGGGATGTTTAACTTTATGATCATTCATCCAGCTGTATCCTAATGAATTTTAAACTTCTCTGTATTAATATTATTATACTTTGTTTAAAAGATTTTTTACTAGAAAAATGGTACAGATGAATTGGTCTTCAAGGCAGAAATAGAGACACAGATGTAGAGAAAAAATTTATGGACACCAAAGGGTGAAAGTGCGTGCAGGGTGGGTGATGGTGGTGGGATAAATTGGGAGATTGGGACTGACATATATACTCTAATATGTATAAAATAGATAACTAAGCAAAACCTTCTGAAAAATATAAATTTTTAAAAATTAAAAAAAAGATTTAAAAAAAAATCCACCTCTCTTGGCGCTACTACTCCAAAACTGTTGTATGCGTGAGAGTCTCTTTTTCTGTAAGCGCCATGTGCTCATTAAAGCATTATCAGAGAAGATTTATGAATTCAGAGAAATCACAAGTCAGTCTAGGTTTCACCAGAGTTTTTACTACATGTCTAGAAGTATTCTGTCAACATACATCTCTCTGTACCATGCACATGGGGAAAAGAAGGGATTTAATACTCTTAAAAAAAACTAAAACATCTGGGTAGTACCTGTCCTGTGAGCCAGAAGTATATGTTGAGAGGCCAAATTTTTGTAATTAATACCTCATTTGTGTACTTCCCACATTGCCCTTCTATGCAAATTGTACTACAAATCTGAAATACTCCAAATTCAAGCTCTAATGCTTTTCTATAATTAGGTTTCTCTTTCTATATTGTCAGTGGAATCTCCCTTTCTAGAACTATCTCTTCTGTCATATACCTTTTCCATGCTTGAGAGTTTTGTATAGTAACTGTCTTCATTATTACCTATTTCTCTGAGCAGGAGATACTTCAGGATGATGCTGGGAAAAGCCTGCATTGAGGCTTCATTTCCGTGCTCACTTCCTCATTTAGTACCAGTTAGGATAGTTGAATGAGTCTTTTTCTGGTGTTAATAGGTCTAAAGAGGAAACAAAAGTCCCTCTTCTTTCTCTCTTATCTGAATTGTCAGATAAAGAATGCTGATGTTCATGAAATTGATCATTAACTACATTTTCAGTAAGAGGTGGGTGCTAGTCATTGAGAATTATTTGATTATAATTAATCTGCTTAGTTTATAAGAATTTCTAGACTAGAAATAATGACTCAATTAAAAGTCACAATCCCAAAAAGTATTTTAAAAATTCTGAGTATTTTTTATTTTATTCAGAAATTAATGATAAGAATAATTTCCAGAGCATACTTTGAACATGTAGTAAGGTCAGAATAAGCAATAATATAGTGATGTGGTGACAATAATAATAGTTAAGTCCTTTAAACTATTAGCACTTTGATGCATTAAAAATGCATTCATCAATAAGCCCTATGAAGTAGGCAATATGGTCCTTCCCAAATTCATATATTGAAAAATGCCAAGTGTGATGGTATTAGGAGGTGGGGCATTTGAGAGGTACTTAGGTCATGAGTTGGAACTCTCATGAATGGAATTAGTATTCTTATACAAGAGACCTTACAGAGATTCGTCACCCATTTCACCATGTGAGGACACAGAGAAAAGATGGTGTCTATGAGCAAGGAAGCGGGCTCTCACCAGAATGTGACCATGCTGGATACTTGATCTTAGATTTCCCAGCTTCTAGAACTGCAAGAAATAAACATCTGTTGTTTATAAGCCACCCACACGTGGCATTTTGGTATAGTAGCCAAAAAGGACTAAGATAGTAAGTATTATTATTATCCTTATTCTCTTGATAAGAAAACTAGATTTCAAGTAGTTTCCCTCAAGGTCACACAACTAGCAAGTGTTGGAGCTAATACTTAACCAAATGCTGGAGCAAATATTAAAATCCAGGATGTTTATGTTTAAAGAAAGCAAGCAGCTGTCTAGGAAGGCATATTATAATTGAAATCCATAGTATGAAAATGTGATTAGAAACCTTATAATAACTTTCAGTTTTATCTTCAAAATTGTAGATGTACTTTCAATGAAATAGCAGGATATAGCATTATAAGACTTTTGTGAGAATTCTGTGAAATAAGAGTAAATAGTTTATATTAAAGAAATTATTTCTGCTCTTAAAAATATATCATAATGAAAATTGAAATTAGTGGCAATTATCCACATGAATCTAGCAGAGCAGTTTGGGATATTAAGACAGATATCAAAATATGAATGAACATGAAAAGAGAAATGATTGAATCTTGGTGTTTGTAGTGGAGAATACCTAAGACCTAATGACATAAAACTAACTAGATTTTGTAAGATATTTAGAGACTTGTCCAGGTAAGACAAGAGCTTTCCATTAAATATGACTAAGGAGATGACTCAGGAGCTACTGATAAGGATATTGGAAAATGAAGATACATCAGTGTCTAGTATTGACTTATACAATTCCAAACTTAAGGTTGGACCTATGTTTGTCAGCAGTTTGCATAATGCATTAGTCACAACTGTATGTCAAAGAAAGATGGAAGATTTTGAAATTTTTTGTCACAGTAAGAAAAATTACTAAGTATTTCAGTGTACAAAGGGGAATATTTTGTAGGCTGAGGTCTGAGCAAGCACTTGAACAAGTTAGAAAATATATGCATACATTCTGTAATGTAAGCAAAACGAAACAAAACAAAACAGTACTTCACAATAGTTCTAAAGTAATTGCCAATTTCTGTTGGATTCCCTTTACTAATAACAACCCCCTCCCAAATCTCTACAATGTATAAGTTTATTCTCCATGGATCTTATTTCACACAGTCAGAATTCTTTCAAGCCTCACTATTTTTTTAAGGTAAAGACATTGAAGTTTCAAAACTCAAATTATACAAGAACAGCCGTTGAATTAGTTACTCCATTATTGTCATATCCTAACATTTAGCAGGTGTACCTACTTCCTTTTACTTGATTGTAGATCTTATCTACTGAAACAATGACTGTCTCAAGTGACTAATAAGTGCCTGTAAGTTAGCAGGTAGGAACCTAGAAACTCCTTTCCTGATGTTCCAAGTTTTCAAATTCCTTCAGCAAATTATGTTGTATTTAATTTAAGTTCATCAGAAAGTTTATCCTTGTGAGTTTTCTTCCAGTTCGTAAGAACCTAATGCGTTTCATTTGGCCTCAAAATTATTGTCTAGCTTATTTTCAGTAGGTACAATTTATCTAATGACAAATACCCTAAAAATAAGGTTTCTGCTACACTGCTCACATATATAAAATATCTTCAGAACACACACACACACACACACACACACACACACACACACACACACACCCCGTACTTGAATATCATTCTGCAACTGTCACAGTGAAGACTTTCTAGGATACTAAACTGTCAAAGCAAGATAACTTATTTTATTCAACAAAACTTTAGTCAACACCTATTGCACATTAGGTATTATGCCAAACCCCAGTTATCTTGTAGCTCACAGATTAGAAAGTGAGCCAAGAAACACAATTTAATGTAACTAATTCTACAATAGAATATGAAAATACCTTTCTCGTCTGCATCTTTCTGACTACATTAAGTGCCCAAGTATTCCCTTCACCAACTTTTTTCATGCAGCCCATCATCTCATTACTTTTTCTTTAACATGAATCATACTCTTATTCCATACATAGCATTTCTGAGCTAGGAAACCAATCTGATTTAATGAATCACTCTACAAGTAATTCAATGCCATTGCCAACACCTCTCAGGGATATTTGCTAATATAAAGCAATATAAAATTTATAAGGGGGGACGTTGAAGATGGCAGAAGAGTAAGACGTGGAGATCACCTTTCTCCCCACAGATACACCAGAAATACATCTACACGTGGAACAACTCCTGCAGAACACCTACTGAAGGCTGGCAGAAGACCTCAGACCTCCCAAAAGGCAAGAAACTCCCCACGCACCTGGGTAGGGCAAAAGAAAAAAGAATAAACAGAGACAAAAGGATAGGGACGGGACCTGCACCAGTGGGAGGGTGCTGTAAAGGAGGAAAAGTTTCCACACACTAGGAAGCCCCATCGCGGGCGGAGACTGCGGGAGGTGGAGGGGGTAGCTTTGGAGCCGCGGAGGAGTGCACAGCAACAGGGGTGCGGAGGGCAAAGCGGGGAGATTCCTGCACAGAGGATCGGTGCCGACCGGCACTCACCAGCCCGAGACGCTTGTCTGCTCACCCGCTGGGGTGGGCGGGCTGCGAGCTGAGGCTCGGGTTTCGGTCGGAGCGCAGGGAGAGGACTGGTGTTGGCGGCTTGAACATAGCCTGAAGGGGTTAGTGCACCACGGCTAGCCGGAAGGGAGTCCTGGGAAAAGTCTGCACCTGCCGAAGAGGCAAGAGACTTTTTCTTCCCTCTTTGTTTCCTGGTGCGCGAGGAGAGGGGTTTCAGAGCGCTGCTTAAAGGAACTCCAGAGATGGGCGCGAGCCGCGGCTAAAAGCGCGAACCCCAGAGACGGGCGCGAGCCGCGGCGAAAAGCGTGGACCCCAGGGACGGGCAGAAGACGCTAAGGCTGCTGCTGCCGCCACCAAGGGGCCTGTGTGTGAGCACAGGTCACTATCCACACCCCTCTTCCGTGGAACCTGTGCAGCCCGCCACTGCCAGGTTCCCGGGATCCAGGGACAACTTCCCCGGGAGAACGCACGGCGAGCCTCAGGCTGGTGCAACGTCACGCCGGCCTCTGCCGCTGCAGGCCCGCCCCGCACGCAGTACCCCTCCCTCCCCCCAGGCCTGAGTGCGCCAGAGCCCCCAATCAGCGGCTCCTTTAACCCCGTCCTGTCTGAGCAAAAAACAGACGCCCTCCAGCGACCTACATGCAGAGGCAGGGCCAAATCCAAAGCTGAGCCCCTGTGAGCTGTGAGAACAAAGAAGAGAAAGGGCAATCTCTCCCAGCAGCCTCAGAAGCAGCGGATTAAAGCTCCACAATCAACTTGATATACCCTGCATCTGTGGAATACATGAATAGACAACGAGTCATCCCAAATCGAGGAGGTGGGCTTCGAGAGCAAGATCTATGATTTTTTCCCCTTTTCCTCTTTTTGTGAATGTGTATGTGTATGCTTCTGTGTGAGATTTTGTCTGCATAGTTTTGCTTCCACCATTTGTCCTAGGGTTCTATCCGTCCATGTTTTTTTTTTAATTTTTTTCTTAATAATTAATTATAATAACTTTATTATACTTTACCTTCTTTCTTTCTTTCTTTCTTTCTTTCTTTCTTTCTTTCTTTCTTTCTTTCTTTCTTTCTTTCTTTCTTTCCTTCCTTCCTTCCTTCCTTCCTTCCTTCCCTCCTTTAGACAACAAATCATCCCAAATTGAGGAGGTGGTCTCTGAGAGCAAGATTTATGATTTTTTACACTTTACCACTTTTTGTGAGGGTGTATGTGTATGCTTCTGTGTAAGGTTTTGTCTGCATAGCTTTGCTTCCAACATTTGTCCTAAAGTTCTATCCGTCTCTTTTTTTTTCTAAATAATTATTTTTTAATTCAATAACTTTATTATACTTTATATTATTTTACTGTATCTTCTTTCTTTCTGTCTTTTTTCCTTCCTTCTCTCCTTCCTTCCTTCCTTCCTTCCTTCCTTCCTTCCTTCCCTCCTTTCTGTCTTTCTTTCATTCTTCATACTTCTACTAATTCTCTCTACTTTTTCTCCCTTTTATTCTGAGCCATGTGGATGAAAGGCTCTTGGTGCTCCAGCCAGGAGTCAGGGCTCTGCCTCTGAGGTAGGAGAGCCAACTTCAGGACACTGGTCAACAAGAGACCTCCCAGCTCCACATAATATCAAACGGCAAAAATCTCCCAGAGACCTCCATCTTAACACCAGCATCCAGCTTCACTCAACGACCAGCAAGCTACAGTGCTGGACAACATATGCCAAACAACTAGCAAAACAGGAACACAACCCCACCCATTAGCAGAGAAGCTGCCTAACATCATAATAAGGCCACAGACACCCCAAAACACACCACCAGACGTGAACCTGCCCACTAGAGAGACAAGATCCAGCCTCATCCACCACAACACAGGCACTAGTCCCCTCCACCAGGAAGCCTACACAACCCACTGAACCAACCTTAGCCACTGGAGATAGACATCAAAAACAGAGGGAACTACGAACCTGCAGCCTGCAAAAAGGAGACCCCAAACACAGTAAGATAAGCAAAATGAGAAGACAGAAAAACACACAGCAGATAAAGGAGCAAGATAAAAATGCACCAGACCTAACAAATGAAGAGGAAATAGGCAGTCTACCTGAAAAAGAATTCAGAATAATGATAGTAAGGATGATCCGAAATCTTGGAAATAGAATGGACAAAATGCAAGAAACAGTTAACAAGGACCTAGAAGAAATAAAGATGAAACAAGCAATGATGAACAACACAATAAATGAAATTAAAGGTACTCTAGATGGGATCAATAGCAGAATAACTGAGGCAGAAGAATGGATAAGTGACCTGGAAGATAAAATAGTGGAAATAACTATTGCAGAGCAGAATAAAGAAAAAAGAATGAAAAGAACTGAGGACAGTCTTAGAGACCTCTGGGACATTAAATGCACCAACATTTGAATTATAGGGGTTCCAGAAGAAGAAGAGAAAAAGAAAAGGACTGAGAAAATATTTGAAGGGATTATAGTTGAAAACTTCCCTAATATTGGAAAGGAAATTGTTAATCAAGTCCAGGAAGCACAGAGAGTCCCATAAAGGATAAATCCAAGGAAAAATCCGCCAAGACACATATTAATCAAACTCTCAAAAATTAAATACAAAGAAAGCATATTAAAAGCAGCAAGGGAAAAACAACAAATTACACACAAGGGAATCCCTATAAGGTTAACAGCTGATCTCTCAGCAGAAACCCTACAAGCCAGAAGGGAGTGGCAGGACATACTGAAAGTGATGAAGGAGAAAAACCTGCAACCAAGACTACTCTACTCAGCAAGGATCTCATTCAGATTTGATGGAGAAATTAAAACCTTTACAGACAAGCAAAAGCTGAGAGAGTTCAGCACCACCAAACCAGGTTTACAACAAATGCTAAAGGAACGTCTCTAGGCAAGAAACACAAGAGAAGGAAACGACCTATAATAACAAACCCAAAACAATTTAGAAAATGGGAATAGGAACATACATATCGAAAATTACCTTAAATGTAAATGGACTAAATGCTCCCACCAAAAGACACAGATTGGCTGAATGGATACAAAAACAAGACCCTTATATATGCTGTCTACAAGAGACCCACTTCAGACCTAGAGACACATACAGACTGAAAGTAAGGGGATGGAAAAAGATATTCCATGCAAATGGAAACCAAAAGAAAGCTGGAGTAGCAATTCTCATATCAGACAAAATAGACTTTAAAATAAGGACTATTAAAAGAGACAAAGAAGGACACTACATAATGGTCAAGGGATCGATCCAAGAAGAAGATATAACAATTGTAAATATTTATGCACCCAACATAGGAGCACCTCAATACATAAGGCAAATACAAACAGCCATAAAAGGGGAAATCGAGATTAACACATTCATAGTAGGGGACTTTAACACCCCACTTTCACCCATGGACAGATCATCCAAAATGAAAATAAATAAGGAAACACAAGCTTTAAATGATACATTAAACAAGATGGACTTAATTGATATTTATAGGACACTCCATCCAAAAACAACAGAATACACATTTTTCTCAAGTGCTGATGGAACATTCTCCAGGATAGATCATATCTTGGGTCACAAGTCAAGCCTTGGTAAATTTAAGAAAATTGAAATTGTATGAAGTATCTTTTCCGACCACAATGCCATGAGACTAGATATCAATTACAGGAAAAGATCTGTAAACGATACAAACACATGGAGGCTGAACAATACACTACTTAATAATGAAGTGATCACTGAAGAAATCAAAGAGGAAATTAAAAAAATACCAAGAAACAAATGACAATAGAGACACAACGACCCAAAACCTATGGGATGCAGCAAAAGCAGTTGTAAGGGGGAAGTTTATGGCAATACAAGCCCACCTTAAGAAGCAGGAAACATCTCGAATAAACAACCTTACCTTGCACCTCAAGCAATTAGAGAAAGAAGAACAAAAAAACCCCAAAGCTACCAGAAGGAAAGAAATCATAAAAATCAGATCAGAAATAAATGAAAAAGAAATGAAGGAAACAATAGCAAAGATCAATAAAACTAAAAGCTGGTTCTTTGAGAAGATAAACAAAATAGATAAACCACTAGCCAGACTCATCAAGAAAAAAAGGGAGAAGACTCAAATCAACAGAATTAGAAATGAAAAAGGAGAAGTAAAAACTGACACTGCAGAAATAAAAAAGATCATGAGAGATTACTACAAGCAACTCTATGCCAATAAAATGGACAATCTGGAAGAAATGGTCAAATTCTTAGAAATGCACAACCTGCCAAGACTGAATCAGGAAGAAATAGAAAATATGAACAGACCAATCACTAGCACTGAAATTGAAACTGTGATTAAAAATCTTCCAACAAACAAAAGCCCAGGACCAGATGGCTTCACAGGCAAATTCTATTCAAACATTTAGAGAAGAGGTAACACCTATCCTTCTCAAACTCTTCCAAAATATAGCAGAGGGGGGAACACTCCCAAATTCCTTCTACGAGGCCAGCATCACCTTGATACCAAAACCAGACAAGGATGCCACAAAGAAAGAAAACTACAGGCCAATATCACTGATGAACATAGATGCAAAAATCCTCAACAAAATACTAGCAAACAGAATCCAACAGCACATTAAAAGGATTATACACCATGATTAAGTGGGGTTTATTCCAGGAATGCAAGGATTCTTCAATATATGCAAATCTATCAATGTGATAAACCATATTAACAAATTGAAGGAGAAAAACCATAAGATCATCTCAATAGATGCAGAGAAAGCTTCTGACAAAATCAACACCCATTTATGATAAAAACCCTGCAGAAAGTAGGCATAGAGGGAACTTTCCTCAACATAATAAAGGCCATATATGACAAGCCCACAGCCAACATCATTCTTAATGGTGAAAAACTGATAGCATTTCCACTATCAGGAAAGACAAGATCTTTCCTGCTTATCTAAGATCAGGAACAAGACAAGGTTGCCCACTCTCACCACTCTTATTCAACATAGTTTTGGACGTTTTAGCCACAGCAATCAGAGAAGAAAAGGAAATAAAAGGAATCCAAATCGTAAAAGAAGAAGTAAAGTTTTCACTGTTTGCAGATGACATGATACTATATATAGAGAATCCTAAAGATGCTACCAGAAAACTACTGGAGCTAATCAATGAATTTGGTAAAGTAGCAGTATACAAAATTAATGCACAGAAATCTCTGGCATTCCTATATACTAATGATGAAAAATCTGAAAGTGAAATCAAGAAAACACTCCCATTTACCATTGCAACAAAAAGAATAAAATATCTATGAATAAACCTACCTAAGGAGTCAAAAGACCTGTATGCAGAAAATTATAAGACACTGATGAAAGAAATTAAAGATGATACAAATAGATGGAGAGATATACCATGTTCTTGGATTGGAAGAATCAACATTGTGAAAATGACCCTACTACCCAAAGCAATCTACAGATTCAATGCAATCACTATCAAACTACCACTGGCATTTTTCACAGAACTAGAACAAAAACTTTCACAATTTGTATGGAAACACAAAAGACCCCGAATAGCCAAAGCAATCTTGAGAACGAAAAACGGAGCTGGAGGAATCAGGCTCCCTGACTTCAGACTATACTACAAAGCTACAGTAATCAAGACAGTATGGTACTGGCACAAAAACAGAAAGATAGATCAATGGAACAGGATAGAAAGCCCAGAGATAAACCCACGCACATATGGACACACCTTATCTTTGATAAAGGTGGCAGGAATGTACAGTGGAGAAAGGACAGCCTCTTCAATAAGTGGTGATGGGAAAACTGGACAAGTATGTGTAAAAGTATGAGATTAGATCACTCCCTAACACCATACACAAAAATAAGCTCAAAATGGATTAAAGACCTAAATGTAAGGCCAGACACTATCAAACTCTTAGAGGAAAACATAGGCAGAACACTCTATGACATAAATCACAGCAAGATCCTTTCTGAGCCACCTCCTAGAGTAATGGAAATAAAAACAAAAATAAACAAATGGGACCTAATGAAACTTCAATGCTTTTGTACAGCAAAGGAAACGATAAACAAGACCAAAAGACAACCCTCAGAATGGGAGAAAATATTTGCTAATGAAGCAACTGACAAAGGATTAATCTCCAAAATTTACAAGCAGCTCATGCAGCTCAATAACAAAAAAACAACCAACCCAATCCAAAAATGGGCAGAAGACCTAAATAGACGTCTCTCCAAAGAAGATATACACACTGCCAACAAACACATGAAAGAATGTTCAACATCATTAAACATTAGAGAAATGCAAATCAAAACTACAATGAGATATCATCTCACACCAGTCAGAATGGCCATCACCAAAAAATCTAGAAACAATAAATGCTGGAGAGGGTGTGGAGAAAAGGGAACACTCTTGCACTGCTGGTGGGAATGTGAGTTGGTTCAGCCACTATGGAGAACAGTATGGAGGTTCCTTAAGAAACTACAAATAGAACTACCATATGACCCAGCAATCCCACTACTGGGCATATACCCTGAGAAAACGAAAATTCAAAAAGAGTCATGTACCAAAATGTTCATTGTAGCTCTATTTACAATAGCCTGGAGATGGAAACAACCTAAGTGCCCATCATCGGATGAGTGGATAAAGAAGATGTGGCACATATATACAATGGAATATTACTCAGCCATAAAAAGAAACGAAATTGAGCTATTTGTAATGAGGTGGATAGACCTAGAGTCTGTCATACAGAGTGAAGTAAGTCAGAAAGACAAAGACAAATACCGTATGCTAACACATATATATGGAATTTAAGAAAAGAAAATGTCATGAAGAACCTAGGGGTAAGACAGGAATAAAGATGCAGACCTACTGGAGAACGGACTTGAGGATATGGGGAGGGGGAAGGGTGAGCTGTGACAGGGCGAGAGAGAGTCACGGACATATACACACTAACAAACGTAAGGTGGGAAGCTAGTGGGAAGCAGCCGCATGGCACAGGGATATTGGCTCGGTGCTTTGTGACAGCCTGGTGGGGTGGGATAGGGAGGGTGGGATGGAGGGAGATGCAAGAGGGAAGACTTATGGGAACATAGGTATATGTATAACGGATTCACTTTGTTATAAAGCAGAAACTAACACACCATTGTAAAGCAATTAGACCCCAATAAAGATGTTAAAAAAAAAAGAAAAAAATTTATAAAATTTAAAGTAATGTAAAGGTTGCATTTTGGGCACAAAGCAGTCTTGACAAACAATAAAAGAGCTATTAAGAGTGTCAAGTACGAAGAAGGATCACACAGAATAATAAATGAGTATAGTTTTTGTTTTTATAGATTAAACAATTCAGTTTAACAAGTCAACTTAGGAGGATATTAGAAAAAATAAAGGTAATCAAATAAAAATAAATAAAGCAAATAATAATATAGTATGATTCAGTCACTATTTTTTTATGAAAGAGATAGTGGTAAAATATATACTCACGATGATGATGTGCCAAGAATGACTTTTACAATATTCTTGTTGAGGATGTTTGCAATATCCAGGGTAAGGATAACACAAGCATTAATGTAAAATATCCTTTCTATATGAGATTTTAAAAATATTGTTAGTAAATTACAAAAAAAATGTAATTATTGTACAAATTCAGAAACTATGAAGGTAACAAGACCTTGTCAACAGATTTATTGATAAATATTTGTAGGTGTTGATTGCATGTGTTCCAAATCCATGGGTTTTTTTCAAAAGTTTAGAGGAGCTGAAGAGAGTTAATGAATTTGTTATGCATTGAGTGATGTTTTTGAAAGGTATTAAATGCTAACAACTGTGATCAGGATAATTAACAAAAAATTACAAGTTACGTAAAAATCTTACTTTAATAAATACCTAATATCATAATGTCTGTTTTAATATAGTAAGGTTATTTTCTCAACTGAAAGCCTATATTATATATTATCTCAAATAGTTATATTATGACAATCTTATTTAACAGATAGAAGCAATAACTGTAATAATATTTTTGTTTGTACACTATTTCATGACTTTTTAAAATATTTTCATATACATAGTCTCATTACCTTGGCTTGATATTTTTCTAATAAGTAAGGCAACTGGTATGGCTGCAACTTTAGAAATGAGAATACAATTATTATAGCTTGTTCAAGTTATTCAAGTTGTTCAAATCACCCGAGTGAGACAGATTATGTTTTGAAAGGAGGATTATTCATTTGTTCAACCATTTAAAAATTTTGTAGCTAACTCCTGGTTGTGTGATAAGTGCAGTGGATATAATGATGAAAAAGACAGTGTCCTTGACCTTGTAGAGCTTAAAATTAATTATTTGCTTACTATTTCTCCTTTTTGGCTATAAATTCTTTCTGCAAAAGACCCAATGCCAGTCATATTTACTTATCTATATCTAGAATCTAAATTAGCATCTGACACATAGTTGATGCTTAAAAATATTTTATTCATCTGTTAAAAAATATGTATTGAGTGCCTATAATGCATCAGATACTGTTCTAGGCAATATAATACAAATGAACCAAATGGAGAAAATTAACATATTCATTTAAGTGTGTGTTGGGCAAAAGATAAGTAATAATTTGACAAATGAGTAAATATTTATAGTATATTAAATGGTTACAAGTGTTAAGGGGAAAAAATAAACCTTACAGGAGTTCATGAATATTTATAATTTTTAATAGAAAGGTAAGAAAAGTCCTCTCTCTGAGAATGTTACATTGAGAAACTGTCCATAGGAGGGAGAGAATGAACCATGCAGATATCTGGGAGTTTCTCAGTCAAAAGGAAAATAGTTACAAAGGCCCAGAGATGCTGCAGCCTCCCATATTGGAGCAACAGCAAAGAGGCTAGTGTGGTTGGAACAGAGTGAGCAAGGAGGAGAGTGTGATAACTGCTTTGACATGGTCACAGTGGAGGGACTTTGGAAACGAGAACAGTGCTGGCTGATACCCTCCAGCAAAATTAGGGCAAGACTCTTTCATCAATCTTTCCATTTCAAGTAAGAGAAATCTCAATTCCACCATACTAAAACAAGAAGAAATACATTAGCTCATGTACATGAGATATCCACAGAAAAGTCACGATTCAGTTATGCCTGATTCTAGACTCAATTTCACATGATGGCCCTGGAATCTGCAGTCTTGCTTCATCACATCATCAAGCCCAACAAAAGTCAGTGAGTCTTTTCAGACAGCTCCAGCAAAGCACTAACATATCTTCTGATTAGACTAGCTTGGGTAATGTGTCCATCATAACATTGTTTTCTATGTCTGTGAGTCTATTTCTTTTTGGTAAATAAGTTCATTTGCATCATTTTTAAGATTACACATACAAGTATATCATATGATATTTGTCTTTCTCTGACTTACTTCATTTAGCATGATAATCTCTACATCCATCCATGTTACCATGTTGCTGCAAATGGCATTATCTCATTCTTTTTTTATGGCTGAGTAATAGTCCATTGCATATATATATATATATATATATATATATCCTTTTTTTTTAATCCATTCATCTGTTGATGGACATTTAGATTGGTTCCATGTCTTGGCTATTGTAAATAGTGCTGTTATGAATACCAGCAGGGGGATTTGTGGATCATATGGTAACTCTATTTTTAGTTTTTTAAGGAACCTCCATACTATTCTCCATAGTGGCAGCACCAATTTACATTCCCACCAACAATGTAGCAGGGTTCCCTTTTCTCCAGCATTTATTATTTGTAGACTTTTTGATGATGGCCATTCTGACCAGTGTGAGGTGATACCTCATTGTAGTTTTGATTTGTATTTCTCTAATAATTAATGATGTTGAACATCTTTTCACGTACCTGTTGGCCATTTGTATGTCTTCCTTGGAGAAATATCTGTTTAGCTCTTGTGGTCTTCTGTCCATTTTTTGATTAGGTTGTGGCTTTGTTCTGTGTTTTGTTCATTTGTTTTCATTTGTTTGTTTTTTGTTTTGAGAACACAAAGTATGTGGCACCTGTTTACAAGTTAATTGAGGTTTGGGGACAGAGGTCATCCATTGTCTCCCTAGAGTTATTGGTTGATTCAGTCAAGGGTCTGAAGACAGTATAACATGAGTAGGAGGTGTTACTGAAAACTCGGCCTCTCTGTACACTGGTGCCAAATCAAATCCCAGAGACAGAGTTTGGGGTGAAGTAGAAAAGGATAGGTTTATTGCTTTGCCAGGCAAAGGGTAACACACCAGGCTTCTGCCTCGAAAAACTATGTGTCTCAACCCCAGAGGATTCGATGAAGAGTTTTATAAGAGTGGTTCAAAAGTGGGGTCTCTGACAAGATTAGGGTGTGAGCAGGGCTTGCACTCCCTTAATCTCATCTCCAGTGGTCATCTCCTAATCTTGATGAGTTTCTCTTGTCCTTTTAATCTTGCCCCAGGTGGTTTCTTGGCTGTTCCTCCCTTGATTAGCTACTGTTTGAATCAGCCCTTTGGAACTCAGGGAATGTCATGGAGACTGGAGACTTGCCTATAAGAAATGGTGGACAAAAGGAGGCCATGATGCCCAGGCCCCACATGATTTCAGTCCCTGGGAACCCCAGAGGGCTCCACTTAATTTCAGAGATAGGATGTCTATTCTGGAAGATTTATAGGTCACAAAGGAAGTTATACAGTCTAAGACGCAGGGCCCAAATAAACTTCAGCCAGGAAATGACTTTCCATACTCACCTAGTAAAGTGTTGGGAGCCCTTTAAGCAAGGCATCAGGCTGTTTTCCGAGATGTTTTATGCCTCCATAAAGTCCATCTTAGTTCTTTAAAGCTGTCTTTGATATCTGAGTCTATGCTTATCTCTCCCAAATATGACATTTCTGTCAAAGCCTTGGTAATATAACAAAAGTTTCCAATTGCATCCTCTTATAAAAAGAACAGATTCTTTTGGAATTTACATAAATATCTATATTGCTATAAAAGCAAGAATACTCACTAAGAGTTTTCAAATTCTGGATAGATCATATAGAGAGAAAAAGGTAAATATTTTATATTTGTTTAACAAAGTATACTTTATTAAATTTCTCCAAGTCACAGTTAGCTTAAGGGGAAAGGTTTTCTCATGTCTAGAAAACAAAGATTAAAAAGCCAGTAATATTTCAGACAAAAAATTATATAAGTTATGGGCATAAGCATCAGTTCATTCAGTCCTATTGAAACAGGAGGGAAGGGGGCAGGGCACAACCTTTGAAAGAATGACATAGCCGGAGGACATGATATAAACTGATTAGAACAAAATGGGTCCAAGATGGCAGACAAGTGGACTTCCACTAGACCTTGAGCTTCAGTATATGCTCATTTTAACACATCAGCAAGCTAAATGACACACCCACAGGTGCCATGACAGTTCCAAGGCCAACCATAAAGATCAAAAAGTGGGTAATGGCCCAATTCCTGGAAATCCCCACTGCTTCCCCAAATAGCTGGAATACTACTCCCACTCATTAGCCTATGAAATTACCCACCTCTATAAAAACTGACAAACCCATACCCTGGTCTTGCTCTCACCTTCTGAGATGGCCCACACTCTGTCTGTGGAGTGTGTTTCTCTCTAAATAAATCCACTTCTTACCTATCACTTTGTCTCTCACTGAATTCTTTCTGTGATGAGACATCAAGAACCTGAGCTTCATTAAGTCCTGAAACCAGGTATGTGATCTCAGTTGGAAAACTGTAGGTTTTGGCCAGGTTCGAAACTCAGCTGCATGGGTTCAAGACCCAATCAGGGTTTTGGCCAGGTTTGAGTCCCAGCCACCTGGGTTCGACTCCCAATCTGAGTTTTGGCCGGGTTTGAGTCCAGCACATGGGTTCAAGTCCCAGTCTGAGGTACACAGTTTCACTGTTTAATGAATACTTGTTCATCTTGATCTCTTGTTAGCAGTTTATAAAGCTATCAGGTTTTCCATTTCATTTCTGTAGACCTGAAAGTTATCAGAAACCTATTTTTGTCAAAAAAATCCTTCCTATGAATCTTCTTGAAGATATTCATTCTTGTAAAAGTGTCAGAGTAAAACAATAACTCTTTTGTCATTTAACTATAAATGACAAAAGACTTAAAATGGAATGGTTGAAGATCCGATTATAATGTAATTAACAAAGAAATTTGGTTATTTCTGTGATATAATGCATTTTAAGTTAATAGCTAGAATTATAACACTACACCAGGATATATTCAAATTTAGAGATTTTATATAATTTCCAGAACATTTATATTAATAACATTTACCCATACAATGCAACTCTTTTTCTCATGGTTTCTTTTCCATAAACTTTCTACAACTTCTTTTTTTATTTTCAGACTTTGTTCTATGGTTTCTTTGTCTATTTTTCTATCTTTTTTAATCTCTCTTTAGGACACATTTACTTTATTTTCCCTTAACAAAATTTATTTCTATTTCTTATACTTTTTTCTTTGCATACACAAATGTTTTCCTTATTACTTTTAGTAGTTTTAATTACATATATTAATTAGAATTCTTAATCTTTAAAAGCCTAATTTCTAGTGAAAATTAAGAAGTAAGTAATTTTGAACTCTCTTTTACATTAGCATTCTGGAGATTTGCAAATTTATAAATATTATTTATAGTTTCTAAAAATATCTGCCTTTTATAGAAAATTTCTCAAGGTGGCATCAAAAATTTTAATTAATAGCCCTAAACATCTTTAGTTTCTCTGTAAAAGGAAGCCTATGTTTGGTAATTACTGTTTCAGTATTTTATCTTGTTTGGAAATGAGCTAGACATTCAATAAATTTCTAGCATTAAACAATTTAGCAAAACTCTAACATTTCAAGTTACCAAAAAGGTTTGGGATAACTAATTTTCAATAGATGTATCATAAAGCATAATTATTCTTAAAGAGTTAACCGAAAATCTATTACCCTATTTGCATTTAATGTACTTACAAAAATATTATCATACCAAGTTATACTTGTTGACAAATTTTATAAACGTAGATAATATGATCTTATTTGACTTTTAGTAATCCTAAGTACAATAAAAGTATTATACTTAATGTTGATGACTCTGAAGACATGTCTGTATTAATTAAACCAACAAACTAATTTTAATATCAAATACTAATTTAATACTTAATATTTCCCAGCTCATATGAACTTGAAATTTATTTGGGCTAACTCTTATTACATTTCTGAAAATTTATATAAATATTTAATTTTCTTTAAGTCAAGTAAATAGAGTTCATTCATAAGTTAATTTTGGCAATACCATCCAAAGTTAGAAATATATATTAATAATGTACATACATATACACACATACATCCAGATAGACACAGACAGAGAGCTCATAGTTTTCATTTTAAAATTTTGTCATGAATCAGGTACTACAATGTAAAACTCACTAGTTTATGAATAACAGTTGAAACAAGTTTACTCATTTGAGTTTAAAATGGCTTCTTCCCTCACCCTCCTTTTTTTTTCCAGTCTCAGGACTTGGAAATGGTGTAGGTAAGAGTTCCCTGAGAAGACTGGTAGAACATTTACATCTCAAAGGCACAGGGGAGTTAAATGTAAGCTCCACCTAGAAAGACTTTTTGTTCCCTTAAGATCAGAATTCTGAAAAGATGTTTTATCAAGCCAGTTTTAAGGGCTTCCCTGGTGGTGCAGTTGTTGAGAGTCTGCCTGCCGATGCAGGGGACACGACACGGGTTCGTGCCACGGTCTGGGAAGATCCCACATGCCGCGGAGCGGCTGGGCCCGTGAGCCATGGCCACTGAGCCTGCGCGTCCAGAGCGGGAGAGTCCACAACAGTGAGAGGCCCGCGTACCGCAAAAAAAAAAAAAAAAAAAAAAAAAGCCAGTTTTCTCCAACTGCATATGCAAAAACCAATTTGGAATGTCAATAAAGCCTTATCTTGACCATTTCAGGGCAAGATCTCCTTTAGTTCCCATTTAAGTAAGTACTGGGAAGTATATATTCCATACATACATAAATTCAGTTGGACTGTTAGTCAGCGATGGCTGTCTGGTGCCCCTTTTTTCTCCTGTTTGGGGGACTTTCCCATTTTAAAGTTGGTTTGTGAGACTATGAAAACTGTGTGGTGGGTCAGTGTGCTGTTTGTGAGCTAAACTCCTCTAGGTGTTACCCTAGAGTTATTTCACCTTTTTCATGTGTCTCAGTTTCTCCCTCTGGCAGTATAAAATTCCTCTGGGTGTTCAAAGCACTTAGAGGGCCAATCCTTATGTGTGCATCCCCAAGTAATTTTATATATTTTTTTATTTAAAAAGTTTTTAAAGATCTTTTTTTAAAATATTTATTTATTTTGGCAGTGCTGAGTCTTAGTTGTGGGATTTTCGTTGCAGCATGTGGGCTCATAGTTGCAGCGTGCAGGCTTCTTAGTTGCGGCATGCATGAGGGATCTAGTTCCCTGACCAGGGATAGAATCCAGGTCCCCTGCATTGGGAGCATGGAGTCTTCCCACTGGACCACCATGGAAGTCCCCCCAAGTAGTTTTTTATATTAATGAGTGGGTTTCCCTATGGGACTGCTGCACAGTATGAGAATTTGCTTCTACCATTCACACACACATACACACACACACACACACACACACACACACACACAAACACACACACTGGGGATGTGCCTTCTCACAGAAGCTCAACCACTGAGATGCTTTAGGGACTGTGCCCAAACTCCTTCATCCCCAGCCTCTCAAGATTTGGCTCTGATCCCTGGCACCCCCTGGAGCTATTCCACCTTTGGAACCTTTCCCGGGTGGCAGGAGTGCCTAGCACAGGGGTTGTGACCTAAATCTGAGTACTGGCGACCCTAGAAGTCTGTTACACAAAAAAATTTTATTGAGCAGTTAGGGATCCCACTGGGGACAGAAAGGGCTGGCAATAAAGGAGCATGTGAAACTCGGGGCAGGGTGCATACTGCTTAACTCTACATCCTGTTCTTGCTTCAGGGAGCAGGTCTTCCTGGGCCTTTCTATCCTGCCTCCTGAGACCCCAGGCAGAAGGCTCTTTGGGAAGCCACAGATCGCTGCTTTCTGTTTCAAAAAGCCCAGCTCCCCCCTGGTTTGTGGTGGTGGCCACTGACAATGGCTCAGGGCAGGGGCCCATTTGGTAGACTGCTAAGTCTTCTTTGCACTCTGACTCTGCTCCTGCATCCTCCTTGGCTCACAGAAGGGCCCCTGAGGATTGAGCAGAGAACGTCAGGTTTTCTTCCAGGCAAGCTTCAGCCCTGGGATGTTCAGGGCAGACTCTCATTACAAACCTCAGTTTCTGAGGCTCCTTGCTTATGGCCATTTAGTGTAGAAGGAGGCTCCTGGGTGGGGAAGGCTCAGACAGAACGACGCAGGTTCTAATCTGTGGCAGTTGGCCGGGGATGGGGGTGTCAATGCAGAAAGAGGCATTTGCTGCCTTAGGCAGTTAAGCCATTGCCCTCTCTTTACGATGGCTCACCTGCAAGATTCTGTGGGGTCCGCCTCCTGGCAGCATGCTGCAGTTGCCAGATTTTGGGTCTGGGGTAACCCAGATCTTTGTCCAACATTCCCAGAGCGTGCTTTCTCTTGAGAGCACGTCTGGGGACCGACTTCTCTGCTTCCACCTTTGCTGGCGTGGCCAAAGGAACATCCCCGTAGACCCGGTAGCCACCAACCAGGCAGTATGTCTCCCCATGCCGGCCCAACTGCGCTTCTCAAAATGCTCGGTAGAGGACAAAGTAGTGACCAGGTGTAGGAGGAGAAACGGGAGCCACTGCTGCTGCAAAGAAAATCAGAACTGATCAGTCACTTCTGCTGTGCACAGTCTCCTGCCAGTATTGCCCTCTCTCATGTCTCTCCCAGTTTCTGGCTAAAGACATTTAATCTACTTGACATCCAAAACACAGCCTTGGCCCATCACCTCTATGAGTCCCTAGAGAAGGGACACTGGCTGCAAAAGCAATCCCTAGAGCCTACGGCTGCAGCAGATGAGGAAGTCTCCTGACCGTTCCCAGGGAAAACAGTAGAACCCGAAAGAAATTGCAATCATGATCCTCTCCATCTCTCCCTTCCACAACAGAGAAAATATCTCTTGCAGTGTGTCACTTCTGAGGTTTTAATGAAAATGTCTTTCAAGTTTTGGGGAAAAAAATAATCTAATATAAATTGGTTTAGAACCCCATCCACCTTGGCAACCCCTCTTGGGCCCCATTTATACTGCCTGTTTCAACCACACTGAAGTCTAGCCCTCTGATACTGTTGCGTAGATTAGAACAAGGCCAAATACTGAAGCAGAGTTATCAGGAGACTCAGAACCAGGTTCTGGGTACCAAGTCTAGGCTCACATCAACCCAACCTCCTGGGACACCATCTTCTCAGCCCTTCAGTCTCATTAGCACTTCATCACCACCCCCCCCTTCGTTCTTATGGTCTTCCCATCAATATGGCAACACCCTCTCCCCTAGTACGCAGCAACTCAGTAAGGGATGTGTCTGAGGGGACCGATATAGATGTCTACATGATAGCACAGTGGTGCCTGGGTTTGCAGGTGTGGTTCAAGAGTGGCCCTGTTCCTCAAACCGCTCCATTTACAATTTACCAACAAAAATGCACTTGTGTTTTGTTAGGAGGCCAATCAGGAAAGGTCTGAATGAAAGCATCCTGTAGCCCAAAGGGTAAGGCTACATTTATAAAGCTCAGAACCGTCCTGCACACTTGTCCAGGGATGACCTTACACTTGTCCTCAGCAGTGAGAACTGTGCGTCCCTGAAGGCGTCCCAGGTCACCGGTATTACTTACATCTGGGAAAATGCTCCACTGTACGTAGTTGGCAACCCCCACAGGAACATGTGCCAGCCAGGTGAGGTTGTCTGTACACCACATCTCCTGTAGAGATGCTCGGTCTGGGTGTACCTGCTGCACTGCCCACCCAGGGATCAGAGCACCGGTTAGAGTACATATAGACTATACGGTCAGACTTTCTCAGACAACCAAAGAGATTGATGTCTGGTGGAGAACTGGTAGGGAAATTTCTCTGGGGACAGCACGTTTCTATAGTTACCCTGCCACAGAAACTGTCAGAAGGCCTGTGAGGGCATCACGACCCATCGAGGTCATCATATAAGGAACCTTTGACTTGAGGGGTAGGCTTCAGGAGGAGGGGCAGTTTTGTGGAGGAGAACAGGGAAGAGGCAGAGATACTCAGCCTTGGCCCTCACACCTGGGCCTCCCCACCCATGCCCTAGTCTAGTAGACACCCCAGGTGGGTCGTACCGGTGAGCTGGCACAGCCCCAGGGGCCACAGGAGGGCAAGAGTGACCCACATTCTGAGATTTGCTTGAGAGGCAAGATTAACGTAAGAGACAGCTAGGTTGCATGGCACTGACCCTAAGAGGCAGAGATTTGTGTGGCCTGGGGAATCAGGGGAGGTTCCTTGGCAGTGGGTCTGAAGGACCAGTGAGATTTGGACCCATGGGGAAGAGAGGGAAAACATTCCAGTTTGGAAGAATAAAAGCAAATACACACTCTTCTCAACCTTGATCTGCCCGAAATATAAATTCATAGCACTCTCACATTTTTACAATTGAGGAGTTAAAAATAACAAGAGGTTAAGTGGCCTACCCAGTGTTACACAGGTAGTGGAGAGGTGTTCTTCTCAATGGTTAGGGTCATGTTGGGGCTCTGGGTTTACAGCTGATACGAATGTGAGGACAAGCTCATGCCATTTCAAACATTTCCAAGTGATACTGAGAGCGATGTTAAAGGTGCAAAATGAGAGTGCTGAATGACATCACAAAGTGGGAATGGTGGGCCGATTTTAACATGAAATTGAAAACAAATTAATGACAAAAGGACATAATACAAAATGACAACATAATCACTACAGTCCCTTCTCCCCTAGAAGTAAAAATCGTTAGGATCCTCTGTTTCTCCACCATGAAAGGATGAGATGAAAGTTCAGCAGCAGCCCCCATGAAAAACATGGTCAACAGTGTGGAGAGGTGTTACTAAGACGATTTGGTCCGACTCAGAGAAGGAAAGAGACAACTCTTCCCTTAGCCTGATCAGGGCCACAGGAAGGAACATTTGGGAAGGCTTTGATAGTGTGGCAATGAGAGAGAACCTTCTTTAGGACGGGACTCCCTGTTGCGGACCTTGAAAAAGCAAAGATGGGACATTCCTTTATTGGGGCTGTTGCAGAGGCGATGTGCCCATGAGGTAGAGACTGTTTCAACTACCATTTTAGAGGTTGAGGTACCCCGTTTGAGAACCACAGCAACTTCTATTCCTAAACTGCTCGAATCAGCGGGTGCATGTTAGGAGAGATGAAGTCAGGCCCCATTGGAGCAGACTGCCTTTGGGAGTGGTAGAATGTAAAATGTGAAGGGGAATGCTGTGGAGGAGGTTTGTCATGGCAGGTGGGTCAGCATGAGACCATTCAGATTCTCCAAGACCTCCAGAGATTACTTGGCTGGGAGCATCCCTCTGATGTGGTGGGGGGACTGCTACCTTAACAAGACCTGGCTGGGCATCTGTGGGAGGCAGAATAAATGGTTTATTAACTTACGAGAGCGAGAGACTCACCTGGGGGGTTCCACAAAAGCACTTAAAAAGACTTGTACCTGGACTCTTGAGCCAACCCTAAGAAAACTTATCTAGATGTGGAGTAGGGCTCAGGAAGCTGCACTTTTAATAAGCTTCCTAGGCAGTCCCACCACAGTGGTCCATGTATAGAGTGACCAAATTATTGTGTATTATCGGTTGCTTTTGGGAGTCAAAGTGGGCAATATTAAAAACTGCAGCAGGCATACCTATAAACAGGGAATATTCAAGACAAACAGAGGTGTATAGTTATTCTATGCATGAATCAGATTTGAGAAAAGCTAGCCTGGTTGTTAAAGAGCACAACACTTACGACAGACAGACCAGATTCTGTCCTACTTACTTGTGTGATTTTGACCAAGTTCTTTTATCCTTCTGACTGTTTCTTCATATGGAAAAGAACTATGACTGTATATTTAGCACAATATTCTCTTTTGGCAAAATTTGCTCTGGGTCCATTTGTATTCTCTGCAACTTAATCCTTTCCAGTGTGCAAGCATTTTTAAGTTGTTTGGTGAAGTATTACATTTGACTTTCAACTGTTACTTTGGACAAAGCTTATATAGTGCGGCAGAGACTAAAACCTATGCAGAGATAGTGAGAGGATGTTATAAGCTTATTCTGCCAGTTTATAAAAATGTTTAACCTTTTCTCCTCTTCCTCCACCTGCCACCAAGAGATGAGAAAGAAGGCACCGCCTGGAAATGCATAGCAAGCAGTACTTCTGTGTCAGTTTGGCTTTTATCCCTCTACCAGTACTTCCCAGAGAGATTTCACCAAAGGTGCCTAAGCTTGCCATGGTCATTGTCGTGAAGAAAGTTTCTCTCTATTGCTAGTCGCATCCCCTTTTCCTTCTCCGGGGGGCTAAATGGATGTTTGGGGGCAGGAAATAAAATTTAAACTAAACCATCAAAAAAACACCCCCAATTGTTCAAGTTTTCTTTTTTTTTACATCTTTATTTGAGTATAATTGCTTTACAATGGTGTGTTAGTTCTGCTTCATACCAAAATGAATCAGTTTTACATATACATATGTTCCCATATCTCTTCCCTCTTGCGTCTGCCTCCCTCCCAACCTCCCTATCCCACCCATCTAGGTGGTCACAAAGCACCGAGCTGATCTCTCTGTGCTATGCGGCTGCTGCCCACTAGCTATCTATTTTACTTTTTGTAGTGTATATATGTTCATGTCACTCTCTCACTTTCTCATGTCTCACATGTCACTTTGTCATGTCCCTTCCCCTTCCCCATATCCTCAAGTCCATTCTCTAGTAGGTCTGTGTCTTTATAACTGCCTTGCCTCTAGGTTCTTCACGACATTTTTTTTTAAATTCCATATATATGTGTTAGCATATGGTATTTGTCTTTCTCTTTCTGACTTACTTCACTCTGTATGACAGACTCTAGGTCCATCCACCTCATTACAAACAGCTTAATTTCATTTCTTTTTATGGCTGAGTAATATTCCATTGTATATATGTGCCACATCTTCTTTATCCATTCATCCAATGATGGACACTTAGGTTGTTTCCATCTCCCGGCTATTGTAAATAGAGCTGCAATGAACATTTTGGTACATGACACTTTTTGAATTATGGTTTTCTCAGGGTATATGCCCAGCAGTGGGATTGCTGGGTCATATGGTAGTTCTATTTGTAGTTTTCTAAGGAACCTCCATACTGTTCTCCATAGTGGCTGTACCAATTCACATTCCCCCCCAGCAGAGCAAGAGTGTTTCCTTTTCTCCACACTCTCTCCAGCATTTATTGTTTCTAGATTTTTTGATGATGGCCATTCTGACTGGTGTGCAATGATATCTCACTGTAGTTTTGATTTGCATTTCTCTAATGTTTAATGATGTTGAGGATTCTTTCATGTATTTGTTGGCAGTCTATATATTTTCTTTGGAGAAATGTCTATTTATGTCTTCTATCCATTTTTGGATTGGGTTTTTTTGGGGTTTTTGTTATTGAGCTGCATGAGCTGCTTGTAAATTTTGGAGATTAATCCTTTGTCAGTTGCTTCATGTGCAACTATTTTCTCCCATTCTGAGGGTTGTCTTTTCATCTTGTTTATGGTTTCCTTTGCTGTACAAAAGCTTTTAAGTTTTATTAGGTCCCATTTGTTTATTTTTGTTTTTATTTCCATTTCTCTAGGAAGTGGATCAAAAGGATCTTGCTGTGATTTATGCCATAGAGTGTTCTGCCTATGTTTTCCTCTAAGAATTTGATAGTTTCTGGCCTTATATTTATGTCTTTAATCCATTTTGGGCTTATTTTTTGTATGCTGTTAGGGAGTGATCTAATCTCATACTTTGACATGTACCTCTCCACTTTTCCCAGCACCACTTATTGAAGAGGTTGTCCTTTCTCCACTGTACATTCCTACCTCCTTTATCAAAGATAAGATGACCATATGTGCATGGGTTTACCTCTGGGCTTTCTATCTTGTTCCATTGATCTATATTTCTTTTTTTTTTTTGTCAGCACCATATTGCCTTGATTACTGTAGCTTTGTAGTATAGTCTGAAGTCAGGGAGCCTGATTCCTCCAGCTCCATTTTTCGTTCTCAAGATTGCTTTGGCTATTCGGGGTCTTTTGTGTTTCCATACAAATTGTGAAAGTTTTTGTTCTAGTTCTGTGAAAAATGCCAGTGGTAGTTTGATAGTGATTGCATTGAATCTGTAGATTGCTTTGGGTAGTAGGGTCATTTTCACAATGTTGATTCTTCCAATCCAAGAACATGGTATATCTCTCCATCTATTTGTATCATCTTTAATTTCTTTCATCAGTGTCTTATAATTTTCTGCATACAGGTCTTTTGACTCCTTAGGTAGGTTTATTCATAGATATTTTATTCTTTTTGTTGCAATGGTAAATGGGAGTGTTTTCTTGATTTCACTTTCAGATGTTTCATCATTAGTATATAGGAATGCCAGAGATTTCTGTGCATTAATTTTGTATCCTGCTACATTACCAACTTCATTGATTAACTCTATTAGTTTTCTGGTAGCATCTTTAGGATTCTTTATGTATAGTATCATGTCATCTGCAAACAGTGACAGCTTTACGTCTTCTTTTCTGAGTTGGATTCCTTTTATTTCCTTTTATTCTCTGATTGCTGTGGCTAAAACGTCCAAAACTATGTTGAATAAGAGTAGTGAGAGGGGCAACCTGTCTTGTTCCTGATCTTAGTGGAAATGCTTTCAGTTTTTCACCATTGAGGACAATGTTGGCTGTGGGTTTGTCATATATGGCCTTTATTATGTTGAGGAAAGTTCCCTCTATGCCTACTTTCTGCAGGGTTTTTTTAATCATAAATGGGTGATGAATTCTGTTGAAAGCTTTCTCTGCACCTATTGAGATGACCATATGTTTTTTCCCCTTCAGTTTGTTAATATGGTATGTCACATTGATTGATTTGCGTATATTGAAGAATCCTTGCATTCCTGAGATAAACCCCACTTGATCATGGAGTATGATCCTTTTAATGTGCTGTTGGAATCTGTTTGCTAGTATTCTGTTGAGGATTTTTGCATCTATGTTCATCAGTGATATAGGCCTGTAGTTTTCTTTCTATGTGACATCCTTGTCTGGTTTTGGTATCAAGGTGATGGTGGTCTCGTGGAATGAGTTTAGGAGTGTTCCTCCCTCTGTTACATGTTGGAATTGTTTGAGAGGGATAGGTGTTAGCTCTTCTCTAAATGTTTGATAGAATTTGCCTGTGAAGCCATCTGGTCCTGGCATTTTGTTTCTTGAAAGATTTTTAATCACAGCTTCAATTTCAGTGCTTGTGATTGGTCTGTTCATATTTTCTATTTCTTCCTGATTCAGTCTTTGCAGTTTGTGCATTTCTAAGAATTTGTCCATTTCTTCCTGATTGTCCATTTTATTGTCATAGTGTTGCTTGTAGTAATCTCTCATGATCTTTTCTATTTCTGCAGTGTCAGTTATTACTTCTCCTTTTTCATTTCTTATTCTATTGATTAGAGTCTTCTTTTTTTTCTTGAGGAGTCTGGCTAATGTTTTATCAATTTTGTTTATCTTCTTAAAGAACCAGGTTTTAGTTGTATTGATCTTTGCTATTGTTTCCTTCATTTCTTTTTCATTTATTTCTGATCTGATCTTTATGATTTCTTTCCTTCTGCTAACCTTGGAGTTTTTTTTTTTTTTTTTTTGCTCATCTTTCTCTAATAGCTTTAGGTGCAAGGTTATGTTGTTTATTCGAGATGTTTCTTGATTCTTAAGGCAGAATTGTATTGCTGTAAACTTCCCTCTTAGAAGTGCTTTAGCTGCATCCCGTAGGTTTTGAGTTGTTGTGACTCCATTGTCATTTGTTTCTAGGTAGTTTTTTGATTTCCTCTTTGATTTCTTCAGTAATCACATCGTTATTAAGTAATGTATTGTTTAGCCTCCATGTTTTTGTATTTTATACAGATCTTTTCCTGTAATTGATATCTAGTATCATAGTGTTGTGTTCAGGAAAGATACTTGATACAATTTCAATTTTCTTAAATTTACCAAGGCTTGATTTGTGACCCAAGATATGATCTATCCTGGAAAATATTCCATGAGCACTTGAGAAAAATGTGTATTCTGTTGTTTTTGATGGAATGTCCTATAAATATCAATTAAGTCCATCTTGTTTAATGTATCATTTAAAGCTTGTGTGTCCTTTTTTCTTTTCATTTTGGATGATCTGTCCATTAGAGAAAGTGGGGTGTTAATGTCCCCTACTATGAATGTGTTAATGTCAATTTCCCCTTTTATGGCTGTTCGTATTTGCCTTATGTATTGAGGTGCTCCTATGTTGGGTGCATAAATATTTACAATTGCTATATCTTCTTTATGGATCAATCCCTTGATCATGATGTAGTGTCCTTCTTTGTCTCTTCTAAAAGTCTTTATTTTAAAGTTTATTTTGTCTGATATGAGAATTGCTACTCCAGCTTTTTTTTCATTTCCATTTGTATGTAATATATTTTTCCATCCCTTTCCTTTCAGTCTGTATGTGTCTCTAGGTCTGAAGTGGGTCTCTTGTAGACAGCATATATATGGGTCTTGTTTTGGTATCCATTCAGCCAGTCTGTGTCTTTTGGTGGGAGCATTTAATCCATTTACTATTAAGGTAATTATCGATCTGTATGTTCCTATTCCCATTTTCTTAATTTTTTTGGGTTTGTTATTGTAGGTCGCTTCCTTCTCTTACGTTTCTTGCCTAGAGAAGTTCCTTTAGCATTTGTTGTAAAGCTGGTTTGGTGGTGCTGAACTCTCTCAGCTTTTGCTTGTCTATAAAGCTTTTAATTTCTCCATCAAATCTGAATGAGATCCTTCCTGGGTAGAGTAATCTTGGTTGCAGGTTTTTCTCCTTCATCAACTTAAATATGTCTTTCCAGTCCCTTCTGGCTTGCAGAGTTTCTGCTGAAAGATCAGCTGTTAACCTTATAGGGATTCCCTTGTGTGTTATTTTTCCCTTGCTGCTTTTAATATGTTTTCTTTGTATTTAATTTTTGACAGTTTGATTAATATGTGTCTTGGTGTATTACTCCTTGGATTGATCCTGTATGGGACTCTCTGTGCTTCCTGCACTGAGTTAACCATTTCCTTTCCCATAATAGGGAAGTTTTCAACTCTAATCTCTTCAAATGTTTTCTCAGTCCCTTTCTTTTTCTCTTCTTCTTCTGGGACTGCTATAATTCGAATGTTGGTGCATTTAATGTTGTCCCAGAGGTCTGTGAGACTGTCCTCAGTTATTTTCATTCTTTTTTCTTTATTCTGCTCTGCAGTAGTTATTTCCACTATTTTATCTTCCAGGTCACTTATCCGTTCTTCTGCCTCAGTTATTCTGCTATTGATCCCATCTAGTGTACCTTTAATTTCATTTATTGTGTTATTCATCATTGCTTGTTTCATCTTTAGTTCTTCTTGGTCCTTGTTAAATGTTTCTTGCATTTTCTCTATTCTATTTCCAAGATTTTGGATTATCTTTACTATCATTATTCTGAATTCTTTTTCAGGTAGACTGCCTATTACCTCTTCACTTTTTAGGTCTGGTGGGTTTTATCTTGTTCCTTTATCTGCTGTGTGTTTTTCTGTCTTCTCATTTTGCTTATCTTACTGTGTTTGGGGTTTCCTATTTGCAGACTGCAGGTTCGTAGTTCCCTTTGTTTTTGGTGTCTGTCCCCAGTGGCTGAAGTTGGTTCAGTGGGTTGTGTAGGCTTCCTGGTGGAAGGGACTAGTGCCTGTGCTCTGGTAGATGAGGCTGGATCTTGTGTTTCTGATGGGCAGGTTCACGTCTGGTGGTGTGTTTTGGGGTGTCTGTGCACTTATTATGATTTTAGGTAGCCTCTCTGCTAATGGGTGGGGTTGTGTTCCTGTCTTTCTAGTTGTTTGGCATAGGGTGTCCCTCACTGTAAGTTGCTGGTCGTTGAGTGAAGCTGGGTGCTGGTGTTGAGATGGAGATCTTTGGGAGATTTTCGCCATTTGATATGGAGCTGGGAGTTTTCTTGTGGACCAGTGCCCTGAAGTTGGCTCTTCCACTGCAGAGGCACAGCACTGACTCCTGGCTGTAACACCAAGAGCCTTTCATCCACACGGCTCAGAATAAAATGGAGAAAAGGTAGAAAGAAAGAAAGAAAGAAAGAAAGAAAGAAAGAAAGAAAGAAAGAAAGAAAGAAAGAAAGAAAGAAAGAAAGAAAGTAGATAAAATAAAATAAAGTAAGGTAAAATAAAGTTGTTAAAATAAAAAATAATTATTAAGAAAAAAAATTTTTTTAAGTTATAAAACCAAACAAACAAAAAAACAGACGGATAGAACCCTAGGACAAATGGTGAAAGCAAAGCTATACAGACAAAATCTCACACAGAAGGATACACATACACACTCACAACAAGAGGAAAAATGTAAAACATAATAAATAATGCATTCAAAGTCCACCTCCTCAATTTGGGATGATTCTTTGTCTATTCATGTATTCCACAGATGCAGGGTATATCATGTTGATTATGGAGATTTAATCTGCTGCTCCTGAGGCTGCTGGGAGATATTTCCCTTTCTCTTCTTTGTTCTCACAGTTGCCGGGCCTCAGCTTTGGATTTGGCCCCGCCTCTGCGTGTAGGTCGCCTGAGTGCGTCTTTTCTTTGCTCAGAAAGAATGGAGTTAAAGAAGCAGCTGATTCGGGGGCTCTGGCTCACTCAGGCTGTGGGGAGGGAGAGGTACAGAATGTGGGGTAAGCCTGCAATGGCAGAAGCCGGCGTGACGTTGCACCAGCCTGAGGTGCCCCGTGCGTTCTCCTGGGGAAGTTGTCCCTGGATCACGCGACCCTGGCAGTGGTGGGCTGCACAGGCTCCCTGGAGGGGTGGTGTGGATTGTGACCTGTGCTCACACACAGGCCTCTTGTTGACAGCAGCAGCACCCTTAGCATCTCATGCCCGCCTCTGTGGTCTGTGCTGTTGGCCATGGCTCGCATCCATCTCTGGACCTCCTTTAAGCAGTGCTCTTAATCCCCTCTCCTCACGCACCAGGAATCAAAGAGGGAAGAAAAATTCTCTTGCATCTCGGCAGGTCCAGACTTTTCCCCGGACTCCCTCCTGGCTAGCTGTGGTGCACTAACCCCTGCAGGCTGTGTTCACACTGCCAATCCCCGTCCTCTCCCTGTGCTCCAACTGAAGCTGGAGCCTCAGCTCCCAGCCACCCCCCCCACCCTGGCAGGTGAGCAGAGAAGTCTCTCGGGCTGGTGAATGCCAGTCGGCACCGATTCTTTGTGCAGGAATCTCTCCACTTTGCCCTCCACACCCCTGTTGCTGATGTCTCCTCTGCAGCTCCGAAGCTTCCCCCTTCCGCCACCGCAGTCTCCACCTATGAAGGGGTTTCCTAATGTGTGGAAACCTTTCCTCCTTCACATCTCCCTCCCACTGGTGCAGGTCCCGTCCCTATTGTTTTGTCTCTGTTTATTCTTTTTCCTTTTTCCCTACCCGGTCTGTGGGGAGTTTCTTGCCTTTTGGGAGGTCTGAGGTCTCCTGCCAGTGTTCAGTAGGTGTTCTTTAAGAGTTGTTCCACGTGTAGATGTATTTCTGGTGTATCTGTGGGGAGGAAGGTGATCTCCGCTTTTTACTCTTCCACCATCTTCCCGCTCACTCCCTTATACAACATTTTTAAAATTTATTTTTTTAAGTTTTGGCAGTTTTCTAAATTTTCTACCATTGACGTTTATATTACAAAGGTCAGTATCAGTTTTGCTTATTAAATAACATGCAGCTTTAATGTAAAAGCATAAAATGTATAAAGCATGAATTTGAGAAATATGATTAGACTTGAGAACCCACTAGAGTCAATATTCTTATAAAGTAGCTTGCTACTTTGACAGCCAGAAAAAAAAGATGCAGGTTTAGACATGTTTTTTTTTTTTTTTCTGAGAATGTATTCTCTCCCTCTGGACTTTCTTTTTATGTTAGCACATGTCCTCAGTTTAAATCATTCCATTTTTTGTGACAATATTTACATAAACTCTCAATCTTCCAATTCTCAGCTCTGTGAACTTGATATATTTCTTAGCTTTTTTCTGCCTCAGTTACCTCATTTGTAAAAAAGGAAAAATAATATCATCTGCCTCAGAGGGTTGTGGTGAACATTAAATGAATTATTTGTTACCCCACTTATTATTATGATTATTTAAGTGGATGAACAAATTAAAAATTTATATCTATTATCTATAAATTCCCCTATCCATTCCAATGCTTATATTTTTATCTCAAAATTGAGCATTATATTTATATAATCCTCTACAATACAATGCAAATATAGAGATCACATCACAAAAGTAAATGAACATCACAGAAAAATGTGTTAAGCAAAACATAACACCAAAATAAACTTAAAATATACAAAAATAAATGATGAAGATATTCAAAATATTTTTGTAACTTTACTGAATTTATTAACTCTAATAGTTTTTTTGATGAAGTCCTTAGGGTTTATTATATATAATATTACCTCATTGGCAATAGTGAGAGTTTTACTTCTTTCTTTCCAATTTGGATGCCTTTTATTATTATTTTTTTCCTGACTAATTGTTTCCTACCTAATTGGTAAGGACTTCCAATTCTATGTAGAATAAAAGTAGAAAGAGTGGGCATCCTTGTCTTTTTCCTGTTCTTGGAGGGAAAGCTTTCAGCTTTTCACCATTGAATATAATGTTAGCTGTGAGCTTTTAATATATGGTCTTTATTTTTATTATTTTGAGAAAGAATAAAGCTAGAGGCATCATGCTCCCTGATTTCAGACCATATTACAAAGCTTTGGTAATTAAAACAATATGGTGTTGACACAAAAATAGACATATAAATCAATGAAAGAGAATAGAAAGTCCAGAGATAAGCCCACACATGCTAGGTCAATTAATTTATGACAAAGGAATCAATAATATACAACAGAGAAAGGATAGTCTCTTCAATAAATGGTGCTGGGAAAACAAGGCAACCACATGCAAAATTATAAATATGGACCATTATCTTATACCATACACACAAATTAATAGGTTAAAGACAACATAAAACTGGAAACCATAAAACTTCTAGATGAAAACTTAGGTGCTAATTCCTTGATATCAATCATGGCAATACATTTTTTAAACCTGACACAAAAAGCAAAGGCAGCAAAAGCAAAATAAACAAATGGAACTGTATTAAACTAAAACATTTTTTCCCAGAAAAGGAAGCTATCAACAAAATTAAAAGGCAAATTACTAAACAAGAGAAAACATTTGCAAATTTTACATCTGATAAATGGTTCATATCTAAAATATATAAAGAATTTATACAACTCAGTGGAAAAAATAATAATTCGATTTAAAAATTGGCAGAGAATGGGAATAGACAGATGGCCAACAGGTACATGAAAAGATGGTAAACATCATTAATCATTAAGAAAATGAAAATCACGGGGGAGAACTTCAAGAAGGTGGAAGAGTAAGATGCGGAGATAACCTCCCTCCCCACAAATACATCAGAAATTCATCTACATGTGGAAAAACTCCTACATAACACCTACTGAATGCTGGCAGAAAACCTCAGACTTCCCAAAAGGTAAGAAACTCCCCATGTACCTTGGTAGGGCAAAAGAAAAATGAAAAAACAGAGACAAAAGAACAGGGATGAGACTTGCACCTTGGGGAGGTAGCTGTGAAAGAGGAAAGGAATCCCCTTTGCAGGCGGTGACTGCGGGTGGCACTGGGGGAAGCTTTGGAGCCATGGAGGAGAGTGCAGCAACAGGGGTGTGGAGGGCAAGGTGGAGAGATTCCCACACAGAGGATCAGTGCCAAGCAGCACTCACCAGCCTGACAGACTTGTCTGCTCACCCACCAGGACGGGTGGGGGCTGGGAGCTGAGGTTTGGGCTTCAGAGGTCAGATCCCAAGGAGAGGACTGGGGTTGGCTGTGTGAACACAGCCTGAAAGAGCTAGTGCACCACAGCTAGCTGGGAGGGAGTCTGAAAAAAAGTCTGGAGCTGCCAAACAGGCAAGAGACATTTTCTTGCCTCTTTGTTTCCTGGTGCACAAGAAGAGGGGATTAAGAGTGCCACTTAAAGGAGCTCCAGAGACAGGCACCAGCCACGGCTATCAGCCCGGACCACAGAGACGAGCATGAGTCGCTAAGGCTGCTGCTGCAGCCACCAAAAAGCCTGTGTGCAAGCACAGGGCACTCTCCACACTTCCCCTGCTGGGAGCCTGTGCAGCCCGTCACTGCCAAGGTCCCGTGATCCAGGAACAACTTCCCCCAGGAGAACACATGGCATGCCTCAGGCTGGTGCAACGTCACACTGGCCTCTGCCACTGCAGGCTCACCCCGCATCCTTACCCCTCCCTACCCCTGGCCTGTGTGAGCCAAACCCACGAAGCAGATGCTCCTTTAAACCCATCCTATCTGAGAGGGAACAGACGCCCTCAGGTGACCTACACACAGAGGTGGGTCCAAATCCAAAGCTGAACCCCAGGAGCTGTGTAAACAAAGAAGAAAAGGGAAATCTTTCCCAGCAGCCACAGGAGCAGCAGATTAAATCTCCACAATCAACTTGATGCACCCTGCAACTGTGGAATACCTGAATAGACAACGAATCATCCCAAATTGAGGAGGTGGACTTTGGGAGCAATGAAATATATATATATATATATATATATATATATATATATATATATATATATATATATATATTCCCCTTTTTTCTCTTTTTGTGAGTGTGTATGTATATGCTTCTGTGTGTGAATTTGTCTGTATAGCTTTGTTTTTACCATTTTTCTTAGGGTTCTGTCTGTCTTTCTTTTTATTACTTAAATTTTTTTTCTTAATAATTATTTCTTATTTTAAGAATTTATTTTATTTTTTTTAAAATTTATTTTATTTTTTATTCTTTCTTTCCTTCATTTTTTCCTCCCTTTTATTCTGAGTCACGTGGAGGACATGCTCTTGGTGTTCTAGCAAGGTGTCAGGGCTGTGCCACTGAGGTGGGAGAGCCAAGTTCTGGACACTGTTCCACAAGAGACCTCTAAGCTCCATGTAATATCAAATGGTGAAAATCTCACAGAGATCTCCATCTCAACATCAAGCCCCAGCTCCACTCAAAACCCATCAAGCTCCAGTGCTGGACACCCTATGCCAAACAACTACCAAGACAGGAATAAAACACCATCCATTAGCACAGATGCTGCCTAAAATCATAATAAGGCCACAGACACCCCAAAACACACTATCAGACATGGACTTGCCCAACAGAAAGACAATATCCAGCCTCATTCACCAGAAAACAGGCACTAATTCCCTCCACCAGGAAGCCTACACAACCCACTGAACCAACCTTAGACACTGGGGACAGAAACCAAAAACAATGGGAACTATGAACCTGCAGCCTGTAAAAAGGAGAAAACAAAAAGGGTAAGTTAAGCAAAATGAGAAGACAGAGAAACACACAGCAGATGAAAGAGCAAGGCAAAAAAAACACCACACCTAACAAATGAAGTAAAAATAGGCAGTATACCTGAAAAAGAATTCAGATTAATGATAATAAAGTTGATCCAAAATCTTGGAAATAGAATGGAGAAAATAGAAGAAACATTTAACAAGGACCTAAAAGAACTAAAGAGCAAGTAAACAGTGATGAACAACACAATAAATGAAATTAAAAATTCTCTAGAAGGGATCAATAGCAGAATAAGTGAGGCAGAAGAACAGATAAGTGACCTGGAAGATAAAATAGTGGAAATAAATACTGAAGAGCAGAATAAAGAAAAATAATGAAAAGAATTGAGGACAGACTCAGAGACCTCTGGGACAACATTAAATGCACCAAGATTCAAATTATAGCAGTCCCAGAAGAAGAAGAGAAAAAGAAAGGGACTGAGAAAATATTTGAAGATATTATAGTTGAAAACTTCCCTAATATGGGAAAGGAAAGAGTTAATCAAGTCCAGGAAGCACAGAGAGTCCCATACAGGATAAATCCAAGGAGAAACATTCCAAGACACATATTAATCAAACTGTCAAAAATTAAATACAAAGAACAAATATTAAAAGAAACAAGGGTAAAACAACAAATAACACATGAGGGAATCCCCATAAGGTTAACAACTGATCTTTCAGCAGAAATTCTGCAAGCCAGAAGCCAGTGGCAGGACATGAAGGAGAAAAGCCAAGATTACTCTACCCAGCAAGGATCTCATTCAGATTTGAGGAAGAAATTAAAACCTTTACAGAAAAGCAAAAGCTAAGAAAATTCGGCACCCCCCAAACCAGCTTTACAACATAAGCTAAAGGAACTTCTCTAGGCAGGAAACACAAGAAAATGAAAATACCTACAATAACAAATGCAAAACAATTAAGAAAATGGGATTAGGAACATACATATCGATAATTACCTTAAATGTAAATGGATTAAATGTTCCAACAAAAGACATAGATTGGCTGAATGGATACAAAATCAAGACCTGTATATATGCTGTCTACAAGAGACCTACCTCAGACTTAGGGACACATACAGATTGAAAGTGAGGGGATGGAAAAATATATTCCATGCAAATGGAAATCAAAAGGAAGCTGGAGTAGCAATTTTCATATTACACAAAAGGGACTTTAAAACAAAGACTATTATAAGAGACAAAGAAGGACACTACATAATGATCAAGGGATCAATCCAAGAGGAAGATATAACAATTTAAATATTTATGCAGCCAACATAGGAGCACATCAATACATAAGGCAAATACTAATAGCTATAAAAGGGGAAATCAACAGTAACACAATCATAGTAGGGGACTTTAACACCTCACTTTCACCAATGGACATATCATCCAAAATAAAAATATATAAGGAAACACAAGCTTTAAATAATACATTAAACAAGATGTACTTCATTGACATTTATAGGACATTCCATCCAAAAACCACAGAATACACATTCTTCTCAAGTGCTCATGGAACATTCTCCAGGACAGATCATACCTTGGGTCACAAATCAAGCCTTGGTAAATTTAAGAAAATTGAAATCATATCAAGTATGTTTTCTGACCACAGCACTATGAGATTAGACACCAATTACAGGAAAAAATCTGTAAGAAATAAAAACTCATGGAGGCTAAACAACACACTACTTAATAATGAAGAGATCACTGAATAAATCAAAGAAGACATCAAAAAATACCTAGAAACAAATGACAATGAAAACATAACAACCCAAAACCTATGGGATACAGCAAAAGCAGTTCTAAGAGGGAAGTTTATAGCAATACAGTCCTGATTTAAGAAACAAGAAACATCTCAAAGAAACAACATAACCTTACACCTAAAGCAATTAGAGAAAGAAGAAGAACAACAACAACAACAAAAAACCCAAAGTTAGCAGAAGGAAAGAATTCATAAAGATCAGATCAGAAATAAATGAAAAAGAAATGAAGTAAACGATAGCAAAGATCAATAAAATTCAAAGCTAGTTCTTTGACAAGATAAACAAAATTGATAAACCATTAGCCAGACTTATCAAGAAAAAAAGGGAGAAGACACAAATCAATAGAATTAGAAATGAAAAAGGAGAAGTAACAGCAGACACTGCTGAAATACAAAAGATCATGAGAGATTACTACAAGCAACTCTATGCCAATAAAATGGAAAACCTGGAAGAAATGGACAATTATTAGAAAAGCACAAGTTTCCAAGACTGAACCAGGAAGAAACAGAAAATATAAACAGACCAATCACAAGCACTGAAATTGAAACTGTGATTAAAAATCTCCCAACAAAAGTCCAGGACCAGATGGTTTCACAGGCGAATTCTATTAAACATTTAGAGAAGAGTTAACACCTATCCTTCTCAAACTTTTCCAAAATACATCAGAGGGAGGAACACTCCCAAACTCATTCTACGAGGCCACCATCACTCTGATACCAAAACCAGACAAACATGTCACAAAGAAAGAAAACTACAGGTCAATATCACTGATGAACATAGACGCAAAAATCTTCAAAAAAATACCAGCAAATAGAATTCAACAGCATATTAAATGGATCATACACTATGATCAAGTGGGTTTTATCCTAGGAATGCAAGGATTCTTCAATATATGCAAATTGATCAATGTGATATACCATATAAACAAATTGAAGGAGAAAAACCATATGATCATCTCAAGAGTTGCAGAGAAAGCTTTCAACAAAATTCATCACCCATTTATGATTAAAAAAACCCTGCAGAAAGTAGGCATAGAAGGAAGTTTCCTCAACATAATAAAGGCCATGTATAAGAAACCCACAGCCAACATCATCACCAATGGTGAAAAACTGAAAGCATTTCCACTAAGATCAGGAACAAGACAAGGTTGCCCACTCTCACCACTCTTATTCAACATAGTTTTGGAAGTTTTAGCCACAACAATCAGAGAAGAAAAAGAAATAAATGGAATCCAAATTGCAAAAGAAGAAGTAAAGCTGTCACTGTTTGCAGATGACATGATACTATACATAGAGAATCCTAAAGATGCTACCAGAAAACTACTGGAGCTAATCAATGAATTTCGTAAAGTAGCAGGATACAAAATTAATGCACAGGAATCTCTAGCATTCCTATACACTAGTGATGAAAAATCTGAAAGTGAAATCAAGAAAACACTCCCAGTTATCATTGCAACAAAAGGAATAAAATATCTAGGAATAAACCTACCTAAGGAGACAAAAGACACTGATGAAAGAAATTAAAGATGATACAAATAGATGGAGAGATATACCATGTTCTTGGATTGGAACAATCAATATTGTGAAAATGACTCTACTATCCAAAGCAATCTACAGATTCAATGCAATCCCTATCAAACTACCACTGGGATTTTACACAGAACTAGAACAAAAATTTTCACAATTTGTATGGAAACACAAAAAACCCTGAAGAGCCAAGGAAATTTGAGAAAGAAAAACGGAGCTGTTAGAATCATGCTCTCTGACTTCAGACTATACTACAAAGCTACAGTAATCAAGACACTATGGTACTGGCACAGAAACAGATATAAAAATCAATGGAACAGGATAGAAAGCCCAGAGATAAACCCACACACATATGGTCACTTTATATTTGATAAAGGAGGCAAGAATATACAGTGGAGAAAAGACAGTCTCTTCAAAAAGTGATGCTGGGAAAACTGGACAGCTCCATGTAAAAGAATGAAATGAGAAAACTCCTAACAGCGTACACAAAAATAATCACAAAATGGATTAAAGACCTAAATGTAAGGCTAGACACCATCAAACTCTTAGAGGAAAACATAGGCAGAACACTCTATGACATTAATCACAGCAAGACCCTTTTTGAACCACCTCCTAGAGAAATGGAAATAAAAACAAAAATAAACAAATGGGACCTAATGAAACTTCAAAGCTTTTGCACAGCAAAGGAAACCATAAACAAGATGAAAAGACAATCTTCAGAATGGGAGAAAATGTTTGCAAATGAAGTAACTGACAAGGTGTAATCTCCAAAATGTACAAGCAGCTCATGCAGTTCAATATTAAAACAACAAACAACCCAATCCAATAATGGCCAGAACACCTAAGTAGACATTTTTTCAAATAAGATATACAGATGCCAATAAACACATGAAAGCATGCTCAACATCAGTAATGATAACAGATATGCAAATCAAAACTACAGTGAGGTATCATCTCTCACTAATCAGAATGGCCATCATCTAAAAATTTACAAACAATAAATGCTGGAGAGGGTGTGGAGAAAATGGAACTCTCTTACACTTTTGCTGGGAATGTTAATTGATACAGCCACTATGGAGAATGGTATGGACATTTCTCAAGAATACAAATAGAACTATCATACAACCCAGCAATCCCACTACTGGGCATATGCCCTGAGAAAACCATAATTCAAAAAGAGTCATGTACCACAATTTTCATTGCAGCTCTATTTACAATAGCCAGGACATGGAAGCAACCAAAGAGTCCATCAACTGATAAATATATAAAGAAGATGTGACATATATACAATGGAATATTACTCAGCCATAAAAAGAAATGAAATTGAGTTATTTGTAGTGAGGTGTATGGACTTAGAGATGGTCATACAGAGTGAAGTAAGTCAGAAAGAGAAAAACAAATACTGTATGCTAACACATATATATGGAATCTAAAAAAAAAAAAAAGGTCATGAAGAACCTAGGGGGATGATGGGAATAAAGCTGCAGACCTACTAGAGAATGGACTTGAGTATACGGGGAAGGGGAAGGGGAAGTTGGGACAAAGTGAGAGAGTGGCATGGACATATATACATTACCAAACGTAAAATAACTAGCTAGTGGGAAGCAGCCACATAGCATAAGGAACTCATCTCAGTGCTTTGTGACCACCTAATGGGGTGGGATAGGGAGGGTGGGAGGGAGGGAGATGCAAGAGGGAGGAGATATGGAGACATATGTATACGTATAACTGATTCACTTTGTCATAAAGCAGAAAATAGCACACCATTGTAAAGCAATTATACTTCAATAAAGATGTTAAAAAGAAAAGGAAAATGCAAATCAAAACCCACAATGATACAGATTGCCAACAAACACATGAAATGAGGCTCAACATCACTAATCATTAGAGAAATGCAAATCAAATCTACAATGAGGTAGCACCTCACACCAGTCAGAATTGTCATCATCAAAATATCTATACACAATAAATGCTGGAGAGAGTGTGGAGAAAAGGGAACCCTCTTGCACTGTTGGTGGGAATGTAAATTGATACAGCCACTCTGGAGAACAGTATGGACTTTCATTAAAAAACTAAAAATAGAACTGCCATATGACCCAGCAATCCCACTACTGGGCATATACCATAAGAAAACCATAATTCAAAAAGAGTCATGTACCACAATGTTCATTACAGCTCTATTTACAATAACCAGGACATGGAAGCAACCTAAGTGTCCATTGCCAGATGAATGGATAAAGAAGATGTGGCACATATATACAATGGAATATTACTCAGCCATAAAAAGAAATGAAATTGCGTTATTTGTAGTGAGGTGGATGGACTTAGAGGCAGTCATAGAGGGTGAAGTAAGTCAGAAAGAGAAAAACAAATACTGTATGCTAACAGATATATATGGAGTCTAAAAAAGAAAAGGTTCTGAAGAACCTAGGGTCAAGACAGGAATAAAGACACAGACATAGAGAATGTACTTGAGGACACGAGGAGGGGGGATCGTAAGCTGGGATGAAGTGAGAGAGTGGCATCACATATATACACTACCAAATGTAAAATAGATAACCAGGGGGAAGCAGCCCCATAGCACAGGGAGATCAGCTTGGTGCTTTGTGACCACTTAGAGGGGTGGGATAGGGTGGGTGGGAGGGAGATGCAGGAGAGAGGAAATATGTGGATATATATATATGTACAGCTGCTTCACTTTGTTATAAAGCAGAAACTAACACACCATTGTAAAACAATTATACTCCAATAAAGATGTTAAAAAGAAAAAAAAAAGCACAATGATATCACCTCATGCCTTTAAAATGGCTAGCATCAAAATGACAAGAGAACAAATGTTAGCAGAAATGTGGAGAAAGGGAATCCTATACAAAAATGCAAGAAGATAATATTATAAATCTCAGAATATTTATTTTCTCTGGGGGAGAGGAATGTGGTTGAATTGGGACGTGTAGTGTGTGTGGCAAAGTTCTATTTTTTGACCATAGTAAGGTCACAATGTATTTATTGTAGAATACTGTATTAAGCCATATATTTGATTTAAATGATTTTGTTTGTGTTTGACTACAATGTAGTTTTTTTTAAAATAGTGAAAGTGAAATAAAGACATTTCTAGTCAAATAATAACAGAAACATGAATGTTTAACAATTCACCTGCACTAAACAAATTATTAAAAATCATTGTTAAGGCAGAAGAAAATTGATCCCACACAAATGCAAACAATGAAGAAAGAAATTAAGAGCAATAGAATAAGCAAAAAAATCAAAAGCTGTTAATTATTACTGACAATTTACAACAACAATAATAATGTTTCATAGCTTTACATATATGTAGAGTCAAAATACATGACAGCAATAATAAAACTGGTGGGAGTAATTAAAGCTTTCTGGTTTTTGTTATTATCTAGGTTATGGTAAAACTGTTAATATATACTAAAATCTGAGGATACAGGTTATAATTTCTAGGAAAAATATTAAAGGACAGCTAAAGAATGTAAAACTAACAAGCTAATAACAGGGAAAATGGAATGGTAAAATACACTAAATCCAAAAGAAGATCAAAGAAGGGACAAAAAGGAACATAAAACAAATGGAACAATAAAAATATAGAAAGATGAAAGATATACTGGTAACTGTACTAAATATAAATGAACTGAAGATTCCAATTGACAAAATATATTGTCAAACTTCATAGAAAACAAGCAAAAACATACAAATCTAGGAGTTTTCCTTTCAGGAGACAAATCTTAAATTTGAGATTATAATGACCTGGAAAATGAAAATATAAAATGCAATAGTGTAAGGGAGGTCGGAAAGAGTATAATAGGACAAATAAGATAAAATATTTAAGGATTAGAACTCTCATTATTCACAGATGAAATGGTCATATTTATAGAAAATTTAAAGAATTTAATGACAGACTATTAGGGTTTTGAGTGAATTTCTCCAGGTTACAACTTATAAAGTTAATTCAGGCATACCTAGGAGATATTGCAGGTTCAGATCCAGATCACTGCAATAAAGCAAATATTGCATTAAACTTTATAAGTTACAACTTATAAAGTTAATTCAGGCATACCTAGGAGATATTGCAGGTTCAGATCCAGATCACTGCAATAAAGCAAATATTGCATTAAAGAGAGTAACACAATTGTTTTGGTTTCCCAGGGCATATAAAAGTTATGTTTACACTATATTGTAGTCTATTAAGTGTGCAATGACATCATGCCTAAAAATCAATGTACATGCCTTAATTTAAAATTATTTTCTTGCTAAAAAAATGGTTACCAACATCTGAGTTCTCAATGAGGTATAATCTTTCTGCTGGTGGAGGATTTGAAATATTGTGAGAATTACCAAAATGTGATACACAGACTCTAAGTGAGCAAATTCTATTAGAAAAATAGTGCTGACAGTCTTTGACACAGGGTTGTCACAAAAATTCAATTTGTAAAAAATGCAATATATATGCATTTTTAAAAAGTGCAGTAAAGAGAAGTGCAATATAATGAGGTATGCTTGTATATAAAAATCTGTTTTCTGTACACTATCAGTAAACAAATTGAAAAATAATATAAAAATATACTTAAAATGATATTAAGAGTAATCAAATACTGAACGTAACAAATCTAATGAAAATTAAGCAAGATCTGTAGACAGGAAAACATAAAATATTATAGAAAAAATATTGAAGAAGCTCTAAATAGACGGAGGGGATATACCATGATCATGTAGTGTAATGAGAGTTTCAATAATGTAAGCTGTCAATATTATTGAAACTGCATTGGGGTTTAAGGCAATCCCAATCGAAACTCTGACAGAGACAGAAAGAGAGAGTAAATTAACAAAGTTAATCTAAAATATATATGGAAATGAAAGGTGCAAAAGTAGCCAATATCATTTTGAAGTACGAGAACAACTTGGAAGGATATAAGCTACCAATTATCAAGAATTAGAATAAATTATAGTTATTAAATAGTATAGTATTAAAAAGTAAAAGGAGGTTTTTTAATGTGTTTATCCCATTTATTGAAATTGAGCAGGACCCTGTGGGATCCTCTTGGGTACAAAAACCTTTATGTGTCCCCTTTTTCTTATTTGTAGGAAAAAGGCTTTCAGCCTTCTTTATCTTCCCTGAGTTTCAAAGAGCAGATTCAAACAGCTACCAATTAGAGGAGCGAGGGAATGCAGAACGAAACATTATTGCAGTTATGGGGCAAAGTCCTAGTTTCTCCTTCAGGGGATGTGGATAACAATTTGATATATATTTCTGAGTTCCTCTACAAGAAACAGGGAACCCCCACTCAGGAGGAGGATGGTAACTTCAGGCTGAGAGCAAGCACATGGACCCAGACTGGTTTGAATTAGAAAGCCGATTCCCATAACTCCACCCTGTTACCTCACCATCACCAACAAACAATCAGAGGAAGGTCACACACCATGAAACTCTCCCCCCAAATTTTGCCTATAAAAACTCTTCCTGGAAAACTATTGGGAAGTTTGGGTCTTTTGAGCATAAACTTCCTGTTCTTCTTGAATGACCTTTCTTTGCTTGAAACTGTGATGTTTCAGTTTGTTTGGCCTCACAGTGAGTCAGACACATGAATTTGGGCTTGATGATAATATGACAAAGTAAACACCAAAATCCAAATGGAAAATAATTATGTTTTAATACATGTATCCACCTGGATATTTCTAAGGGGTAGGAGTTGGGGGTGGGGGGAACGTACCTCTATCACTACCTAATAGAATCCTTAAAAATCAGTTTTAGATAGATTGTCAATTTAAATGTGAAAGCTTTTAGATGAAAACACAGAATATCTTCACTAAGCTAGAGCCTGAAAATTTGTGTTCCCCAAAATTCATATGTTAAAACACTAATGCCAAAGGTGATGGCATTAGGATGTGGAGCCTATGGGATATGATTAGGCCATGAGGTTGGAGGCCTCATGAATGAGATGAATGCCATTATAAAAGAGGCCCAAGAGAGCTACCTGGCCCCTTCCACCATGAGAGGATACAAAGAGAAGTCTGAAACCCAGAGAAGACCCCTTACCCAACTACCCTAGCACTCTACTCCAATCTCAAACATGAGAAATAAATATCTGTTGTTTATAAGTTACCCAGTCTCTGGTGTTTTTTTATATAGCACATATAGCCTAAAACACTAGGAGCAGGCAAAGGTTATTTAATAGGACATGAAAAGCAGCAACTGTAAAGAAAGAGTTAATAAATTTTACATACATTAAAATAAGAATTTCTTTTTATCAAAGACCACACAAAAAAGTACAAAGGCAAGACACAGCATGGAAAAAGATACTCATGTACTGAGTTGTATGTCATATTTTAACCAAACATTTAAATTAAAAAAAAAAAACTATACCTTTAAAAGCTTTAAAATATGCATATTGATATGTTTAGAATAGAAAACAGTAAATGAAACAACACAAGGTCTCAGTTCAAAATGGCAATGAAGGAAGATCCTAAGCTCACTTACTCCCAAGGACACACTGAATCTATAATTATATATGGAACAATTTCCACACAAAAAAAAAAAAAAAAGGAAAAAGTAGCTTAGTGACTCATACATATCAGGCAAACAAGGAAAAAAAAAACACATCAAGCAAGTAGAAGAGGCTGAGAAACAATCTCATTATTAACTGCACCTCCTGCATGGTGCCACACACTTGGGAGGGAACCCAAAATCCAGAGCTTTTTCCTGAGGAGTAAAGGGCTTGATCCCACATCAGGCACTCCAAGTTTTAAGACCCCCACCTGAGAGATGAGCACCCAAAATATCAAGCTTTTTCTTTTTTTTTTTTTCTTTTTGTGGTGCGCAGGTCTCTCACTGTTTTGGCCTCTCCCGTTGTGGAGCACAGGCTCCGGACACGCAGGCTCAGCGGCCATGGCTCAACGGACCCAGCCTTGTTTTTATCAATATATCTGATGCCCAGGGTTTTGTGGCTGCTGCCCAGGGGACAGCATTTGATGTCCTGTCTCTGCTGGTCTGTAGAGCTTGTGTTCCTGGATTCCATGTGACTGTAACAATTGGAGAGACAGTTTTTCACCAGCTACCATCACCGGGGCACTGCACAGACAGCAGACACAACTCCAGTCTTTCTGTGATAGAGGCCTATTTGCTTTGACCTGAGAGACAGACATCTGGTATGATATACATCTAGAGGCCTACAAAGGTGTTCTCAAGGGACAAGGATCAGTGGGCATCATCTTTGCCATTTCCATTTGTTACTTTTTAGCTCACTGGTATCTACTGGAAAGGACCTTCTACCTTCCTCTGGTATCCTGATTTTTGCATCTGCCTCCCAGCAGATATCTCTAGGTAACCAAGCTCTGATGGCCAGCAGGATTTATGTTTGCAGTCCCACAGGACTGCATATATATGTATACTTTAAAACTTGCTTCCTGGGCTTCCCTGGTGGCACACTGGTTTGGAGTCCACCTGCCGATGCAGGGGACACGAGTTCGTGCCCCGGTCTGGGAGGATCCCACATGCCATGGAGCGGCTGGGCTCATGAGCCATGGCTGCTGAGCCTGCGCATCTGGAGCCTGTGCTCCGTGACGGGATACGCCACAACAGTGAGAGACCTGCGTACTGCAAAAAAAGAAAAAAACAAAAACAAAAACAAACTTGCTTCCTGAGGGTCTGGCTTTCAATCAATCAGCCTTAGCTAAGTGCTAACTGATATCTTCCCCTTTGGGACACTGACAGGTCTTGACAGGAAGGTGAAAAATTCTTTACTAAAAACTATAAGACACTGATGAAGTAAATTGAAGGAGACACAAATAAATAGAAATATATTCCAAGTGCATAGATTGGAAAATTAATACTGTAAAAATATCCATACTACCCAAAGCAATGACAGGTTCAATGCATTCTCTATCAAAATTCCAATAAAAATTTGCACAGAAATAGAACAAACAATCCTAAAGTTTGTGTGAAACCACAAAAGACACTGACTGCCAAAGCAATTTTGGAGAAAGAATAACAAAGCTTGAGACATAATGCTCCCAGATTTCAAAGTATATTACAAAACTATAGTAATAAAAAAGAGTATGGTATGGCATAAAAAAGAGACGCATATATCAATGGAACAGAATAGAGAGCCCAGAAATAAACCCACACATATATGGTCAGTTAATTTATAACAAAGGAGCAAGAATATACAAAAGGGAAAAGACAGGGCTTCCCTGGTGGTGAAGTGGTTGAGAGTCCGCCTGCCAATGCAGGGGACACAGGTTCATGCCCTGGTCGGGGAAGATCCCACATGCTGCGGAGCGGCTAGGCCTGTGAGCCATGGCCGCTGAGCCTGCGTGTCCAGAGCCTGTGCTCCACAACAGGAGAGGCCACAACAGTGAGAGGTCCGCGTACTGAAAAAAAAAAAAAAAAAAGGGAAAGGACAGACACTTCAATGGTGCTGGGAAAACTGGACATCCACAGGCTAAAGAATCAATCTGCACCACTATCACTAAACCATACACAAAAATTAACAAGTGGATTAAAGACATGATGTAAGACCTGAAACCATAATACTCCTAGAAGAAAACATAGCCAGTTAGTCCTTAACATTGGTCTTGGCATTGACTTTTTGAATCTGACACCAAAACCAAAATCAACAAAAGCAAAAATAAACAAGTGAAACTACATCAAACTGAAAGGCTTCTCACAGCAAAGAAAACCATTAACAAAATGAAAAGCCAACCTACTGAATGGAAGGAAACATTTGCAAGTCATATATTTGATGAGGGCTTGACATCCAAAAGCAAAGAACTCATACAACCCTGTAGCAATACTCAAACAATCCAATTAAAAAATGGGCAGGGTATCTGAATAGATATTTTTCCAAAGAAGACATATAGATGGCAAAAAGGTACATGAAAAGTGCTCAACATCACTAATCATCAGAGAAATGCAAATCAAAATTACAATGAGATATCATCTCATACCTGGTAGAATGGTTAGCATCAAAAAGACAAGACATAAATGCTGGCAAGAATGTGGAGAAAAGGAAACCTTGTGCACTGTGAGAGAAACCATAAATGGGTGCAGCCACTATGGAAAACAATATTGTTCCTAAAATAATAAATAAACTACCATAAGATATAGAAATTTGAATTCTGAAAAAAAGAAAACAAAAACACGAACTCAAGGAGACAGCTGTATCCCCATGTTTGTTTCAGCATTATTTACAATAGGCAAGATATAGAAATAACCTAAGTGTTCACTGATGGGCAAATGGTTAAAGAAAATGTGGTATAATATACACAGCAAAGTATTATTCAGCCCTGAATAAGATGAAAATCTTGCCATTTGCAACAATGTGGATGAACCTCAAGAATGTTATGCTAAGTGAAATAAGTCAGAGAAAGACAAGTACTATATGCTCTCACTTATATGTAGAATCTAAGAAAACAAAACAAAACAAAATATAAAACTAAGTTTACAGATACAGACAATAGATAAGTGATTGCCAGAGGTGGGGCTGGGGATGGTTGAAATTGATAAAGAGGGTGAAAATATAAAAACTTCCAGTCATAAAAAAAGTCATGGGAATGTAGTGTACAGCACAGTGACTATAGTTAATAATTCTGTATTTCATATTTGAAAGTTGCTAAGAGATTAGATCTTAAAAGTCCTCATCGCAAGAAAAAAAGTGTAACTATGTATGGTGATGGATATTAACTTGACTTATTGTAGTGATCATTTCACAATATATACAAATATCAAATCATGTACACTTAAAACTAATACGTCATTTATACCTCAATTAAAAACACCAAAAAATATTGTTAAAACCTTTATTTTAAACCACTGTTAAAATTTGCATGTTTCTTTATGTCTTATTTCTATATGCAGACTTTGTAAAATTAGGATCTTACTGAATAAATAGATTTTCTTTCCCCTTTTTCCATTTGATATTTCAACATTATTTACTATCTGTAAATACTCTTAAACACATCATCTAATAAATGTGTAATAATTTATCATATGGGAATACCCCCTTTAAATTTTATTGATGGTGGGGCATTTTATCACAGCTCTATAAAAATATAGAGTAAAAATATATAATACAAATAAATAAATTCCTGATTATTAACATAAAATAAAATTCCAGGGGAAATCTGCATTTGAGGATGTGCTATAGCATAATATAAGGATAATTTTACAATTTATAGAGTCACCCCCCAAAATTGTGCCAATTTGATTGTAACAAAAAAAAAGGAACACTTTCAATGTTTGCTCATTTTGTAGGCATAAAATTATACCCTTTTTATATTATCGGTTCTATGTTTATTTTTGTTTTATAAGTTTATTCTTATATTTACTGCCTATTAATTAATTTGTAAATTATTTTCTGAAAAAGTTTGGCCATTTTTAACTTGGATTGATCAGCTATTTATTGTTCATTTGAATATACATTTATTTGTTGTATATATTACACATATATGCAATTTAATTTTTTGCACATATATGCAATTTTCTATTTTATAAATGTATTTTCTTTTAAAGAAGTTCTTCATTTTATGTATTCGAATTTACAGCAGTTTTACTTTGTGTTCTTTTTCATTATTATGTGCCTAGAAAAATCTTCCATGTATGAGAATTAAGAATTTTTTATTAATATGGTTTTACCAATTTTATGATTTCCTAGTTTGTGTTTTGCTTGACATTGGATTAGTAATCTACTGCTGGATATCAAATTACCACAAACTTAATGGCTTAAAACAAAACACATTTTCTATTGGTTCAGAGTCCAGGCACAGCCTAACTGGATTCTCTGCTCAAGTGTCACAGAATTGCAATGAAGGTATTGTCTGGGCTGTGTCCTCATATGAAGGCTTGACTGCCTGTTATTATTTGCCTTATATATTGAGGTGCTCCTATGTTGGATCCATACATATGAATTGTTTTTGTTGTTATAGGACTGAGTGTAACACCCTACTGCCTGCTATCAGCTTAAGTTCACCTTCAGTTCCCACAGTATTACTGCTGTTCTGTGTTATGTGAGATTTCCCAACATAACTACTTACTTTGATGCTGACAAAGAAAGTATTTAGAATGCACATTTTTGGATCAGCTCAAGATGGTGGAGTAGAAGAATGTGAGTTCATCCCTTCTTACATAAACATCAAAATAACAACAAATACTGAAAAAATACTGACCAAAAAAATGCTGGAACCTACAAAAAAGATACACTATATCTAAAAGCAACAAAAAACCCACAGCGAGATGGTAGGAGGGTTGAAATAGCAATAAAATCAAATCCAACACATGCCAGGTGGGCAACCAACAAACTAGAAAACGACTATACCACAGAATTTCTGCCATAGGGTGAAAGTCCTGAGCCAAACATCAGGCTTCTCAGCCTGGGGGTCCAGCAACTGGAGGAGGAGTCCCCAGAGAATCTGACTTGCAGGGTCAGTGGGGTTTGACTGCAGGAATTCCACAGGACTGGGGGAAGTAGAAACTCCACTCTTGGAGGGTGCACACAAAGTTGCATGCACACCAGGACCCAAGGGAAAAAAGGAGTGACCTCATAAGAGACTGGGCCAGATGTACCTGCTAGTATTATTAGAGGGTCTCCTGCAAGGCAGGAGGTGGCTGTGGCTCAAGGCAGGAACAAAGACACTGGCAGTGCCAGATCTGGGCAGTGCTCATTGGCATGAGCCCTCCCATAGGCTGCCATAAGCCCCACCCTACAGCTTGTAGGCTCCAGTGCTGGGACGCCTCAGCCAAGTAACAAACAGGGTAGGAACACAGCCCCATCCATCAGTGGACAAGCTGCTAAAAGTCTTCCTGAGGACAGCTCTGTTCACCAGAAGGAAAAGAACTAGCTCAACCTACCAGTAGGAAGGAACCAGCTCCTCCCATCAGGAAGCCTGCACAAGCATCTTAGACAGCCTCACCCACCAGAGGGCAGATAGCAGAAGCAAGAAGTACTATAATCATGCAGCCTGCAGAACAGTAAACACAACCACAGAAACTTACACAAAAGGAAATGACAGAAGAATATGTCCCTGATGTAGGAACAAGATAAAACCCTAGAAGAACAACTAAGTGAAGTGGAGATAGGTAACCTAGTGGAAAAAGAATTCAGAATAATGATAGTGAAGATGATCCAAGATCTCAGAAAATAAATGAAGACAAGGATAGAGAAGATGCAAGAAATGTTTAAAAAAGACCTAGAAGAACTAAAGAACAAACAAAAAGAGATGAACAACACAATAACTGAAATGAAAAATATACTGGAAGGAATCAATAGCAGAATAACTGAGGCAGAAGAACAGATAAGTGACCTGGAAGACAGAATGGTGGAAATTACTGCTGTGGAACAGAATAAAAAAAAAAAAGACTGAAAAGAAAGAAAAACAGTCTAAGAGACCACTGAGGCAACATTAAAGACACTGACATAGGAGTCCCAGAAGGAGAAGTGAGAGAGAAAAGACCTGAGAAAATATTTGAAGAGATAATAGCTGAAAACTTCCCTAACATGGGAAAGGAAACAGTCACCCAAGTCCAGGAAGTGCAGAGAGTCCCAGGCAGGATAAACCTAAAGAGAAATGCACCAAGATACATAGTAATCAGACTGACAAAAATTAAAGACAAAGAAAAAATATTAAAAGAAATAAGGGAAAAGCAACAAATAACATACAAAGGAACTCCCACAAGGTTATCAGCTGATTTATCAGCAGAAACTCTGCAGGCCCGAAGGGAGTGAGTGGCATGACATATTTAAAGTGATGAAAGGGAAGAACCTAAAACCAAGAATACTCTACCCAGCAAGGTTCTCATTCAGGTTTGACAGAGAAATCAAAAGCTTTACAGAGAAGTAAAAGCTAAGAGAATTCAGCATCACCAGATCATCTTTGCAACTAATGCTAAAGAAACTTCTCGAAGTGGGAAGAAAAGGCCACAACTAGAATCAAGAAAATTATGAATGGGAAAGTGCACCAGTAAAGGCAAACATACAGTAGAGGTAGAAAATAATCTGTACACAAATATTATATCAAAACCAGCAATTGTGAGAAGAGGAGGATATTGGAAATGCATTTGAAATGAAAAGACGAGCAACTTAAAACAATCTTGTTTATATACAGACTGCTATATCAAAACCTCATGGTAATCACAAATGGAAAATCTACAATAGATACACACACAAAAAAGAAAAAGGAATCCAAACACAACACTAAAATTAGTCATCGATTCACAAGAGAGGAGAACAAAACAGGAAGGGAAGAAAAAGACCTACAAAAACAAATCCAAAACAATTAACAAAATGGCAGTAACTATCTATCATACATATAGATAATTACCGTAAAGGTAAATGAATTAAATGCTCCAAATGAAAGACATACACTGGCTGAATGGATACAAAAACAAGACCCATATATATATTGTCTACAAGAGACCCACTTCAGATCTAGGGAAACATACAGACTGAAAGTAAATGTATGGAAAATGTATTCCATGCAAATTGAAATCAAAAGAAAGCTGGAGTAGCAATACTCATATCAGACAAAATAGACTTTAAAATAAAGACTGTTACAAGACACAAAAAAAGGACACTACATAATGATCAAAGGATAAACCCAAAAGAAGATATAACAATTGTAAATATATATCACCCAACATAGGAGCATCTCAATATATAAGGCAAATACTAACAGCCATAAAGGGAGAAATTGACAATAACAATGTAATAGTGGGGGACTTTAACACCCCACTTTCATCAATGGACAGATCATCCAGACAGAAAATCAACAAGGATACACAGGCTTTAAATGACACATTAGAACAGATAGAGTTAATTGACATTTACTGAGCATTCCATCAAAAAGCAGCAGAATAGGGCTTCCCTGGTGGTGCAACGGTTGAGAGTCCGCCTGCCGATGTAGGGGACACGGGTTCGTGCCCCGGTCTGGGAGGATCCCACATGCTGCGGAGCGTATGGGACCGTGGGCCATGGCTGCTGAGCCTGCGCGTCTGGAGCTCCGCAACGGGACAGGCCACAACAGTGAGAAGCCCGTGTACTGCAAAAATAAATAAATAATAAAATTAAAAAAAAAAAAAGCAGCAGAATATACATTTTTCTCAAGTGCACATGGAGTATTCTCCAGGACTGACCACATGCTGAGTCATAAAGTGAGCCTCAATAAATTTAAGATAAATGAAATCATATCAAGCATCTTTTCTCACCACAATCCTATGAGAGTAGAAATCAACTACAGAAAAAAAAAAAAAACAACTTCTAAAATCACAAACATATGGAGGCTATATAATATGCTACTAAACAATGAATGAATCACTTAAGAAATCAAAGAGGAAATTTAAAAAATACCTAGAAACAAATGAAAATGAAAACACAATGATCCAAAACCTATGGGACACAGCAAAAGCAGTTCTAAGAGGGAAGTTTATAGCAATAAAATCTTACTTCAGGAAACAAGAAAAATCTCAAATAAACAACATAATTTTACACCTAAAGCAACTAGAGAAAGAAGAACAAAAAAACCCCAAAGTTAGAAGAAAGAAAGAAACCATAAAGATCAAAGGAGATATAAATGAAATATAAATGAAGAAGACATAAAAAGAATCAATGAAATTCAAATCTGGTCCTTTGAGAAAATAAATAAAATTGACAAACTTTTAGCCAGACTGATCAAAAACAGAAAATAAAAAAGGGGCAGAGGGCTCAAATCAATAAAATTAGAAAAGAAAAAGAAGTTACAACTGACACCACAAAAACACAAAGGATCATAAGTGACTACTACAAGCAATTATATGCCAATAAAGTGGACAACCTGAAAGAAATGGACAAATTCTTAGAAAGGTTCAGTCTCCCAAGACTGAACCAGGAAGAAATAGAAAATATGAACAGACCAAGCACAAGTACTGAAATTGAAACTGATTTAAAAACTCCCACCAAACCAAAGTTCAAGACCTGATGGCTTCACAGGGGAATACTATCAAACATTTAGAGAAAAGTTAACACCTACGCTTCCAAAACTATTCCAAAAATTTGCAGAGGAAGGAACACTCCGAACTCATCCTATGAGGCCACTATCACCCTGATTCCAAAACCAGAAAAATATACCACAAAAAAAGAAAATTATAGGCCAATATCACTGATAAACATAGATGCAAAAATCCTCAACAAAATACAAGCAATCCAAATTCAACAATACGTTAAAAGGATCACACACCATGATCAAGTGGGGTTTATCCCAGGGATGCAAGGACTTTTCAGTATCTGCAAATCAATCAGTGTGATACACCACGTTAACAAACTAGGGAATAAAAACCATATAATCATCTCAATAGATGCAGAAAAAAGCTTTTGACAAATTTCAACACCCATTTGTGATAAAATCTGTAGAAAGTAGGCATAGAAAGAACATATCTCAACATAATAAAGGTCATATATTACAAAACTACAGCTAACATCATACTCAATGGTGAAAAGCTGAAAACATTTCCTCTAAAATCAGGAACAAGACAAGGATGTCCACTCTCGCCACTATTATTCAACATAGGTTTGGAAGTCTTAGCCACAGCAATCAGAAAAGAAAAAGAAATGAAAAGAATCCAAATTGGAAAAGAAGAAGTAAAACTGTCACTGTTTACAGATGACATGATACTATATATAGATAATCCTAAAGAAGCTACCAGAAAACTACTGGAGCTCATCAATGAATTCAGTAAAGTTGCAGGATACAAAATTAATTCACAGAAATCTGCTGCATTTCTGTACGCTAACAATGAAAGATCAGAAAGAGAAATTAAGGTAATAATCCCATTTATCATCACATCAAAAAGAAAAAAATACCTAGGAATATACCAACCTAAGAAGACAAAATACCTGTTCTCCAAAAACTATAAGATGGTGATGAAAGAAATCAAAGATGACACAAACAGATGGAAAGATATAGCATGTTCCTGGACTGGAAGAATCAACATTGTGAAAATGACTATACTACCCAAGGCAATCTACAGATTCAATGCAAACCCTACCAAATTACAAATGGCATTTTTCACAGAACTAGAATAAAAAATCTTAAAATTTGTATGCAGACACAAAAGATCCTGAATAGCCAAAGCAATCTTGAGAAAGAAAAACAGAGTTGGAGGAACCAGGCTCTCTGACTTCAGCTATACTACAAAGATACAGTCATCAAAAGAGTATAGTACTGGCACAAAAGCGGAAATATAGATCAATGGAAGAGGATAGAAAGCCCAGAAATAAACCAACACACCTGTGGTCAATTAATCTATGACAAAGGAGGCAAGACTATAAAGTGGAGGAAAGACAGTCTCTTTAATAAATGGTGCTGGAAAAACTGGAGAGCTACACGTAAAAAAAAAAATGAAATTAGGGGCTTCCCTGGTGGTGCAGTGGTTGAGGGTCCACTTGCCAATGCAAGGGACATGGGTTCATGCCCTGGTCCGGGAAGATCCCACATGCCACGGAGCAGCTGGGTCCGTTGAGCCATGGCTGCTGAGCCTGCACGTCAGGAGCCTGTGCTTGGCAACAGGAGAGGCCACAAGAGTGAGAGGCCTGCGTACCACAAAAAAAAAGAAAAAAAGAAAAAAGAAATTAGAACATCCTTTAACACCATACACAAAACAAGCTCAAAATTGATTAAGACCTAAATGTAAGCCCGTATATTATAAGACTCTTAGAGAAAAGCATAGGCAGAACACACATTGACATGAATCTCAGCAAGATCTTTTTCAATCTGTTTCCTAGAGTACTGGAAATAAAAACAAAAATAAAGAAATGGGACCTAATTAAACTTAAAAGCTCTTGCACAGCAAAGGAAACCATAAACAAAATGAAAAGACAACCCACAGAATGGGAGAAAATATTTGCAAACAACGCTACAGACAAGAGATTAGTTTCCAAAATATACAAACAGTTCATGCAGCTTGGCCAAGAGGCACATTAAAAGGTGTTCAACGTTGCTAATTATTAGAGAAATGCAAATCAAAACTACAGTGAGGTATTACCTCACTCCAGTCAGAATGCCCATCATGAAAAAAATCTGCCAACGATAAATGCTGGAGAGGGTGTGGAGAAAAGGGAACCATCCTACAATGTTGGTAGGAATGTAAATTGGTACAGCCACTATGGAGAACATTATGGAGGTTCCTTAAAAAAATAAAAATAGAGCTACCATATGATCCAGCAATCCTGCTTTTAGACATATGTCCAGAGAAAACCATGTTTCAAAAAGATACATGGACACCAATGTTCATTGCAGCAGTGTTTACAATAGCCAAGACATGGAAGCAACGTAAATGTCCATCGACAGAAGAATGGATAAAGAAGATGTGGTACATATATACAATGAAATATGTCATTTGTAGCATCATGGATGGACCTTAAGATTATCATACTAAGTGAATTAAGTCAGACAGAGAAAGAAAATATCATATGATATCACTTATATGTGGAATCTAAAAAGTGATACAAATGAACTTATTTACAAAACTGAAGCAGACTCAGACTTAGAGAAAGAATGTTTTTAAAAAAACACATTTCAAAAAATTCTGCTACCTTCTTATTGGTGTAGAAAAGTATGTTTTTACAAATCGATATAAAACTATAATGGACTTTGCTAATATTCATTAAAAATATTTTTTAAATCCTCATCAAAAAAAAATCAATGATGCTGTTTTTGTAGCATTTTTAATTAGCCTCAGTCCCTTATCTGTAAAAGGGGCAGTAACACAATTTGCCATGTCCATGCAAGACACCCTTGGAAAAACCAGGGCTTCGCCAGCTGTGAAAAGTTGCAGATGCTGGATGTAACCTTATTGTGATCACTGCCAAAGGTCCTATCCAGGGCTAATTTTCCATAACTCCAAGATTATGTGGTCCAGCAGTAAACAAAGATTTTACTTACATTCTACATTTTTCTTTCTGATTCTTATTTTTGCTATATCTGAAAGAAACTTTAGAGAAAAAATGCAGTGTGTGTGTGTTTCTTTTTTTCTTATACTACAGTAGTCCTCCCTTACCCAAGGTTTCACTTTCTAAGGTCTCAGTTACCTGTGGTCAGTTGTAGTCTGAAAATTTTAAATGGAAAATACCAGAAATAAATAATTCATTTTTTTTAAAGAGAGAGAATTTAGAACGAGTCTACTATCAGATGGGTTCTTATATATAAAATAACAGAATTGTGATAGTAAAATTCTATAAGTCCTTCCCACACTCAATGGAAGGGGATTACACAAAGGCATGAACACCAGGAGGCAGGGATCATGGGTAACCTTAGAGTCTGGTCAACAGGTTTTAATAAAATATTGAAGAACGGAGAACTTTCCACTTATGACACTTTCACGTTTTTGTCTTCTACAGCTGTTCCTCTTCACCTCTCTTGCACATTTTCTTGGCCCCTAAATGCTTTTACTCAATCTTCTTTCAATAAAATACAAGTTGTAAAAACAATGGCAGCTAATTCACAAGGACAATTTCTCTTTTGAGATAATTTTCCTGAAACTGAGGTAAAATTCAGGTGATATCCTACCACAAAAGCCTTATTTTAAGAAAATCTGCCTTTTTTCCTCCTAAGTTAGAAGGCTTCTTTGAAATTTCTTATACCCACATTCTCAAATAAAGGCTTATGTTAGCAGTAAACTGGTTGATTTCTTCCATAATCCATTGGCAAGTTAATTCCCCCCACATTTTTAACTAGTCAAATTTTGCTGATTTTTTCTTCTTATTTCTTGAGATACACTTCCAAAAATTTATTTTTGTTCAGTATTTCTAAAATGAAATAATCTAAGGCTGTGTATTTTTCTAGTAACTATGACTTGAGACACCTCTCATAAAATTTGATATGATATTCATTATTCTATGAATAAATTAGAAAAATATATTTTATGCTCTTTATCCAATATAAGGGCACAATTTAATTTCTACTTAGTATTGTTTTCCCAGAAATGTCTTACCGATTTCTACTTTCATTTTATAACAGAAGAAATAAAGCTCATGAAATTATAAATTTTGTTATATCTAACTGATGCTTACCATGGGGACAAATATAGTTAATTTTTGTGAATAGATTCTAGAGAGATATTATTTGATGGTTTTGTTCAAAATTAAATATAGATTTATTAATTCAACCTTGAAAATTAAATTATTTAAATCATCTGTGGCTTTTTTTAAATGGTGGTGGTATTTCAAATCTATAATATTTTATTTCTGGGTATTGCTGTTACTTTCCATCATAATGAAATAAATATTTTTAGAACTGTATTTTGATCTTTTGTATAAATATATATTTGTCTTATATTGTTTTGTTTTATGGTTTCTTTATTTTCTCAGTTTCGAGCCACTTTTTAAAGCTTTCTTTTTTTTTTTTTTACTATAATAGAAATTATGTGCCTCTCTGGATTGATGTTTATTCTTTTGTTTATAGTCCTTTCATATTTATGTTTTCTTCAATTAAGTATAGTGAAAACTGGACATATGTGCTACATATCCTCTTTACCAGAATTACTAGATATTGTTTATTTCTGTGATAATTTGAAACATATATATTGTTTTTATTTCTATTTGTGGTCACATTAATGTGTATTATGCTTTTTACTTCTCAATATTGATAATGAAAGAAATTCTAGCTTCTCTTAGTTGAGACGAGGAACTTGACATTTTTCTTTCTTTAACTTTCCTTTTTCTAAGACCAATTATTTTAAAATGTAATCTAACTATATAATACCTTCTTATAAACAAATAAGACCCATTTTTATATTTTTGTTTGTTTTTGTTTTTGCACTATGCGGGTCTCTCACTGTTGTGGCCTCTCCCATTGCAGAGCACAGGCTCCAGACGCGCAGGCTCAGTGGCCATGGCTCACGGGCCCAGCTGCTACGCGGCACGTGGGATCTTCCCAGACCGGGGCACGAACCCGTGTCCACTGCATCGGCAGACAGACTCTCAACCACTGCGCCGCCTGGGAAGCCCAAGACCCATTTTTAACATGTCACTTTCATAAGAACCTTGACATTGCCTTTTATTATACACTATTAAAAGAAGTGTTTAGGACTTCAGCTTTCAATTCATATAAAGAGCTTGGAAGTTTTTACTCTTGTCCTTACAACAAGAAAAACTACAACAAGAAAAATCTATACTAAAAATCAATGACTTTCCTTGGACTCATCAGAAAATTAAGGCTCCAAACGAAACCACCACCCACCCTGAAATCTGCAGAGACAGGTGAATACAGAGAATCATAGCTGATATCAGCTTACCTGGAGAAGATGACCTTGGAGCTATAAACTTGTATGAAGACTTGAATGGTAACTTTAATAAATTGTGGGAGGTTGAGCATAGAGTAGCATGACAGTGAAAATCTTAGGGGACACACTCTTAGCTTCCTTCTCACTTTGGTGGGTTTTACATCTGGAAAACCCACCAGGTTCTCAGTGAAGAGCCAAAGAAAATCCTGTTTCTACCAAGATAGGAAAAAATTCACTAAATTTTACTTCTCTCAGAGCATTTTCCATAACAAAAGCCAACTGTCAGTGGAAGACTTCACCAGAGCCTTGTCTGACCTGGGAGAAGGGCAGTTGCAGTTCCCTGACACACTGTCTCACCTTTGTGGGGGGAAAACTTAGAAATAGTTGTGAAGGTCAGAGTCCAAGGATAAAAGCCCCCTAAAGGATGAAGATTTAATCATAAGATTATAGAACAGATTCTTTTCCCCACATCCTACCACCACATCACCATGGAATCAATAAAATAACAGTGGATTACAGCTGAAAGAGCTGCAATATTTAGACTATTTAAGAAGTGATTCCTAGGGAAAAAAATCAAAGATGACAGAGCAGAAAAATAGAACTTGAAAGGAAATTGTAACCTCTGACACCTGTAGCATATCAGCCATTAAACACAGGCCAACTCCTAGCCAGCTTAACAAAATCTCACACTAAAGACCTATTTATCTCTGCTTCTATTATCTGGTATATCATGTACATATTTTAAAAATCAATAAACTAGTTATAGTCTGACATATAAAGAGCTTAAGAGTATCATTACCAACCTGAGAAGAAGAAAGGCTGAACAAACTGAATATAAATAACTTTTCTTAGATCTGTCAGAGAACTCAGGCCACAGATCAAATTATTGGCTGAAAAACTGGAGAGATGAATATAGACATTTAGAACATATAGGGAGCAGGAACCCTACATGGAGCCTATTGTGAACATTTAAATAGTAATCACCTAATTAACAGAGACTGAGTGTGGGTTAACGTGAGAGAAAATAACACCTGGGGTTTCAACCTTTGGTGCTCCCACATGTTCATCAGTTTCAATTCCAGGAGCCCCACCAGGTCCTCAGGGTGAAGATGAGAGGAAAATACCCTCCTATTTCCTATGGGGTGAGGGGTAAATTTAATGATTTTCAAATATACCCAGAGCGTTCTGTTCTCAATAATGAAGGCCTGATCTCAAAAGAAACCATTTTATGAAAGCTTAACCAATGTGAGTTGTACTAGAACCTAACCTACATAGAAGGGAAATACCCAAATTCAGCCTCCTGTAGCTTTCCTGTTTTATCTAAGCTGGAGGTGGGGGTGGGGGATGGAAGTGGAGTGGGGTTTAAGAAGTAATTGTGAAAGTCACAGGCTACAGATATTAGACCATTACAGACTGAGACATATTTTGAGAATTATAGAATGTTTCCCATGTCCCCAAAACTTACCACAATGTCTACAGGGCTTCTCGATAATAACTGGGCTTTAAAACAGAAAAAAATGCAAGACTCAGACTCAATCTTAATAAGTAGTCTATGGGGAGGCACCCAAACAACAGGGGAAGAAAAAAGAAGGAAATGAGAAGAAATTTTAGTCTCTGATAACTATAGCTATAGCAAATGGTAAACTCAGCCTAACTCCTAGCCATATAAATATAAACCTCAAATTCAACGTCTTATTTACATTTCTTACTTAACTAAATGCATTTAAATGTTATCCATGTAACATGGCTTAATGTTCCACTTCTTTGTTTTTTATTTAAGGAGATATAAGCAAGAATATTTATTGCATCATTATTTCCTGGTGACAAAAAATGGGAAATAAAAAAATGTAAATCATTGGGAGACTGAATAAATTGTACCATAACATAGAATATAACACAGCCATTAAAAAGAATCTTATTGTAAGGATATTCATGAGATACTGGTGAATGGAAAAAAGATGTAGAAAAGTATATAGTCCCTAGCTATGTGTGTATATAAATTATTTAATATGATTGAGTTAGGGTGGAGCAAAATACATGAAGAAGAGTTAGGTTGGTTAAATGGATTATCTATTCAGGGAAGTGAATTATTTGGAAAGGGAATGAAGACAAATATAAAGGGTAAAAAATCACACTAAAACAAAACAAAAAACCTAGTAGTATAATGTTCTTGTGCATTTATGTAAGAGATTATAGTGTGTGTATATATATTTTACTATATAATATATGTATGTGTTTATATATGTTTATTAAAAAGGTGACAAAAAATGTGGTGTGGAGATTAAGCTATTGTCTAATGAGAATGGCACACTATCAGAGTTTCCCCTTTTTTCCCTTCCATTTTTTTTTAATTCTTATTAATCATCAGTTATATACACAGCAGTGTACACATGTCAATCCCAATCACCCAATTCATCACACCACCACCCTCACCCCCTGGCCACTTTCTCCCCTTGGTGTCCATACATTTCTTCTCTACATCTGTGTCTCAATTTCTGTCCAGCAAACCGGTTCATCTGTACCGTTTTTCTAGGTTCCACATATACGTGTTAATATACGATATTTGTTTTTCTCTTTCTGACTTACTGCACTCTGTATGACAGTTTCTAGATCCATCCACGTCCCAACAAATGACCCAATATCACTCCTTTTTATGGCTGAGTAATATTCCATTGTATATATGTACCACATCTTCTTTATCCATTCGTCTGTCGATGGGCATTTAGGTTGCTTCCATGACCTGGATATTATAAAGAGTGTTGCAATGAACATTGGGGTGCATGTGTCTTTTTGAATTATGGTTTTCTCTGGGTGTATGCCCAGTAGTGGGATTCCTGGATCATATGGCAATTCCATTTTTAGTTTTTTTAAGGAACCTCCATACTGTTCTCCATAGTGGCTATATCAATTTACATTCCCACCAACAGTGCAAGAGGGTTCCCTTTTCTCCACACCCTCTCCAGCATTTGTTGTTTGTAGATTTTCTGATGATGCTCATTCTAACTGGTGTGGGGTGATACCTCATTGTAGTTTTGATTTGTGTTTCTCTAATAATTAGTGATGTTGAGCAGCTTTTCATGTGCTTCTTGGCCATCTGTATGTCTTCTTTGCAGAAATGTCTATTTATGTCTTCAGCACATTTTTGGATTGCATTGTTTTTTTTTAATATTGAGCTGCATGAGCTGTTTATATATTTTGGAGATTAACCCTTTGTCTGTTGTTTGTTTGCAACTATTTTCTCCCATTCTGAGGGTTGTCTTTTTGTCTTCTTTATGGTTTCCTTTGCTGTGCAAAAACTTGGAAGTTTCATTAAGTCCCATTTGTTTATTTTTGTTTTTATTTCCATTACTATAGGAGGTGGATCAAAAAAGATCTTGCTGTGATTTATGTCAAAGAGTGTTCTTTCTATGTTTTCCTCTAAGACTTTTATAGTGTCAAGTCTTAGATTTAGGTCTCAAATCCATTTTGAGTTTATTTTTGTGTATGGTGTTAGGGAGTGTTCTAAATTCGTTCTTTTACATGTAGCTGTCCAGTTTTCCCAGCACTACTTATTGAAGAGACTGTCTTTTCTCCATTGTATATCCTTGCCTCCTTTGTCATAGAATAGTTGACCATAGGTGTGTGTGTTTACCTCTGGGTTTTCTATCTTATTCCATTGATCTATGTTTCTGTTTCTGTACCAGTACCATATTATCTTGATTAGTGTAGCTCTGTAGTATAGTCTGAAGTCAGGGAGTCTGATTCCTCCTGCTCCGTTATTTTCCCTCAAGGCAGCTTTGGCTATTTGGGATCTTTTGTGTTTCCATACAAATTTTAAGATTTTTTGTTCCAGTTCCATAAAAAATGCCATTGGTAATTTGATAGAGATTGCATTGAATCTGTAGATTGCTTTGGGTAGTATAGTCATTTTCACGATATTTATTCCTCCAATCCAAGAACATGGTATATCTCTCCATCTGTTGGTATCATCTTTAATTCCTTTTATCAGTGTCTTATAGATTTCTGCATACAGGTCTTTTGTCTCCCTAGGTAGGTTTATTCCTAGGTATTTTATTCTTTTTGTTGCAATGGTAAATGGGAGTCTTTCCTTAATTTCTCTTTCAGATTTTTCATCGTTAGTATATAGGAATGCCAGAGATTTCTGTGCATTAATTTTGTATCCTGCTACTTTACCAAATTCATTGATTAACTCTAGTAGTTTACTGGTGGCATCTTTAGGATTCTCTATGTATAGTATCATGTCATCTGCAAACAGTGACAGTTTTACTTTTTCTTTTCCAATTTGTATTCCTTTTATTACTTTTTCTTCTCTGATTGCCATGGTAGGACTTCCAAAACTATGTTGAATAATAGTGGTGAGAGTGGATATCCTTGTCTTGTTCCTTATCTTCGAGGAAATGGTTTCAGTTTTTCCCTGTTGAGAATGATGTTTGCTGTGGGTTTCTAGTATATGGTCTTTATTATGTTGAGGTAGGTTCCCTCTATGCTGACTTTTGGAGAGCTTTTATCATAAATGGGTGTTGAATTTTGTCAAAAGCATCTATTGCATCTATTGAGATGATGGTTTTTATTCTTCAATTGGTTAATATGGTGTATCACATAGATTGGTTTGCGTATATTGAAGAATCCTTGCATCCCTGGGATAAATCTCACTTGATCATGGTGTATGATGCTTTTAATGTGTTGTTGGATTCTGTTTGCTAGTATTTTTTTGAGGAATTTTGTATCTATATTCATGAGTGTTATTGGTCTGTGATTTTTTTTTTTGTAGTATCTTTGTCTGGTTTTGGTATCAGGGTGATGGTGACCTCATAGAATGAATTTAGGAGTGTTCCTTCCCCTGCAATTTTTTGGAAGAGTTTGAGAAGGATGGGTGTTAGGTCTTCTCTAAATGTTTGATAGAATTCACCTGTGAAGCCCTCTGGTCCTGGACTTCTGTTTGTTGTAAGATTTTTAATCACAGTTTCAATTTCACTACTTGTGATTGGTCTGTTCATATTATCTATTTCTTCCTGGTTCAGTCTTGGAAGGTTATACCTTTCTAAGAATTTGACCATTTCTTCCAGATTGTCCATTTTATTGGCATAGAGTGCTTGTAGTAGTCTCTTAGGATTCTTTGTATTTCTGCGTTGACTGTTGTAACTTCTTTTTCATTTCTAATTTTATTACTTTAAGTCCTCTCCCTCTTTTTCTTGATGAGTCTGGCTAATGGTTTATCAATTTTGTTTCTCTTCTCAAAGAACCAGCTTTTAGGGCTTCCCTGGTTGTGCAGTGGTTGAGAGTCCGCCTGCCAATGCAGGGGACATGGATTCATGACCCGGTCTGGGAAGATCCCACATGCCACGGAGCAGCTGGACCCGTGAGCCTTGGCCGCTGAGCCTGCGCATCTGGAGCCTGTGCTCCACAATGGGAGAGGCCACAACAGTGAAAGGCCCATGTACTGTAAAAAAAAAAAAAAAAAAAAAACAGCTTTTAGTTTTATTGATCTTTGTTATTGTTTTCTTTGTTTCTGTTTCATTTATTTCTGCTCTGATCTTTATGATTTCTTTCCTTCTGCTAACTTTGGGTTTCATTTGTTCTTCTTTCTCTGGTTCCTTTAGGTGTAAGGTTAGATTGTTTACTTGAGATTTTTCTTGTTTTTTGAGGTAGACTTTTATAGCCATAAACTTCCCTCTTAGAACTGCTTTTGCTGCATCCCATAGGTTTTCGATTGTCGTGTTTTCATTGTCATTTGTCTCTAGGTATTTTTTGATTTCTTCAGTCATCTCTTGGTTATTTAATAATGTATTGTTTAGCCTTCGTGTGTTTGTAATTTTTACTTTTTTTCCCTGTAATTCATTTCTAATATCATAGCGTTGTGGTCAGAAAAGATGCTTGATACGATTTCAATTTTCTTAAATTTCCTGAGGCTTGATTTGTGACCCAAGAAGTGATCTACCTAGCGAATGTTCCATGTGCACTTGAGAAGAAAGTGTAATCTGCTGTTTTTGGAGGGAATGCCATATAAATATCAATGAAATCTATCTAGTCTCTTGTGTCATTTAAAGCTTCTGTTTCCTTATTTGTTTTCATTTTCGTTGATCTGTCCATTGGTGTAAGTGAAGTGTTAAAATCCCCCACTATAATTGTGTTATTGTCGATTTTCTCTTTTATACCTGTTAACAGTTGCCTTATGTATTGAGGTGCTCCTATATTTAGTGCATATATATTTATAATTGTTATATCTTCTTCTTGGATTTATCCCTTGATCATTTTGTGGTGTCGTTCTTTGTCTCTTGTAACGTTCTTTATTTTAAAGTCTATTTTAGCTGATATGAGTATTACTACTCCAACTTTCTTTTGATTTCCATTTGTGTGGATTATCTTTTTCCATCCCTTCACTTTCAGTCTATATGTGTCCTTAGGTCTGAAGTGGGTCTCTTGTACATAGCATATATACGGGTGTTGTTTTTGTATCCACTCAGAAGCCTGTGTCTTTTGGTTGGAACATTTAATCCATTCACATTTAAGGTAATTATTGATATGTATGTTCCTATCACCATTTTCTTAATTTTTTTCGGTTTGTTTTTGTAGGTCCTTTTCTTCTCTTGTGTTTCACACTTAGAGAAGTTCCTTTAGCATTTGTTGTGGAGGTGATTTGGTGGTGCTGAATTCTCTTAGCTTTTGCTTGTCCATAAATCTTTTGATTTCTCCAACAAATCTGAATGAGATCCTTGCTCGGTGGAGTAATCTTTGTTTTAGGTTCTTCCCTTCATCACTTTAAGTATATCATGCCACTCCCTTCTGGCTTGTAGAGTTTCTGCTGAGAAATCAGCTGTTAACCTTATTGTTAAAACCTTAAGGTCATTTTTCCCTTGCTACTTTTGATTTTTCTTTGTCTTTAATTTTTGCCAATTTGATTACTATGTGTCTCAGCGTGTTTCTCCTTGGTTTTATCCTGTATGGGTTCACTGTGCTTCCTGGAGTTGGGTGGCTCTTTCCTTTCCCATGTTAGGGAAGTTTTTGACTATAATCTCTTCAAATATTTTCTCTGGTCCTTTCTCTCTCTCTTCTCCTTCTGGGATCCTTATAGTGTGAATGTTGTTGCATTTAATGTTGTCCCAGAGGTCTTTTATGCTGTCTTCATTTCTTTTCATTCTTTTTTCTTTATTCTGTTCCACAGCAGTGAATTCCACCATTCTGTCTTCCAGGTCACTTATCCATTCTTCTGCCTCAGTTATTCTGCTATTGATTACTTCTAGTGTAGTTTTCATTTCAGTTATTGTATTGTTCATCTCTGTTTGTTTGTTCTTTAATTCTTCTAGGTCTTTGTTAAATATTTCTTGCATCTTCTCGATCTTTGTCTCCATTTTTTTTCTGAGGTCCTGGATCATCTTCACTATCATTACTCTGAATGCTTTTTCTGGAAGTTTGCTTATCTGCACTTAATTTAGTTGTTTTTTCTGGAGTTTTTATCTTGTTCCTTCATCTGGTACATAGCCCTGTGCCTTTTCATCTTGTCCATATTTCTGTGAATGTGGTTTTTGTTGCACAGGCTGCAGGACTGTAGTTCTTCCTGCTTCTCAGTCCACTTCTTTTCTATTGTTGAAAAATATTACATTGTATGGATATATTACAGTTTATCTACCCACATATTGAAGTACACCCTGGTGGCTTCTAGTTTCAGTTATTATAAACACAACATTTATATGCAGTTTTTGTGTGGATATAAGTTTTCAAATCAGTTAGGTTTTCCAATCAGTTATGTAACTACCTAAGTGTACAATTGATGAATTATATGGTAAAACTATTTACTTTATGAAACTGCCACACTGTCTTTCAAAGTAGCTATACAATTGTGTTTTTCCACCAGCAATTAAAAAAGGGGGTTTTTTGCTCCACTTTCTTGCCTGCATTTGTTATTGTCAGTTTTGTTTGATTATAGCCATTCTAAGAGTGTATAGTCGTATCTCTTCTTTGTTTAAATTTGAAAATCTGTAGTGATATAAAATGTTGAGCATATTTTTATATGCTTATTTCCCATTTGTATATCTTCTTAGATGAGGTTTCTCTTCAGATCTTTTGCCCATTTTTAAAAATTAGCTTGTTTTCTTATTGTTAAGTTTTAAGTGTTTTTTGTATATCTTGGATACATATCCGATGTGTGTTTTGCAAGTATTTTTTCTCAGTCACTGACTTGTCTTTTTATTCTCTTACACTCTCTCTTTCAGAGCAGAAGTTTTAAATTTTAATATAAACATTATTATTTTTTCTTCATGGGTTTTATTTGTGGTGCAGCATCTAAAAATCCAATGACAAAATCGAGGCCATCTAGATTTTCTCATATATTTTATTATAGAAATTTTAGTTTTGGTTTCAACATATAGGTCTATGATCCATTCTGAGTTAATTATTTATGTAGGGTATAATTTCTACTAGGTACATTTTAAAAGGATATGAACATCCATTTGTCCAACACCACTTGTGGAGAGACTATCCTTTTACAATTAAATTTATTTTGCTCTTCTGTGAAAAATCTATACATTTTGACTATGTATGTATGGGTTTATTTCTGGGCTCTATTATTTTGTTCCATATATATTTGTCTGTTCTTTTACCAATACCATACTGTCTTGAGTTTGGTAGCCTTATGGTAAGTCTTGTAATTGGATGTGTGTGTCCTCCCACTTGGTTCTATTTCTTCAGTACTTGTGTTGGTGTGTATTTTGCCTTTTGGTATTCCTTATCATTTTTTTTTGATAGCCTGTCATATATCAAGTAAAAGGAACTGCTGTAAATAAACTTTTATTAATGTGGTTGTGAAATGTATCAGAGGAGGATAAGCATTCTATATTCTTATGAATAGATCTCAGTCTTTAATTAGGCTATACTTCTGGATTTTGAACTTCACAGGTATTTCTTCATTTTTTTTCTCCCCACTTAAGGTAGGATAAAATGGCTAAGGAGAGCAAGAGATGGACATTTTCTTTTCCCCAGGACAGTTAGACTCTGATAATATCCCATCAGATTAGGCTCTGGTTAACTGGTTTCCCCTGGGAGCAGACCTTGTTAAGATGAAAGAGTGCTCTGACATATTTCAAAATGGCTTATTTTCCCATCCCCTTACCAGAAGAACAAAGGGATTTTTTTCTCTGATATTTAAACTAATCCAGTTCCTAGAAGTAAATCTCACAATTATGTGGGGGACCCCCACTATGACTGGGACACTTGGAGCTTTCAATTCTCAGAGCTATACACAATGAGCCTCCAGCAACTTGTCAATTGTTATTTCAGCTTTTTCTACCATAGCATTGTTAAGACAGAGCAGCAACTTCCAAGTTCCTTACATGTAGAACTGGAAGCTGGAAGTCTTACATTAGATTTTTAAGCAAATTTAACTGATGGCTGCAGATTTTCTACTCAACTTTATGTGCCAAAATAGAAAATTGTTTTTTAAAATTATTAAATTCTGCCCAAGGACAAACTGGTGAAACCACACACAAATTAACCACCTGCAACTGGTAATATAGGTCAAGAGTAGGCCAAATTATTAACAATACTTTCTATCTCTTTAGGTCCTATTTTTGCTCACTATTTTTGCTAATTAGGTTAAAAAACTTCAAAATAATTATATATTTTATTTTTGCATCTAAATTTCAGTGTCTGGGGCAAAACTATATCCTCCTGCTCTAGAATTGTTTTCCCTTGGCTTCAAAAATATACTTAAGTTCTCTTGTCTTCAGTCATCAAGACCTAGAGTCTGTCATACAGAATGAAGTAAGTCAGAAAGATAAAGACAAATACCATATGCTAACACATATATATGGGATTTAAGAAAAAAAAATGTCATGAAGAACCTAGGGGTAAGACAGGAATAAAGACACAAACCTACTGGAGAATGGACTTGAGGATATGGGGAGGGGGAAGGGTGAGCTGTGACAAAGCGAGAGAGAGGCATGGACATATATACACTACCAAACGTAAGGTAGACAGCTAGTGGGAAGTAGCCGCATAGCACAGGGATATCAGCTTGGTGCTTTGTGACCGCCTGGAGGGGTGGGATAGGGAGGGTGGGAGGGAGGGATACGCAAGAGGGAAGAGATATGGGAACATATGCATATGTATAACTGATTCACTTTGTTATAAAGCAGAAACTAACACACCATTGTAAAGCAATTATACCCCAATAAAGATGTTTAAAAAAAAAAGATTCAATTGCTGTCAGCATTTATAGTAGAAGCAGATACATTATTTCCACTATATTTTTATCTGGTATAGATTAAAGATAAAATGTAACACACAACCAACTAATCTGAGAATTTGATTTGCTATGTGAAATAAGGAGAAATTCTTAAAGAGGAAAGGAAAAGAGTGTAGTCATTAAACAATTTAACATAAAAACAGAACTATATTTTCTGGGAAAGTATGTGTGAATCTCTTATAAATGTACAAATTTTAATTTATTTGAACTCAGTTATCATATAGAAACACAAAAATTATGCAATTTTGTCACAAAAATAATTTTAAAATTTAGTAGTTAGGCAGATAATTTGAAAAATATCATGTAATCAATAAAAATTTTCTATTCTCAGAATTTTGTTGTTTTTATTTCCTAAAAAGAAAATGAATACTTGCATTCCTTCTCCATACTTGGATTAATAATTACGTCATTCAACAATCCTCATCAAAACAGATACTGTCTGTTTTAATAGGAGAATGAAGGTAAAACCTAACAATTATAGTTATTTATCAATGGCTTCACTTTTCAAAAACATTTGAGTCAATGATAAAAAAAAAAAAAAAAGCACAATGTGAAAGTTAAGTTTTATTGGGGTCAATATAAGAACTATAGCTCAGGAGACAGCATTTCAGATAGCTCTGAGAAATTGCTCCAAAAAGGTAGGTGAGGAAGGTCAGTGTTATATATGATTTTAGTGAGGGGGGTACCTGCAGTCAAGCACACATTTTGACAGAGGCTTGTTGCTAGTCATGAGGAACAGATGCCACCATTAATGATTTTAGTGCTGTCTAGATATGAGGAGATGCAAGAATTTGGCTCATAAAATTTTCTCCTGAAAATATCTAGCTATCAAAAGGCCTGTTCTGTCAGTTTTTCCCAGAGCACAGAGTGCCTCATTCTTGCTCTCCACATGAACTCCTTTCAGGGTGTGTTTAAGGTCAGCAGTGGCAACGATTTGTGACTTAATCCACGTAGAGGTAGATGTCCAGTTAGTGCCAATTTTTAGTTGGCAAGGTCCCCTCATGGTCATAAATTTGACTGTGGTTTGGGAGGCATTTCATAACCATTTGGTCCCACAGTGCTAGGAATGCACATTCCCAGGTCTGGAGAAGATTTTGTTGATAGGCCACTCAATGTGTTATTATTGAACTAGGCCTTATTAACAGTAGCCAAAAATCTCTGGACCACCTGTCTTACTAGTCTCTTATGGTCCAGAAAAGTATTTCCTCTGGCTGCATTTCCCATATCTAGAGTTACGCTATTACAATCATTGATCTCACATAGAACTATATATTTTTGTTGGAAGCTCAGTCACACATTTCGTAATGCAAAAAAGAACAATCTTATAAAACAGGCAGAATACAAATAACAGCTAGCAGTATTAGTAAAGTCATAAGTAAGAATTAAACCAAGAAGTTTAATTAGGTGTGGTCCAGTATATCTCCAGTCATCTGATTTACTCTGTTCTGTGCCAATCCTTATCTTTCAGGGAAATTATATATTGGCACTGTCCATAAGGCTCCCAGCCCAATTTCCTAGTGTTACTAGGCTGATTATCCTTAGTATAATTTAATTGTTCCCAACATAAGGAGGGGCCTTAAAACTTAAATGACCATAGCCTGGTGTTAACTACATAAATATATCCCATATTGTGGGAGTTTTATTCCTTGGCTGAAGTTTTGCATGTTGCTCTTGTTAAGCTTGAGTAACTTTAGTAGAAAATTCATATTTATGACCAGGGTCAGAGCAGGTATTATTTTCTTTTTGAATTTTATTTTATTTATTTATTTATACAGCAGATACTTATTAGTCATCAATTTTATATACATCAGTGTATACATGTCAATCCCAATGGCCCAAATCATCACACCAACCCCCCCATCCCCACCGCGGCTTTCCCCCTTTGGTGTCCATACATTTGTTCTCTACATCTGTGTCTCAATTTCTGCCCTGCAAACCGGTTCATCTGTACCATTTTTCTAGGTTCCACATATATGCGTTAATATACGATTTTTGTTTTTCTCTTTCTGACTTACTGCACTCTGTATGACAGTCTCTATATCCATCCACATCTCAAAAAATGACCCAATATCATTCCTTTTTATGGCTGAGTAATATTGCATTGTATATATGTACCACATCTTCTTTATCCATTCGTCTGTTGATGGGCATTTAGGTTGCTTCCATGACCTGGATATTGTAGAATGCTGTAATGAACATTGGGGTGCATGTGTCTTTTTGACTTATGGTTTTCTCTGGGTATATACCCAGTGGTGGGATTGCTGGATCATATGGTAATTCTATTTTTAGTTTTTTAAGGAACATCCGTACTGTTCTCCATAGTGGCTGTATCGATTTACATTCCCACCAACAGTGCAGGAGCGTTCCCTTTTCTCCACACCCTCTCCAGCATTTATTGTTTGTAGATTTTCTGATGATGCCCATTCTAACTGGTGTGAGGTGATACCTCATTGTAGTTTTGATTTGCATTTCTCTAATAATTAGTGATGTTGAACAGCTTTTCATGTGCTTCTTGGCCATCTGTATGTCTTCTTTGGAGAAATGTCTATTTAGGTCTTCTGCCCATTTTTGGATTAAGTTGTTTGTTTTGTTAATATTGAGCTGCATGAGCTGTTTATATATTTTGGAGATTAACCCTTTGTCTGTTGATTCATTTGCAAATATTTTCTCCCATTCTGGAGGTTGTCTTTGTTTCTTGTTTATGGTTTCCTTTTCAGTGCAAAAGCTTTTAAGTTTCATTAGGTCCCATTTGTTTATTTGTGTTTTATTTCCATTACTATAGGAGGTGGATCAAAAAAGATTTTGCTGTGATTTATATCAAAGAGTGTTCTTTCTATGTTTTCCTCTAAGAGTTTTATAGTGTCCAATCTTACATTTAGGTCTCTAATCCATTTTGAGTTTATTTTTGTGTATGGTGTTAGGGAGTGTTCTAATTTCATTCTTTTACATGTAGCTGTCCAGTTTTCCCAGCACCACTTATAGAACAGGTATTATTAATTGGGCTGGTGAGGGGATCCCACTGAGTAATATCAATATTGGCCTGAACAGGACTATAATTTCTTTCTCCTAGACCAAATTTCCTAAGAGCCAACCAATTAAAGCCTTGGAATGAAGAAATTCCCCAAAGTAACTCAGAAGTACTAGACACAGGCACTGGGTCAAAAACCCAACAATTGGATTGATTTTTAAAACTAGCATAGGATCATGTCCATGACAGAAAACATTTGATTCGTATGTAAAAGTCCAAGAAGTCAAAAAAACATTATAAATGATCATACAGATTTGGTCTAGCATCTTGGGTCAGCTGTATACTTCTGATGTCATCTTCTAATCCTGGTGTCAGTGTGGTTTCTCCTCTGTTTGAGCATTGTTTTAAGGTGATTTTGGGGTCAGCCATCCTCTCTACAGGCCAGCCCAGCCAGTCCTTTGTAAGTGGAAATTAATCTAAGGGTCAATTCCCTTCACTTTCTCTGAGCTTGAGCTATTTAAGAGTACCTGCTAAGGGTCCTTCTATCTAGGTTGGAGATGATAGTCCTTTAAATTATGTCTCTTCCAGTATGCATAATCCCCTGGTTACAAATTGTGGAGCATCTGATCTTCATCCAAAGACAGATTACTGAGATAAACTTCAGAAACAAACTTAGAGTACCCTTTTAATAATTCAATTAAACTTTACATTGATATAACATAACAGTAAGGAGCTATCTGGAAAGTGAGTCTCAGTTAATACAGACCTTCATTATCAAAACTGGAATTTAATATTCACTGAAACAATCTTTTTCTCTCTAAAATTACCCTCACTTGTACCAAATATAGCCAAATTAACACTAATTTGTTTGGAAAATAAATCTGGTCTCAATAAACTTGGCCTGATGATTTATATAAGTGTAATTGATCATATAGTTGTTTTTAAATTGGCTGTGCTGAAATTTTTATAAGGAGTCTCAGACTGAACTTTTAAAAAATCTTCTCAGAGCTAGGAAGGTCATGGTAAGGGCTTTTCACAGATTTTCCCTTACAGATTTAGGTGAATTCCTCCCTTTTCAGGGTTCCCAAAATACCTTGAGATTCTTGTACCTGTTAGGAGGTGGCCTTCCTAATTTATCTCATAAAGCTGATGGTAATCTAAGAGTTTCCAATCTCTGGAGGAATCAAATAGAGAGAAAAGATAAATGTTTCAATTCTGCTTACAAAGGTATAATTTAACAAATTACTGTAAGTCATAATTAGCTTGAGGAGAAGGGTTTCTTTATACCTGGAAAACACATTAAAAGCCAGTAATATTTCAGATAGAAACCATAAAAATTATAACCATATTCACCAATTCACTCAGTCCTATGTAACTAATCCTTTTTTGTTAACAGTTTTATAAAGCAATCAGGTTTCCAATTAGAATTCTTTAATTTCTTACCCAGTTCAGCATTATGATCTGAAAGGTCTTTCTATAAATCTTGAAGAGGTAGCATTTTTGAAACGTATTCACACTAAAACTATAAGTGTCTATGAATAAGAAAAAGACTGAAGAAGGCACAGTTAAGGGCTTTCCTGGTGGAGCAGTGGTTAAGAATCCACTTGCCAATGTAGGAGACACGGGTTTGAGCCCTGGTCTGGGAAGATCCCACATGCTGCAGAGCAACTAAGTCAGTGCACCACAACTACTGAGCCTGCACTCTAGATCCCATGAGCCACAACTAGTGAGCCCACATGCCACAACTACTGAAGCCTGTGTGCTTAGAGCCCGTGCTCCACAACAAGAGAAGGCACCTCAATGAGAAGCCTGTGCACCACAAGGAAGAGTAGCCCTCACTAGCCACAACTAGAGAAAGCCCACACAGCAACAAATACCCAATGCAGCCAAAACTAACTAACTAAATAAATAAATTTTTTTTTAAAAAGACACAGTTAAAAAACAAAGCTGATTACAATACAATTGACAAAGAAACTTGGTTGCTCTGGCATACAACACTTTAAGATAATAACTAGAATTATGACTGATAACATTTTACCAGAACATATCAGAATTTTAAGAACTCCACATAATTTCTAGAATATCTATATTAATAATATTTACTGTACAATATAACCCAAGAAGATTTATTACTCATTTGACAATACTTCGCATGTAATTTAACATACCAAATGACTATAATTAGTTTAATAGCTCTCCTTGGGATGTTTCAGGGGCCCTTTGAAGCATCCCAAAGTTAGCTAGAGGTCAAAGGAATTTCATTAGAATTTGATTTGGGAAGTTTTGTCAAAATATCAAAACTGCTTTAAAACACTTAGTCAGATAGGATCATAGGTTACTGTGAAACAATAGTTATTCACTTAGCCAAAGTGACGATAAAGTATTTCAAAGGCAAATACAGAATTTCTCTCTTAAAAGTAAAGGAAATGTTATCAAATGCAGCTCAACATTTTAAGAAAACTTGTCCTCTTAACAGAGAGAAAGGCCAAATCAAGTTTTGCACCAGCTTACTTTTAAAATTCATTTACTCAGTTAAATTTATTCTACACTTAGTCAATCCTGACCACACACAAAAGTTTCTTCTCAAGGTCCAATTCCCAAAAAGTTCCATCATTTCTATATCCATGATAGTTTGTCCCTTATTTTTTTTCCATCCAGAAACAACCAGCTCTAAAACAAACATACTTTTTTTCCCCTTAATAAAGAACAATTCCATTCCTCATAACTTCTTTACTGAAAAAAGAAAACTACATCTTACTTTCCTACTGTATACTGAAATGTTTCCTTTATTATTTCTATTAGCTTTAATTACATGTTTAAATTAGAATCCTCAACTCTTAAAACCTTAATTTCTAGTGAAAACTAAGAAGTAAGCAATTATGAACATTTACATTAACCTTATTAGATTGGTGAACATAAATACCAGTGTTAATTTCTAAAAATATTTGCTTTCGTATACAGAACATCTCAGGGTGGCACCAAACATATTCATTAATAGTTCTAAATACCTTTAGTTTCTCTGTTTATTAGTTGATGTCTCAGTAACTTATTTTATTTGGGAATGTCCTAGCTATTCAATAAACTTCCATCACTTAATTTAGTACAACTCTAAATTTCAAGTTGTCAAACCTCTGGAGAGATTATTCTTAAGTAGATGTTTCTAAAATAGAATCATTCCTAAAAAGTTTACCCAAAAGCTCTTATCTCACTTATGTATAATTCACTTATAAAAATTTCATCATACCAAGTTATTTTTCTTGTTGACAAATTTGCAACAGATATAACAAGATTTTATTTAACATGTTAAACTTAAGTACAATAAAATGTTGATGACTCTAAAGACATGTCTGTATTAATTAGATCAACAAAGTTAAATTAACTTTAATACCAGATATTAATTTAATACTAAATATTTGTTTTTCTCTCAAGCTAGCTTTCTCTAACAACCGAATTTGCAATAAAAGAGCTCATTTTGGCCATTTCTAGGGCAAAAATTTCCTTTAAGTTCCAATTAATTAGGTACTTGCTTATATAAGTTTTGTACATACATAAACCTGGCTGAGGTGTTAGTCAGAGGCTGGCTTTCTGACACCCTTCATTTCCATGTTTGAGAGGCTCTATTTCCCATTTTAAAGTTGAATTTTTCAGGGATAAAATTTACTAACGAAACTGTCGTGGGCCAGTGTGCTGCTTGTGAGCTTAAATTCCTCTAGGCATCACTCTATAGTCATTTCAGCCCTTTTACATGGCTCAGTTTCTGCCTTTGGTCATGTAAGACCACAGTGGGTGCTCAGATCACTGAATGATCAATTCTTATGTGTGATCCCCGGAGGAGCAAATCTTTTAAGTAATGAGTAGTTTTCCCTATGGGATAACTGCATTGTATGAAGACACTGCCTCCACCACTCCCATAAATTTCTCAATTGCCTAAGAGAGCCATAACTGACTGGGAGGAGATTTGTTCTTTTCTTTGGAGAAAATGCTCTCATGTAATATCTTCACTTTTATCCTGAAAAATTCTATTAAGGCAGTCAAATTGAGAAAAAACATAAGATCAGCCTCTTACCTAACCATTCAGCCTGGACCACTCAGCCTTTTACAAATGAGCAAATGCCAGTATCTTTCACCTGGGTGGGTGTTTTCCTGGTATCTTTCAAACAGCTGCCCACCCTCAGTATTTTGAAACTGGGGGGCCAGGTACCTGTTACACACCATCAAATAAAACTCAGGATCATCAATCAATATGGGAGATTTGAGAATCAGGAGAGACTCACCCAAATTCGTCTGGACTCTCAGAGGAGGTGGATGGACACAAGAGGCCTCTGCTGGTACCAAGTCTGGTTCCTTGTAGAATTCAGGCAAAGGAGAGAAGTCTGCTCTGGATCTATTTCTTTGGTCACCATGAATGTTGACTGAAAAAAACTGCACAATGTGAGAGTTGTGAATTAAGAATTATTTGGGTCAAAATGAGTACTATAGCCCAGGAGACAACATATCAAATAGCTTTGAGAAACCACTCCAAAGAGATAGAGGCAAAGTCATTGTTATATATGATTTTAGTGAAGGGGGTACATGCAGTCAGGTACACATTTTGGCAGAGGCTTGCTGCTAGTCATTAGGAACAGATGTCACCATTAATGATTTTAGTGCTGTCTAGATATGAGGAGATGCAAGAATTGGGCTCTTAAAATCTTCTGAAAATATCTAGCTCTCAAAAATGTCTGTTCTGCCAGTTTTTTCCCAGAGCACAGAGTGCCTCATTCCTGATCTCCACCCTGAAATCCTTCCAGGGTGTGTTGAAGGTCAGTGGCTGCAGTGATTTGTGACAGTCTATGTAGAGGCAGATGGCAAGTGACAATTTTTAGTTGGCAGAGTGTTTGAGTATTGGGTATTTAAAAACTTGATACTTAATTTAACTTTTAAGAGAAGCATATTTCATGTCTCTTTAGTAGAGAGAAATCCCTGTTTTGCCAAAAATTGTCTTTAATTTTCTGCTGATTAGGTATGGTGAAATAAAAATATGGCACTCATTTTTGGTAACTGTAAAAAATCTAGAATTTTCAGAACTTGTATTCAGCAAACTTTACCTTTTGAAAGCTATATTCTATTTTACCTAATTATGTTAGGATATGAAATAAAATTTATTTTATACAGAGACTAAGCATGCTCTAATAAAAAAGGGATAATATTATTGTATAATTTTAATGTAACAATAAAATAATTATCTTCTCAGCATATTATCATAATAATACAGCTGAAATAACATAAAATATTTTAAAGTACTTAACTTTATTGTTTGTATCCTTAAACAGCAAAAATCGTTTCTTAATAAATAATAAAATATGACCACAGTAGAACTGTTTGTCCATAGCAAATAATATATAAAGTAAAATGCAAAATAGTGTGTAAATTAAGTTTTAGTCGACAATAAAACTAGTTTTCTGCTTAGGTGTAAATGGATTTCACACTCTAGAAAACTGAATTATTATTTTAAATTATACAGAGTTAGCTTTAGAATTTTCATAAGATTATGCTTTCAGAACTGATTAATGATAGAAAATTATCTTTCTGAAACATAGCACTTTTGTATTTAGTAAAGTTTCTAATGTATGGGTAATTTCTTAGTTTTAAAAATTATTTGTGGTCATACTCTGGGAACTATTTTCATTTCTTTTAAATGGCATATTATTATCTTGATTATTTCCTTAAAACATATGTTTCTGACATGTAACTGAAAAGTTAATTTCATATCATGAGATTCCCACTCATATAATGTCAAAATACAAGAAACTTAACTTTATACTTATTTTTATTTTTGTAGCAGTTATAATGAAAATGTCAAAAAATATGGTAATAACCTAACAGCATAATTATCTGTCAATGAGCCTGCATTTTCATTTATTTCATCCCATTCTACAATTCATTTTCTCTTCATCCTAAATAAAATAAATTCAATTTGCTGATTAATGAACTCAGCTAGTTGCCTGCATCCAATTTTGTTCAATTTCTCCATCATGAGTACATTTATGTCTTGAATTTAACTTTGTATGCCACATTTTTGTAAAGTTCCTGTTTTTTAATTTTATTCCTGTTTTGGGCCATGGCAGAGCTAATTATCTATCCTTTAGCAATAGCTATAAAAATATTAACAAGATGATTTATCCAAGATGGAAACTAAATTCTCAAAGTATTCTATTTGGTATTTTTCTCATTAAATAAAAGAATGCATAATGTGCTCCAACAGTAGTAATTAAAACATTCAAATTTTAAAATGATACAGTAAATTTAAAATTATTGACACTCTTAAGCTAAATAAAACCATGTTTCAATGATGGAAAATCTGCTAAAATAAAAAAAACAGTCTAATGGTAAGATTTATACACCTCAATATCTCTATGTCATAACTATTTTATGCAAGCATATCCAAGAATATATGTGGATCATATGATTTTATTAAATTGTTTTGTCTTTGTCATACATAGTTCTATATTTTAAGAAAATATTTTTTCCAAAAGATATATAATAAAGAAAATAATACTTCATGAAAGCAGAGTACTGTATTATCCTATAATTAAACCCCTATGAATTGATCACAAACCATAATTATATCATTGTTATTTGGGGCTGGAGAAGGTCAGAGATAAACAAATTGTCTCTATACCATCAATTGTACAATTGTGATCAAAGAAATTTTTTTAATCTTATTTTATTTTATTTTTGGCTGCGTTGAGTCTTCTTTGCTGCATGCGGGCTTCCTCTAGTTGCAGCAAGAGGGGGCTACTCTTTGTTGCGGTGCCCGGGCTTCTCATTGTAGTGGCTTCTCTTGTTGCGGAGAACAGACTCTAGGTGCACAGGCTTCAGTAATTGTGGCTCACAGGCTCTAGAGCACAAGCTCAGTAGATGTGGTGCACGGACCTAGTTGCTCCACCGCATGTGGGATCCTCACGGACAAGGGCTCAAACCCGTGTCCCCTGCATTAGCAGGCAGATTCTCAACAACTGTGCCACCAGGGAAGCCCAATCAAAGAAATTTTAATGGACTAATGTAGACAATCAGAAGAGAATGCAGACAACTAATGGTAATTCATATAATGGTAATGTAATCTAGCCAGAAAACTCTTCATCCTATATGCATTAGTTTAACATAAATACATCAGAAATATTTAATCAACTAGTTTGGCAGTCAAAAATTTATACTTTATATTTATGAGGTCTATTAGGACAGCATCAATCTTAATTTAAGATTATTAATATGTATGCAATTTCTCCAATTCTAAATTAGAGTTCTTTTCTTTTTGTCTTTCTTTAAGTATTATAATTCAGAATATACATACCTTATTTAGGTATGAGGGACTGTATAAAAATTACAGAATTGACCTGAGTTCCACATTATTACCACATTTTTACACTAGCTAAATTTATCTTATTCTTTTACTTTCATGTCTGCTCCTTTCTAAGAGTCCTTATACAATTATTTGTAAAAATGTAGAACTAACTTCTCACCAGTCCTTTTTAAATTTTCTTAATATTTCAAACAAAATAAAAAGTATTTATTGAGTGATATAATTCTTTAAACTGACATTTTAGGCATTTTTTATAATGAAGTTATTAGACCTTCCAAGGAAATACACTACATTTGTTGTTCTTAATGTGAAAAGCCTGGAAGTATGACATGGACTAAGGCATGGCAAGTTCAAAAGTCCTTCTTTTCCTAACAGAATTAACCAGCAAATTACATTCATAATACAGAATGAAAATCATGGGAAGGCTGCATCAGAATAAACTATTTGGAAAAATGACAGAGTATGTTCACAGAATTTGTGATTTAATGTACCAATTCATTGTGAGATTACAGTAGTACCATCAAAAGCAGTTTCTGAATTGGGTCCTTACCTATACGCTTTATGATTAGAAGATCATAATTTGCCAAAATATACCATGCAAAACTTGACTCCTTCTGGGTGTTATTTGAAACTGATATAAACCTCATAACTCTCATTATTATAAAATATTTACTGAGCACAATTTCAGCTAGGGTGCTGTATAAAACAAAATGACTCATTCAGCTCCTTTCTTATAAGTGTTCTTTGATTGATGTAAGCTGCATAAGGGCAAGAAACATGCCTGGTTTGTTCGTCACTGTACCTCAGTGATTAGCACTGTGCCCAGCACAGAGCAGGTACTGCATATGTTAAATATATACCTCCTGAAAGAATCATGATTGAAAATTTTGCTGGAAAAAACGAGCTCAATCCAAACAGGATTCCTTTGTTGTAGTCATTTTCACCAGTATTTCTTTCCTCATTACTCACTTTCACTTTTTCTTTCTTCTTTCATATTCTGAAGCTGCAAAAGTTGGATTATTGTAATATATTCCAGATTGAAGAGAAAAACATTCTTAAACTGTTTATTTTTCCTCCCTATTCCAATTTTTAAAAATTGACTTGACATATCTGTTCATTTCAGAGTAATAGATTGAATTAATAAACTCAGGATTTTGTTCTATCATATAGAAAAACATTATTTGAATCATATAATTTGAAATATCTCACTAATCTTGACACTGAAGTTCTATTTATCAGTTGGTAGATTATGTTTCCTAAAGCAAATTTACCAAATTAAAATTTGAAAAGACAAGGCAATTGTTTTACCTACTTATGTTGGTTGGTTTTATTTGTTTGTTTTGTTTTGTTTGTTCTGATTGTCAGTTAACGTAAGTTTTAAGAAGGAGAGAATACATTTAAGATATATCTCCAGCCACCTTTATTATTCTTTGAAGGACTCAAGAGCAGGAGATGACTACCTTCCCACTGAGAGAAAATGCATTTTACTGTATCACATATTTTTATTTGTTTCAAATGCAAATGATAAAGAAAAATCTTGTCCAGTTCTTTGTTTCTTCTTTTCTTTAAGTAGTGACACAAAAGGGCAGTTTCATAGAGCACAGAATGTTTTAAGGTATGTCAAGGAGCCACTGATCATAAAGAGAACTTTTTGGGAAAAACCCATAATAATAATCCTAAAGTTCTGCACATTTCCTTTTCTAGATGGCATACCTGATAATTGCAAATTATTTACTTAAAATATAATGTGTATAGGTGATCTTTGACATTCTAAAATGTTATATTAATAGGATGTTATATTGGATGAAAAAGTTAACTAAAGAGCTTTCTTTTTATGAAAACATTGAAAATTTATTTAAAAATTTGAAAATGTCCAGTAAGCACATTCTTTCATTCATTTGGACACCATATGAAGCACTTTGTTCATTTTGAAACACTTTAACATTTTGAGTACATTCTTAGCTCTGTCCTATGAAGAAATTACAAGGATTAACATACAGTTGTCATTATTTATTTTTCATATACTGATAATATTTTAAATTAATTGTAAGTATAAAAAAGAAGCATTGAAAAAATATTCTAGAATTTTGAATTCTAGAAAATTCAAAAATGTGTCATGTCATTTTCCCGTGATTTTAAGCACAAAACTAACCAAAATATAAATTTTCTGTAAACATTTATTTCCTACATTGTTAGTAGTACTCAGTATTCTTAAATAATCCTTTTTTTGCTAAAAATGGCAAATGCTTGCATATCACTTATGTAGTCTACTCCAACAAAAATTAATAAAACTAATATAATTTTAAATCCTTTAGTTTATAAATGAAGTTTACTTTCATAAAAGGTATATATTTGCAATATTGTACTTTCCATATTTCAATTTAAACCAAAGATTCACAGTTCATTTTTCTGGAAACAATTTGTTTTGGAAAGAATTTTAATGGTTCTTTGCATTGAAGTTCTTTGCCAAGAATGTATCTTTTTAATTATTCTTTTTGGAAACATGGTAGGTCATTAAATATGCAAATATAAGTAGCGAGAATTAGGAAACAGATTCCTTACTGTTACTTTAGGACAAAATAAAGGAGAAAGAAAACACTTTATGTGAATCTTAATCACTTCCACGTTTCACAAGTTGGAACATCAAACATAGTAACCTTAACTGTGTACTTGCTGTAGCCATGTACTATATATTGATTAATCATGTAATCTTCAAAACTTGGCAAGTAGTAGTTTTAGGCAAATACTAACTGCCTGGGCATGAAAATCAATAATACTTACTGGAAGCAGAGACTAGTTCCTAGTTATGGAATACATCTTTTTCCTTCTTTTTTTTTACACCTTTAGTGGAGTATAATTGCTTTACAATGGTGTGTTAGTTTCTGCTTTATAACAAAGTGAATCAGTTATACATATACGTATATTCCCATATCTCTTCCCTCTGCGTATCCCTCTGTCCCACCCTCCCTATCCCACCTCACCAGGTGGTCACAAAGCACTGAGCTGATCTCCCTGTGCTGTGCGTCTGCTTCCCACTAGCTATCTACCTTAAGTTTGGTAGTGTATATATGTCCATGCCTCTCTCTCGCTTTGTCACACCTTACCCTTCCCCCTCCTCATATCCTCAAGTCCATTCTTTAATAGGTCTGTGTCTTTATTCCTGTCTTACCCCTAGGTTCTTCATGACATTTTTTTTCTTAAATTCCATATATATGTGTTAGCATATGGTATTTGTCTTTCTCGTTCTGACTTGCTTCACTCTGTATGACAGACTCTAGGTCTATCCACCTCATTACAAATAGCTCAATTTAGTTTCTTTTTATGGCTGAGTAATATTCCATTGTATATATGTGCCACATCTTCTTTATGCATTCATCTGATGATGGACATTTAGGTTGTTTCCATATCTGGGCTGTTGTAAATAGAGCTACAATGAATATTTTGGTACATGACTCTTTTTGAATTATGTTTTTTTCAGGGTATATGCCCAGTAGTGGGATTACTGGGTCATATGGTAGTTCTATTTGTAGTTTTTTAAGGAACCTCCATAGTGGCTGTACCAATTCACATTCCTACCAGTGCTGTAAGAGTGTTCCCTTTTCTCCACACCCTCTCCAACATTTATTGTTTCTAGATTTTTTGATGATGGCCATTCTGACTGGTGTGAGATGATATCTCATTGTAGTTTTGATTTGCATTTCTCTAATGATTAATGATGTTGAGCATTCTTTCATGCGTTTGTTGGCAGTCTGTATATCTTCTTTGGAGAAATGTCTATTTACGTCTTCTGCCCCTTTTGGATTGTGTTGTTTGTTTTTTTGTTATTGAGTTGCATGAGATGCTTATAAATTTTGGAGATTAATCCTTTGTTAGTTGCTTCATTTGCAATTATTTTCTCCCATTCTGAAGGTTGTCTTTTGGTCTTGTTTATGGTTTCCTTTGCTGTGCAACAACTTTGAAGTTTCATTAGGTCCCATTTGTTTATTTTTGTTTTTATTTCCATTTCTGTAGGAGGTGGGTCAAAAAGCATCTTACTGTGATTTATGTCATAGAGTGTTCTAGCTATGTTTTCCTCTACGAGTTTGATAGTTTCTGGATTTACATTTAGATCTTTAATCCATTTTGAGCTTATTTTTGTGTATGGTGTTAGGGAGTGATCTAATCTCATACTTTGACATGTATCTGTCCAGTTTTCCCAGCACCACTTACTGAAGAGGCTGTCTTTTCTCCACTGTACATTCCTGTCTCCTTTATCAAAGATAAGGTGACCATATGTGTGTGGCTTTCTATCCTATTCCACTGATCTATATTTCTGTTTTTGTGCCAGCACCATACCATCTTGATTACTGTAGCTTTGTATTATAGTCTGAAGTCAGGGAACCTGATTCCTCCACTCCATTTTTTGTTCCCAAGATTGCTTTGGCTATTCGGGGTCTTTTGTGTTTCCCAACAAATTGTGAATTTTTTTGTTCTAGTTCTGTGAAAAATGCCAGTGGTAGTTTGATAGGGATTGCATTGAATATTTCGATTGCTTTGGGTAGTAGAGTCATTTTCACAATGTTGATTCTTCCAATCAAAGAACATGGTATATCTCTCCATCTATTTGTATCATCTTTAATTTCTTTCATCAGTGTCTTATAATTCTCTGCATACAGGTCTTTTGTCTCCTTAGGTAGGTTTATTCCTAGATATTTTATTCTTTTTGTTGCAATGGTAAATGGGAGTGTTTTCTTGATTTCACTTTCAGATTTTTCATCATTAGTGTATAGGAATGCCAGAGATTTCTGTGCATTAATTTTGTTTCCTGCTACTTTACCAAATTCATTGATTAGCTCTAGTAGTTTTCTGGTAGCATCTTTAGGATTCTCTATGTATAGTATCATGTCATCTGCAAACAGTGACAGCTTTACTTCTTCTTTTCCAATTTGGATTCCATTTACTTCCTTTTCTTCTCTGATTGCTCTGGCTAAAACTTCCAAAATTAAGTTGAATAAGAGTGGTGAGAGTGGGCAACCTTTTCTTGTTCCTGATCTTAGTGGAAATGGTTTCAGTTTTTCACCATTGAGGATGATGTTGGCTGTGGGTTTGTCATATATGGCCTTTATTATGTTGAGGAAAATTCCCTCTATGCCTACTTTCTGCAGGGTTTTTATCATAAATGGATGTTGAATTTTGTCGAAATCTTACTTTCTGCAGGGTTTTTTTTTCATCATAAATGGGTGTTGAATTTTGTCAAAATCTTTCTCTGATCTTTCTATGATCATACGTTTTTTCTCATTCACTTTGTTAATGTGGTGTATCACATTGATTGATTTCCGTATATTGAAGAATCCTTGCATTCCTGGAATAAACCCCACTTGATCATGGTGTATGATCCTTTTAATGTGCTGTTGGAATCTGTTTGCTAGTATTTTGTTGAGGATTTTTGCATCTAATTTCATCAGTGATATTGGCCTATAGTTTTCTTTCTTTGTGACATCCTTGTCTGGTTTTGGTATCAGGGTGATGGTGACCTCATAGTATGAGTTTGGGAGTGTTCCTCCCTCTGCTATAATTTGGAAGAGTTTGAGAAGGATAGGTGTCAGCTCTTCTCTAAATGTTTGATAGAATTTGCCTGTGAAGCCATCTGGTCCTGGGCTTTTGTTTGTTGGAAGATTTTTAATTACAGTTTCAACTTCAGTGCTTGTGATTGGTCTGTTCATATTTTCTACTTCTTCCTGATTCAGTCTTGGAAGCTTGTGCTTTTCTAAGAATTTGTCCATTTCTTCCAGGTTGTCCATTTTATTGGCATAGAGTTGCTTGTAGTAATCTCTCATGATCCTTTGTATTTCTGCAGTGTCAGTTGTTACTTCTCCTTTTTCATTTCTAATTCTATTGATGTGAGTCTTCTCCCTTTTTTTCTTGATGAGTCTGGCTAATGCTATATCAATTTTGTTTATCTTCTCAAAGAACCATCCTGTAGTTTTATTGATCTTTGCTATCGTTTCCTTCATTTCTTTTTCATTTGTTTCTGATCTGATTTTTATGATTTCTTTCCTTCTGTTAACTTTGGGGTTTTTTTTTGTTTTTCTTTTTCTAATTGCTTTAGGTGTAAGGTTAGGTTGTTTATTCGATATGTTTCCTGTTTCTTAAGGTAGGATTGTATTGCTATAAACCTCCCTCTTAGAACTGCTTTTGCTGCATCCCATAGGTTTTGGGTCGTTGTGTCTCCATTGTCATTTGTTTCTAGGTATTTTTTTTTCCTCTTTGATTTCTTCAGTGATCACTTCGTTATTAAGTAGTGTATTGTTTAGCCTCCATGTGTTTGTATATTTTACAGATTTTTTCCTGTAATTCATATCTAGTCTCATAGTGTTGTGGTTGGAAATGATACTTGATACATCTTTTTAACATAAGAATAAATCTGAACTCTTAAGACAATAATTATTATAATTTATTAAAGTATTTTAATGGTCAAATATTAAAGATATGAAACTATATTGTAGGATCAGTAGTTTCTTGGCATTATCAGATGCTACTTTGCTCTTCTATTTACAGTAGTACACAATAGATGTACATAATAGAAATATATTTTCAGCTATGTTGGTGTAGGAACTATTTATTTTCTGTGTACTTTAACTCTCTTTACAACTCTCCATGAAACTTTTCATTTTCATTGGGGTGTATTTAATCAAAGATGGATTTACTTACTGGTTCATAGATGATATATCATGGAAATTGTTTAACATAGTTGTGAAGTTTTCCATTTTTAACAAATTAATGTTACATTTTTTAACTGCAAGCGATAAGAGGAATATAAAGATACAAATTTACTTTTAAAAAAATTCTAGTGGCTTAAATGAACTTAAATGACTAAAAAGAAAATAGAATTCTTAAAGTTTACCTTATGTGATATTATAATTAGTAGTACACTATGTAGTTCTACAATTGTTTAATTATGATATAATTTAAAATTCTGTCAAAATTTTTCTAAGCATTTGTATGCTTTAAAGGATACAATATTTTTTCTAAAGCTATCTGATATGTGGGTTCTTAATGTTTATTAATTTTTAATCTATTTTTCTGTTTAGTTAATTAAAGTTCTTCATAATTGTTAAAAATGATTATTTTAACAATTTTTCCTTGTAAAATTATATTAGATTGATAAATTTCAACATATGAAACACATAACAAGGTTTTTGGTGTTGTTTCTTTTTCCACTTGGAGTCAGAACTAAAATATTTATTTATTTTTGATAGAAAATATTCAGATATTAACAATGCATCCAAGTGTCACACATTATCTATACCAGTAACATTGCAATGGTGATTGAAATGATATTCACACGTTCATTGATAAGGATTACCCTAAATTCAGGAATATGAGAAGTGTACTTAAATGGGAATACAACTAATCATTCTTCCAAAGTTCAAATCTGTAGCTGTGACCAAAGAGAAGAGTTTTACAAAATTCAAGGGTTAAAGATGGACTTTGGAATATCTCTAGTAGATATTTGTATTCATTCTTTACAAATGGAGAAATTGAAATTTATTAAGTGTAAACCTTAAAGTAAAATTTAAAGATATTTTTCTTTATTTTACATAAATCTAATGAGTATGGAAATTTTATCCTGACAAAAATTATTTTTCCTCTACCTACTTAGGCAAGGAAGTCTGAATTTCTTCATCAGCAATTCTTTCAGGTCATAATATCTTGGGTCATTCTTTCATTCAATGAAAATTTGTTGCACATTTTTTTCAAGATCAGCCATTTTTTATAATACGAGGAATATTGCAGTGAACAATAAGGTTCCTACTTTCATGAAACATGTATTTAGTTGAGTGGCAAGCAATAAACAATAATACAATAAATATGTAATATATAATAAGGTAGAAAATAACATAAAACAATTGGTTAGAGCATGAAATGAATGCTTTTTTAGAGTAATGGTCACAAATTTCTCTTTGATACAGTGACATACAAGCAGACCTCAATAAAACAAGGGTTAACTTTTACATCTTTAGTACAGAAGTTGTATCTAAAGGTGAAAATGGAATATGTTCCTCAAGTTTTAAATTTTTTGTCAGCTTTACCTGTGAGTTTTATACTTACATATGTTTTCATGTTACTAATTAGTGTCTTTTCCTTTCAACTTCAACAACTCCCTAGAACATTTCTTGTAAGTTTGGTCTAGTGGTGATGAACACCAGCTTTTTTTGTCAGGCAAACTCTATCTCTTCTTCAATTTTTAAAGGACAACTTTACCAGGTAGAGTATTCTAGGTTGGATTTTTGTTTTGTTTCTCTTTCAGCACTTTGAATATATTGTGCCACTCCCTTTGGGTCTGCAAGTTTTCTGTTGAAGAATCTGCTGATAGTGTTACAGGGGTATCCTTGTTTATAGCAAGTTTCTTTTCTCTTGTTGCTTTTAATAGTCTTTGTCTTTAACTTTTGGCAATTTAATTATAATATATCCTGTTGTATGTTTTCTAGGATCCATCTAATTTGGTACTTTTTGGACTTACTGAATCTGAATTGTCTGTTTCTTTCCCCAGTTTAGGGAAGTATTTAACCATTACTTTGAATAAGCCTTCTGCTCCTTTCACTTTCTTCTCCTGGGGAACATAGAATATGTATAATGGACAGCTTGATGGTGTCCCATAAATCCCTTAATCTATTTTCACTCTTTTCATATATATTTTTTTCTTTTTGCTCCTCTGATTGGGTGACTACTACTGCCTTGTCTTTGAGTTTGCTGATCTTTTCTTCTGTTTAATATAGTCTGTTTTTGCACCACTCTATTAAAATTTTCAGTTCAGTTACTATATTCTTCAGCTCTATAATTCTGTTTCATGATTTTTTATATTTTCTATCTCTGTTGAAATTCTCACTTTGTTCATGCATTGTTCTATTGACCTCAGTGAGCATGTTTATAAATTTGAACTCTCTATTGGGTAATTCACTTATTTCTGTTTTATTAAGGTCAGTTTCTGGAGATTTATAGTGTTCTTTTCTTTGGAACATGTTCCCTAATTTTTTTTTTCTTTCCCTGACTCTCTGTATTGACTTATGGGTGTTGGACAAAAGAGACTTCTCTCCCAGTCTTGACAGCAGATTTGTCTTGTGTAGGAGAAGAACCTCATCAATCAGCCTGTCCCTAGCTCCTGATTGCCTCTCAAGCCTTTGTGATTGCCCAAGCTCCAATATTTGTTCTTAGTGTTCCCAGTAAAAGAGGGTGTGTCAAGACCTATCAGTGTCCCAAAGATATAAGAACTTCCCATTCATCTGTCCAGGCTCCCAGAGGACTACTAATTGTCTGCTTCTTTAGCTCCCTGATGCTGGCTAATTAGAAAACTGACCTTCAAGAAACAACTGGGAAAGTCAGAATTCATATATGCAATCTAGCCCCTATCAGAGAACATGGAACTGCATGTTTTTGTCTCCTGACTCTGTGGTGAGCCAGAGGAAATAGTCACCAGGAATGCTTATGTGTCCAAATAGAACAGTTTCCTTGTTTTCATGTAGTCCCAGGGGATTAATGAATGCGAAGCCCCATCAGCTTCCAGAGCTAGGTGATTTTGGTGTCAGCCAGCCATAACAGTTGGTGTACTAGATCAGTGGACAAGCTTCTTCAGAAGGGAACTGGAGACTTGGTTTTACTGTTGTAATGAGCTATGGGGAGACAGCAGTAACATGTCCACTAGCTCTTTCAAGCTTCTAGAAGGATCCAAGTCAGCACCCACATTTAGGTTGATTAGAAGCTGGAACTTCAGACAGCATCTAGGAGAAGATGCAGACAATCCCTTCCAAGGAGAAAATGAGAGATGTGTGATTTTGCCTGTTTTTTTGCCCTGAGACCAGGGAGGATAGTTGCAGTAAACGTATGCTCACCTATTTGAAAACATTTTAAACTGATTTTATGGTCCTGTGAAACTCAAAATGCCAAACCCTGTTGGCTGTCAGAGCTAGGTGAGTTGAGGGTTCATTCCTTAGGTAGCAGCTGCAAAAGTTGGGACACTAGATGTATGGACAAACTCATTCCAGAGAGATGTTGGCAATTTGGTTTTATTGTTAGAGCTAACTGGATGGAGAAAGTAAGGGAAGTGTCGCCCAGCACTTTCAGCCTCCAGAAAGTATCCCGGTCGGCAGACAGATGCAGGTTGATAAGAAGACAGACCCTCTGAAAGCAGCTGGGAAAGTATACAGTCACAGCCCTTGCAGGAAAAAAACAAACAAACAAACTGGGAGATAATCTTTTTTTCCCCTGCTTTCTCTGTACTGAGTCCAAGAGGATAGACACAGGGATTGCTTGTGCATTTATTTTACAGCTGACGCTTTATTTTCTATTGTTCTGTGGGACACATGAATTCAAGTCCTGTTGGTTCTCAGAGATAGGTGATTTGGGGACCCATCCTTCACATAGCATCCTTAAAATTTGGGCTACTACATATGTGATCCAAACCATTTTCTCCTTAGGGAAATGTTGGGAGTTGGGAATTCCCCCACGATAGTAAGGCATTGTGCCAGGGGTGTGGTTTTTGGAGGGAACTATATTCATTTCAGTGTATTTTCTCAGCCATCCAGTGCATAGGATTCACTCAGTTAGTTTCTGGATTTCTCTCAGAAGCAACTGATATGTGTGTAGCTGTATATTCAGTGCATCTGTGGGAGGAGAAAAATCTTCCTATGTTGCCATCTTGGTGATGTTTCAGCTCATTTATGTTATAAACTGTTTTAAGAAAAATTCAGTGAGAGGGGTAACATTGAGGTAAGTTTTTTATTGTGTTTCTATAATTTAGTTTTGTTCTGAGCATTAGAGCCCTCTGGGATGAAATCTACATAAACAAATATGACATTTGTAGCTTTTTAAAATCACTAGGCATTTTAAAACTGAGGTATAAATAGAAACAACTCATTTCTTCTCTATTATAAAATACAACTCAAATTTGTCACCTAACTAATGACATCTAGATTTGAGCTCTCAGTTTCAAAGAGTTTGAAATTCCAATCAACAACATTGATGTAAGGGTGCAGAGGAATTTTACTAATATAAACACAGAAATATTGAATCAGAAGCTCCCATACTAATAAATATCTGACATGAGCCTAAGGAAAAATGAAAACAGAGAGTCCCTGCTCTTTCTAAAGGCACACACATACATATAAAAACCAGTTGACATCACAGGAATTTAAAAAAAAAAAATTTATAATCTTCTCTTTCTCTGTTTGTTCCTCTTGCCTCCTGAGGTCTCCAAGAGTAATAAAGTTAGATTCTGATCAATAATGCTCCAATGAATTAACTCCTCCATTACTCAGTGTTTATTGAGTACTTTAAAATGTTGAATATATAGAATGCTATAAGCAATTTTAAAAGCCTATGTTTCAGGCACTGTGCTTATTTCTAGGGATATACATGGAATTAGACAGAATTCCATTATGGAGAGGGTTTATAATCTCTAATGGGTAATATAAACATTTAACTTAATTATAATAAAAATGAGATAATGCAGTGACTTTTAAAAAGTGAACAGAGATTATATACAGAGCCAGAGTAGCCTAGAGATGGGAATTTTAAACTCTCCATGGAGGAGCCAGAGAAGGATTTTCAGAGAAGTCTATACTTAAACTAAACCTTGAAGCATAACAAGAAATGTTTAGCTAGATAAAATAGAAATGGAGATTATTAGCAGAGGGAAGAATGACCAGGCATGAAGATGACAGGAAGTATACCACCTGAAAGTGAATGTGTATGCATAATAATCTCAGGTGGCCAGTACCAAACCAAGACAAACTGTTAAATTATACTAACACATACATTTTATCCTAAAAAAGTTTGGAAGACATTTAAATATTTTAAGTAACTAAGTATCATGGTAACATATCCTTGTCAACACTTGGTATTGTCAATCTTTGGTTTTAACTTTAGCCTTTCTAATGTGTGCATACTGATATCTAGTTATGGTTTTCATTTGTATTTCCCTAGTAACAGATGTTAAGCAATTTTGCATGTTTATTGACATATGTATCACTTTCTTTTGTTAAGTACCCATTTTTAAATTTGTTTTTCCTCTTATTAAATTGTATGAATTCTTTATACATTCTAAACACAAGACCCTTTTTTGTAATACATGTTGCAAAAAAAATTTTCTCCCCACTCTCTGGTTCCTTTTTCTTTGTGCACAAGTGTCGTTCCTAGAGCAAACGTTTTTGATTCCTGTAAAGTCAAATTTACCAATTTTTAATGGTTTGTGCTTTCTGCATGCAATTTAAGAAATCTTTCCCTACTTCAATGTCATGGAGATTGTTTTCTTCTGCAAGTTTTATAGTTTGAGGTTTTCCATTTCGAACTATTATACATTTGAGGCAAATTTACAGATATAAAGTTGTTCTAGCATTATTTGTTACAAAGACTTTATTTTTCCAGTTGAATGAGATTGGCCCCTTTATGACAAACCGAATGATTAAATATGTGTGGGTACATTTCTGCACTCTTTATCTTGTTCCATTGATCTGTTCCAGATACATCTGTCAATTCCAAATGAACTTGATTGTTCTACCCATTAAAAATTGCTCACCTTACTCAAAGTTTCTGGTATTTCATAAAAATTTAAGAATCAGCTTGTCAATTCCTACTAAAAAGTCTGCTAGGATGTTATTAATATCTATAGATTAATTTTAGGATAATTGGACTTTCAATCCATGAACATGGTTAACTGCTCCACTTTTCTATATCTTCAATTTCTTTGAGCAGTGATTCACAATTTTAGTATAGAAGTCTTAGATACCTTTTATTAAATTTCTTATTAGTATAAAATTATGTTTGGTGCCATTGGAGATAAAATTAACTTTATGATTTACTTTTTAATTTTTTGTTATTAGTAAATAAAAATACAATTGATTTTTACATATTGACCTTGCATCCAAAACTTCTGTAAGTTGACATATTAGTTCCAGTATTTTTTTTTTTATTTTTTGTAGATTTTGAGGAATTTGCTAGGTAAAATTATGTTGAAATGAAATTACAGCTTTACTTCTGTTTTTCCAATCTGTATACTTTTTGTTTGTTTGTTTGCCTTATCATAAAGCAAAGATCTCTAGTTCAATGTTGAATGATATTTGAAAGAAAGCATCCTTGTTGTAAGTGATGTTTCATTCTGAAGAAATTCTTTTAGCACTTACTGAAGAGAAGGTCATATGGTGACAAATTTTCTTCATTTTTATTTACCTAAATATATTTAATTTTTTTTTTTTACTTTATTCCTTAACGATAGAGTTGCTGCACATTGAATTCTGCTGGCAGAGTTTTATTTTCCCAAGCTCTTTAAAAAATGAGCCACCATCATTTTGGTTTCTAATGAGAAATATGTTGACTTAAAGATCATCATTTCTGAATTATATAATGTGACATTTTTATTTGACAGCTTCAAAGAATATTCTTTATCTCTGTTATTCAGTCACTTGATTATGTCATATGTATATGTGGCTTTAATTGAATTATATCCTGTTTTGGGTTGGCTGAACTTCTTAAATTTGTTTGTTTATGTCTTTCACAAAATATGATAATATTTCAACCATTATTCCTTCAATCATTTTTCATGTCCTATTCTTTCTATCTCCATTGAAAAGTAATACTTTCTTCTCATGGTAATTAATAAGTATCTTGTAAGCCTATACTTTGAGACTATGTAAATAGATTGTATCTTTTCATACATTCACTCATTAATTTTAGCATCTACTAATGATTCTTGCTTGCAACCGATATTACTAAGGTGTTAGGTAAGTGATGTTAGCCAAATGGTAGTTTTCAGGCTTCCCTGGTGGCGCACTGGTTGAAAGTCCACCTGCCAATGCAGGGGACACGGGTTCGTGTCCCGGTCCGCGAAGATCCCACATGCTGCGGAGCGGCTGGGCCCGTGAGCCATGGCCGCTGAGCCTGCGCGTCCAGAGCCTGTGCTCCGCAACAGGAGAGGCCACAGCATTGAGAGACCTGCATAGTGAAAAAAAAAACAAAAACGGTAGTTTTCTTTTTCCATATTTTTTCTAGTTATTGATTAATCTTTTACTATAAAAAGTAATTTTCCTTTCTCTGCAATTAGTTATTTTTTAGTTACTTATGTATCAACATATATTCATGGATATTTATTTTATTCTCTGTGTTTTAAGCCATTACTATATCAAATATGGCCACAGGGAACTACTAATTGCTTCTTGTGTCCTTTGGACATGGTTCTATCATTTATTTTTCAGCTCTTACTTTATTCCTGGCACCAAAGGATGGTTCAGTCTCATCTTGTTTTTTCTCTTCCTCAACACTGAAATTATCTATTTCTCTAAGAAGCTTTCATTTTATTTTATTGGATAATGACAATTAGAAACCCAAATCTTGGCACTAGGTGTCCTCATGGATACTAAGGTATCATTGCTTTCAGGCCCTCTCAGCATACAGTATCTCTATCTGTATCTATCACTTCCCAAATGAGATGTGTGTATTTTTCTGGCCTTATTGAACTAAATTATTGCCCTAATTACAAACTTCAGTACAGTGTTGAAAAGAAGTTGTGAGCAGTAATTAACTTAGTTTTTTCCCCAAACTCAGGGGCTATTTGAAAACTCTAGAGTTATTCTTGTGAGATATAAATTGAGGAACATGTAGGGGGTTGTAGAACTGGCATCTAGTAGACAGTAGATAGTAGACAGCCTGCTGAATATTGTACAGTCAAAGGACATCCTGACACAGCAAAGAATTATCTAATCCAAAATATCAGTAGTGCTGAAGTTGACAAACCCTGTCTTAAAGAAAAAACATTTATTTCTTTTCTATACTATGATGCTAACTGTTTACTAAAAACCTAGGGAAAGAGACAAAATAAATCTTACCAAAGTGTCACCCAGGTTTATCTCAAATTAGATTTTAATTTAATTTAGATGATCATTCTTCAACCTTTATGTCTAACTGAGGCAATTTCAAAACCTATAATGTGGAATAAAACAACATATTCCACTTTCAGCACCAACCATACAAGTAGCCTGGAAAATATATCTGATATTCAAAAATAAAAATAAACATATTAGGGGAAATACCCACAAGTATTTAAAATATTGTAATCAGTGTACAGGAAATTTAAAAGAGATATAAGTATTATGTTCAACAAAAAGATAAAAAGAAAAAAAAGAGAAAAAGATAGATAGTGAAATAAACTTATGGCAGAATCGGAATAGATAATTGAAGTACAATAAATATTTGGAAATAAACTATTAAAAATCTAAAATTAGAAACTCAGTGGATGGGTTTAATAACATATTAGGCAAAGAAAAATGTAAGAATTTTAAATGGAAATACACGTCAATAGAAATTATCCAAAGCACAGAGTTTGGAAAAAAGGAAAAAAAATAAATAAAAGAAAAATAGGAGAGACACATGAGACATAGTAAAAAGAAATATATGTGGAATTAGAGTCCCAGAAGAGTAATGAGAGATAGGTAACCATAAATATATGCAGAAATAATCGAGGGGAGTGGTCAAGAAGGCAGAGTGGGAAGACCATGAACTTACCATCTTCCATGGGCACTCCAAAATTACAACTATTTGCAGACCAACCATTGATAAGAGCTATGCAAACACTAGCAGAAAAGATTTTCCACAAAGGTATAAAGCAGGAACCACAACAAGAACAAAAGAAGTGGAGATGCAGTATAGTCAAGACCCACATTACTGGGTAAGCAAATCACAAATAGGAAGATAATCAGAACTGTAGATTTTCTTCCCAAATAGTGAGAGGTCTGAGCCCACACTGGGTTCCCCAGCCGAGGGTCCTGCACCAGAAAGACAAGACCCCAGAGTATCAGGCTTTGAAATCCAGCAAGCTTGTGTATAGGAAAGCTGGAGGGCTATAGGAAACAGAGATTCTGCTTTTAAAGGGTACAGGCAAAATCTCACTTAATATAAGACCCAGTGCAGAGGCAATAATTTGAAAGAAGCCTAGTTCAGACACAGTTGAGGATCTGGAGGGGACTCCTAGAGAGACGGTAGGCAACTGGAACTCTGCCTGGGGACAATGACTCAGGTGGCATCAATTTTGGGGAACTTGTACTACCACGAGGACACTGGTGTTGTCAAATGCCACTTTGGAGTCCTCCCTCTAGCCTTTTAGCACTTCAGCATACCCACTGACCACCTGGTCAACACCAGTCCAAGGACACCATCTGGGACTCAGCTGTACCCACCCTGGGACCAAGCTCCAATCATCAGTGAACCAGAACTAGGCCCAAGATTCCCTGGGCTCTGGCCTATCCCACCAGTAGACTGACACAAAATTTGGAACACCCAAGGCCCTTCAGCCAGAGACCCTGGAACTAATCTTTGCCCAAGAGTGAGCTAGCACTAACACAAGGAGCATCTGGGGCAAGATCCCTTCCCTTTCTCTCTCTCTTTTTCTCTGGGACCCCTACAAAGCAAATATTAGTATGCTTGCTGTTGTGCTACAGTTCTCTTAAACTGTCCTTCTTTCAAAAATTCTTTTCTCAGTTTTCTTTGTAGCTTGAATAATTTCCACTACTCTGTCTTCCAGTTCACCTATCTGCTCCTTGTATCATCTAATTTACTGTTGATTTCTGTGAGTGTATTTTAATTTATTTTTTCCTGTGTTATATTTGGGTATATCATTTTTTTGAAATGATTTTTTTGTTTGTTTTTTATTTTTAAATTTTTATTAGAGTATATTTGATTTATAATGTTGTGTTAGTTTCTGCTGTACAGCAAAGTGGATCAGTCATACATACACATATATCCACTCTTTTAAAAATTATTTTCCCATATAGGTCATTAGAGAGTAGTGAGTAGAGTCACCTGTGTTATATAGTAGTTCCATATTACTTATCTATTTTATATGTGGTAGTGTGTGTATATCAAGACCAGTCTCCTAGTTTATCCCTCCCCTGCCTTCCCTCCTGGTAAACATGAGTTTGTTTTTTACATCTGTGGCTCTTTTTCTGTTTTGCAAATGTTCATTTGTACCATTCTTAGATTACACATATAAGTGATATCATATGATATTTGTCTTTCTCTATCTGACTCACTTCACTCAGCATGACAATCTCTAGGTTCTTCCATGTTGCTGCAAATGACATTATTTTGTTCTTTTTATGGCTTAGTAATATTCCATTTTATGTATGTACCACATTTTTATCCATTCTTCTGTTGATGGACATTTAGGTTGCCTCCATGTCTTGGTTATTATAAATAGTGCTGCAATGAATATTGGGGTGCATGTATCTTTTCAGATTATGGTTTGCTCTGGATATATGCCCAGGAATGGGATAGCTGGATCACATGATAGCTTTATTTTTAGTTTTTATAGGAACCTCCATACTGTTCTCCACAGTGGCTGTACTAATTTATATTCCCTTCAGCAGTGTAAAAGAGTTCCCTTTTCTCCACACCCTCTCCATAATTTATTGTTTGTAGATTTTTTGAAGATGGCCATTCTGACTGGTGTGAGGTGATACCTCACTGTTGTTTTGATTTGCAATTCTCTAATAATTAGTGACATTGAGCATCTTTTCAATATGCCTCTTAGCCATCTGTATGTCTTCTTTGGAGAAATGTCTATTTAGATCTTCCACCCATTGTTTGATTTTTTTTTTTTTATTTATTTTGAGCTGCATGAGCTGTTTGTATATTGTGGAGATTAATCCATTGTCAGTCCCTTTGTTTGCAAATATATTCTCCCATTGTGTGGGTTGTGTTTTCATTTTGTTTATGGGTTTCTTTTGCTGTGCAATGGTTTTAAGTTTAATTAGGTCTCATTTGTTTATTTTTATTTTCATTACTTTAGGAGACGGATCATAAAAGATCTTGCTGCTATTTATATCAGAGTGTGTTCTTCCTATGTTTTCCTCTAAGAGTTTTATAGTATCTGGCCTTACATTTAGACATTTAATTCATTTTGAGTTTATTTATGTTCTAATTTCATTCTTTTACATGTAGCTATCCAGTTTTCCCAGCACCACTTATTGAAGAGACTGTCTTTTCTCCCTTGTATATTCTTGCCTCCTTTGTCATAGATTAGGTGACCATAGGTGTGTGGGTTTATCTCTGGACTTTCTATCCTGTTCCCTTGATCTATATTTCTGTTTTTGTGCCAGTGCCATATGTTATCAGGACTGTAGCTTTATAGTATAGTCTGAAGTCAGGTAGCCTGATTTCTCCAGTTCCATTTTTCTTTCTCAGGATTGCTTTGCCTATTCATCGCCTTTTGTGTTTCCATGAAAATTGTAAAAATTTTTGTTCCAATTCTGTGAAAAATGCTATTGGTAAGTTGATAGGAACTGCTTTGAATCTGTAGATTGCTTTAAGTAGTATAGTCATTTTCACGATATTGATCCTTCCAATCTAAGAATATGGTATATCTTTCCATCTGTTTGTGTCATCTTTGATATCTTTCATCAGTGTCTTACAGTTTTCTAAGTACAGGTTTTTGCCTTCTTAGGTAGGTTTATTCCTAGGTATTTTATTATTTTTGATGCAATGGTAGATGGGGTTGTTTCTCTAATTTCTCCTTCTAATCTTTCATTGTTAATGTATAGGAATGCATGAGATTTCTGTGCATTAATTTTGTATCCTGAAACTTTACCAAATTCATTGATTAGCTCTAGTACTTTTCCAGTAGCATCTTTAGGACTTTCTATTTATAGTATTATGTCATCTGCAAGCAGTGACAGTTTTAATCCTTCTTTTCCAAATTGGATTTCTTTTATTTCTCTTTCTTCTCTGACCGCTGTGGCTATGACTTCCAAATAAAACTCCACTTGAATAAAATGGAGAGAGTGGACATACTTGTCCTGTTCCTGCCTATCTCCACTTAATTTAGTTGTTCTTGTATGTTTTTATTTTGTTCCTTCATTTGCAATATATTTCTCTGTTGTCTCATTTTGTCTAACTTTCTGTGTTTTGTTCTCTTATTTCTTCAAGCTGCAGGATTATAGCTCCTCTTGCTTCTAGTGTCTGCTCCCTTGTGGATGAGTCCTGGGGCTTGTGTAGGCTTCCTGGTGTGATGGACTGGTGCCTGCCCTTTGGTGGGTGGAGCTGGGTCTTGTCCCTCTGGTTGGCAAGGCCATGTCAAGGGGTGTGTTTTGAGGTGGCTGTGAGCTTAGAACAACTTTAGGCAGCCTATCTTCTGTTGGATGGGGCTGTGTTCCTATCTTGTTTGTTTTTGGGCCTGAGGATTTCCAGCACTGGAGTCTGCAGGTTTTTGGGTGGGTCTGGGTCTTGGTGCCAAAATGGGGACCTTCAGGGGAGCTCACTCTGATGAATATTCCCTCGGGCATCTGCTGCTTGTGTCCTTGTCCACAGTGAGCTAGAGTTGACCTTTGCTTCCTCAGGAGACCCTCCATGACCCCTAGGTAGGTCTAGCCCAGGTTCCCATGGAGGTAGTACTTTGTACTGGATCCCAGTGCACTTGAGGTCTTGTGTGTACTCTCCAAGAGTGGAGTCTTTGTTTCCTCCAGTCCTATGAATATTCTACACTCAAGCACTTCTGGCCTTCAAGGTTAAATGCTCAGGGGATTCTTCCTCCTGATGCCAGACCTTCAGACTATCTTGGAGGGCTATTTTATGTGGGAACATCCCTGTGTATCCTGCATGGGTTTAATATTTTTTGGTAGGAGTACTGTTTTTAGTATAGATGTCTGCCACCTCTTTCCTCAGTGTATACAGGCCATTATCCTCTTGCTAAGAGGTATGACTGATGTTGTGGTGGCCAGAGCCTGCCCTGGATATTGAGCAAGACCTCCCCTTTGCTCTGTGGGTGTCACTGCCCTGTCAGGGGTGGGGTCTGTTTCCTACTTGTTGGAGTAGAGGACCTCAAACCTGTTTCTTAGCTGTGTTTCTGATCTGCAGTGTGAGGTAGGAGGGATTGGAGCACTCTCACTGGGAGACAAGTCACTGAGTATTCCTCCTCTGGAGTTGTTTACCTGTGGGTGTTCTTTGTTATATCACCTTTCACCTGTTGTGCAAGCTCTCAGATTACACTGTTTTGAGCACTGCTCTCAGCCCCACCTCAACCATAATTATGCCAACAATTGACCCTGGTATCTCTCAGGCTTTTTTTTTCACAGGCCACCAGCATAGATCCACTGAAGTCAGCTTCTGGGATTGCAGTAATCATGGATCTGGACACATTGTGGCCACAATAGGGGCAGCTCAGACTCTGGCCTGGCCCAATCCCCGGGTGTACATGCTCACAAAGTCTACAGCCACTAAAGCTAGATCTATCTTAGCTGCAGAAGCACTCGTCTGTTCAATTGTTCTGGAGTCACTGAGTTTACAAAGCCAGTCATATGGGTGTCAATCCATGGTTTGCACAGCTTCAAAGAGAGATTTCAGCTTTTATTGCTTAGTTGCATGGCCCCTGGTGCTCAGCTGTGGTTTCAGCCCCATTTCTGCCTGTGGGCCATCCACATGGGTCTGTTCCCAAGGCTGCCTCAGAGCACACAAATCCACCCCAGTAAGGAGGGGACATGGAGGAGAGAGTGGCCAGCATTGCAAGAGAGCCCACCCCAGCAGGGACAAGCCACAGAGGAAAAGGCAGTTGTTGCTGGGGTTTTGAGAGCATCTACTGTGGTTGGGATGGGACACCGAAGAGGAGGCAGGCTGCCATTTTCACAAGAGCACCTACCCCATTGGGATCCCTTCCTAATGCCCAGGGAAGGAGGGGTTGCAGTGCTGGGACAGAGGCTGTGATGGGGACCTTGTCCTTTGTGCATCACTCAACAATGGCACTTTACTTCTACAGTATTCTAAGTTTCCTCCATGAGCATTCGTGTTTGAAGATTTCCTCACTCCCATCCCTTAAGGCTGTCTCCTTGTATCCAAAAGCAGTCCCCTACCCGGGTCTTCTCTCCAAACCCATGTCCCAGCAGCCAGTGAACATCTGCACCTATGGACACACCTCTCAAGCTGGGGCAGGCAGGGTTGTGGTAAACACCATCTGTGTAAGTCTCACTCTGTCCTGTCTGCAACAGATCAGTTGTTGCACTCTCCTCCAATATATCCTGAAGCCCCTAAATGATCTCCCAGCTGGTTATGGAGCTTCCCTAGATGCAGGAACCTCTCTTCTCCTTCAGTTCCCCACCAGGGATGTATGTTCTGTTCTGCTTCATCTTCTCTTCCTCTCCCCTTCTTCTTTCTTTCATTCTACTCAGTTAGGCATGGATATTTCTTATCCTTTTAGGTGTCCAAGGGCCTTGGCTACTCTTCAGCAGGTGCTCTGTGAGAATAGTTCTATTTATAGATGTATTATTGATGTGTTTGTAGGGAGAGATGAACTCCATGTCCTCCTACTCCTCTGCCATATGGACTCCTGGGTGTATTTTTAGTTTCAGTTATTGTATTCTTTACCTCTGCTTTGTTCTTCTTCATATTATCTACAGTTTTGTTAAAATCTCTCTGTGTTCATCCATTCTTCTTCTGAGTTCATTGAGCATCTATATGATCATTACTTTGATCTTTTTACTGGGTATATTGTTTAGTTCTTTTTCTGAGGTTGGAACATATTCCTCTGGCACCACATTTTGCCTAATTCTCTGCTTATTTATAGATATTAGGTACATTGATTATTTTTCTCAATTTTGGAGAAGTGGCCTCATGTAGGAATTGTTCTATGGGACCCAGCAGCACACTCCCTTCTGGTCACCAGAAATACATGCTTTAGGTGTACCTCTATACAGGCTATGTGGGACCTTCTATTGAAGTGTGGTAGAGTACTGTGAGCACACTGTAGGCAGGGCTGGCCTCTGGGCTGGCTGGCTGGCTTCCAGGCCCTGCCTTGTTTGGTGGATGCCTGCCTGCTGGTGGTTGGACCCATGTTCTGGCTCTGAAGGTCAAAAGGCTTCCAAGCAGTAGAGCAGATGATACATACTAATACTTACTTTATAGGTATCTCAGAGGATAAAAAGAGAGAGAAAGGGGCAGAGAAACATTCAAAAGTAATAGCTGAAAACTTTCTTAGCCTGGGAAGGAAACAGACATCCAAGTCTTAGAAGCTCAAAGCAGAGTGACAAACAAGATGAACCCAAAGAGACACACACCAAGAAAATTTGTAATTAAAAGGGCAAAATTAAAGATAAAAAGAGAAATTACAAGTAACAAGAGAAAAGCAATTAGTGACATAAAAGGAAACTCCCATGAGACAGTCAGCTGACTTTTCAGCAGGAAATTTGAAGGCCAGAAGGGAGTGGCATAATATATTTAAAGTGATGGAAGAAAAATCCATACAACCAAGAATAGACTACCTGGCAAGGCTATCATTCAGACTTGAAGGAGATGTCAAATGTTTTATGGACAAGAAAAGCTTAAAGAGTTCAGTACCACTAAACTGGCTTTACAGGAAACATTAAAGGAATGTCTCATAGTAGAAAAGTCCACAACTAGAAATATGAAATTTAAAAAAGGAAAAATTTCATTTTTTTTAAGCCTACAGCACCTGGTATTCCAAGGCAGTCTCTCATCCAAGTACTAACTAGACCTGACTGTGCTTAGCTTCTGAGATCAGAAAATATTGGGCACTTGCAGGATGGTATTGTTATAGGGAAAAAGTTCATTGGTTAAGACAAGTACACAGTAAAAGGAGTAGATCAATCACTTATAAAGCTAGTAGGAAGGTGAAAAGACAAAAGTAGTGAAATCATCTATGTCCACTAAAAGTAGTTAATGTCTGCAAAAAAGAATATAAAATATGATGTCAAAAACATTAAATTTGAAGGTTGAGTAAAAATGAAGGGTTGTTAGAATGCTTTCAAACATAAGAGACTATAAACTTAAAATAACTATATATATATATATATATATATTTATATATATATCTTACATGGTAACCACAAACCAAAAACCTATAATACACACACAAAAGAGAAAGAAATACAAACATAATATGAAAGACAGTCATCAAATCACAAGGGAATAGAGTAATAAAAGAAGAAAAAACAGAAATGAACTACAAAAACAATCTAAAAATGATTACCATCATGGCAATGACTACATACCTATTAATTACTGAAAATTAACTGGACAAAATGCTTCAAAAGATAGAGAGTGGATAAATGGACAAAAAACCAAGACCTATGTGTATGCTGCCTAAAAGACTCACTTCATCAGATCCAAAGACACACACATATTGAAAGTGAGAGATGGAAAAGTACTCCATGGAAATGGAAATGAAGAGCAAGAAGGGGTGGAAATACTGATATAACACAAATTAGAATTTAAGCAAATAATATAACAAGAGACAGAGAAGGGCATTATATAATGAGAAAGGGATAAGTTGAGTAAAAAGATATAATGATTATAAATATATATGCGCCCAACAGAGGAGCACCTAAATACATAAAACAAATATTAATAGAAGTAAATGGAGATATTGACAGTAACACAAAATTGTACGGCACTTGAACAACCCACTTACATCAATAGGCAAATCATCCAGACAGAAAATCAATAACAAAGTTTAAGCATAGTAAGACATTACTATGATCACTTATATGCCAATAAAATGGACAATTAATAAGAAATGAATAAATTCCCAGAAATTTATAATATCCCAAGACTGAATCAGAAAGCAATAGAAAATATGAAGAGACAAATATCCAGCAATGAAATTGAATCAGTAATAAAAAAACAAACAAAAAAACTTCCAAGAAACAAAAGTCCAGGATCAATGCCTTCATAGTTGAATTCTACAAAATATTTAAAGTTAACACCTCTCCTTCTCAAACTGTTCCAAAATATTGTAGAGGAGGGAAAAGTTCTGAATTCATTTTACAAGGCCAGCATCACCCTGATACTAAAAGCAGACAACACCACCACAAAATAGGAAATTACAGGCCAATATCACTGATGACTATAGATGTAAAAATCCTCAACAAAGTATTAACAAATTCAACAAATATATTAAAAGGATCACAAACCATAATCAAGTGGGTCTTATCCCAGGAATTCAAGGATGGTTCAATATCTGCAAATTAATCAAAGTGATACATTACATTTACAAATTGAAGAATAAAAATCATTTGATAATCTCAATAGATGAAGAGAAAGCTTTTGACAGAATTCAACATATATTTATGATTAAAACTTTCAACAAAGTGTGTATAGAGGAAACATACCTCAACATAATAAATGTCACATATGACAAGCCCACAACTAATATCATACTCAACAGTGAAAAGCTGAAAGATTTTTCTCTAAGATCAGCAGCAAGACAAGTATGTCCACTCGCCACCTTTATTCAACATAATATTGGAAGTTTTAGTCACAGCAGTTAGGCAAGAAAAAAGAAGTAAATGTCATCCAAATTGGATAAGAGCAGTAAAACTTTCAATCTTTGTAGGTGACATGAATATATATAGAAAACCCCAAAGACTCCACTGAAACAAACTATTAGAACTAACAAATAAATTCAGTAAAGGATGCAAAATTATTTTACAAAAATCTGTTTAATTTATATATACTGCAAATTAACTATAAGAAAGAGAATTGCACCAAAATTAATAATTAATTAATTATCATTAATAATTGCACCAAAAGAATAAAATACCTAGGGATAAATCTAATCAAGGAGGCAAAAAAAATTTGTAAATCTATGATGAAAAAAAAATTGAAAACAACACAAATGAAAAGATGTATTATACTGTGATCATAGATTGGAAGAATTAATATTTTTAAAACTATACACACCACTCAAGGCAAGCTACAGATACAATGTAATCATTTTCAAAATACCAATGGCATTTTTCACAGCATGAGAACAAAAATTATAAAACTTGTATGGAGGGGCTTCTCTGGTGGCACAGTGGTTAAGAATCCACCTGCCAATGCAGGGGACACGGGTTCGAGTCCTGGTCTGGGAAGATCCCACATGCTGTGGAGCAACTAAACCCATGGGCCACAACTACTGAGCCTGCACTCTAGTGCCCACAAGCCAGAACTACTAAGCCCATGTACCACAACTACTGAAGCCTGCGTGCCTAGAGCTCATGCTCTGCAACAAAAGAAGACACGACATTGACAAGCTTGTGCACCGCATCCAAGGGTACCCCCCACTCACTGCAACTAGAGAAAGCCTGTGCACAACAACGAAGACCCAACACAGCCATAAATAAAAAAATTTATTAAAGAAAAAAACCGTGTATGGAAAGACAAACACCCTGAATAGCTAAAATAATTCAGAGAAAGAAGAACAAAGATAGAGGTATCATGCACCCTGTTTTCAAACTAGACTACAAAATATAGTCTCTATTATATAGTAATCAAAACAGTATGGTACTGGCACAAAACAGACACATAGATCAATGGAACAGAATAGAGATCTGATGTGGTCAGTTAAAATACAATGAAGCATGAAAGAATATACAATGAGAAAAATATAGCTTCTTCAATAAATGGTGGGAAAATTGGACTGCTACATGAAAACAAATTAAACTGGACTACTTTCTCACACCATACACAAAAATAAACTCAAAATGTATTAAAGACTTAAATGTAAGACCTGAAATCATAAAACTCCTAGAAGAAAATATAAACTGTGTACAATCTGACATCAGTCTTAGAATTTTATTTTCTGATATGTCTCTTCAGGCAAGGGAAACAAAAGTAAAAATAAACAAATGGACCAAATCAAACTAGAAAGCTTTTGTACAGTGAAGTAAACTATCAATAAAATGAAAAATCAGCCTACTGAATGAGAGAAGACATTTGTAAACAATATATTGGATAAGGGTTAATACCCCAAATATACAAATAACTTGTACAAAACAACCTCAAGAAAACAAACAACCTGATTAAGATTGAGTAGAGTACTTGAATAGACATTTTTTCTAAAGAAGTTGTACACAGGCCAACAGACACATGAAAAGATACTCAACATTACTAATCATCTCGGAAATGCAAATCAGTGAGTTATCACATCACATATGTTAGAATGGCTTTCATGTAAAAGACAACAAATAATAAGTGTTGGCATGGATGGAGAAAAGCAAACTCACATACTCTGTTGGGGGGAATGCAAGTTCTCACACTCTTATAGAAAATGGTATGGAAAGTCCTCAAAAAATTAAAACTAGAACTGCTATATGATTCAGCAATTCAACTTCTGGGTATTTTTTGAAAGGAAACAAAAACATTAATTTAAAAAGATATATGCACCTCTATGTTCATTGCAGCACTATTTATATAAACCAAGACATGGAAGCAACCTAAGTGCCAATCAATAGAAGAATGGACAAAAAAATGTGGGGTGTGTGTGTGTGTGTGTGTGTGTGTGTGTGTATGTGTGTATAAAGGAATATTACTCAGCCATCAAATGAATGAATATCATTCAGTCATCAATAATGAAATCTTGTCATTTGCTACAATATGAATTGAACTAGAGGGTTTAATGCTAAGTGAAGTAAGTCACACAGAGAAAGACAAATACTGTATGATTTCATTTATATGTGCAATCTAAGAAACAACAAAAGAACAAAATAACAAAACAGAAAGTGTCATAGAGGCAGAAAACAAACATGTGGTTGCCCGAAGTTAGGGGAATGGGAGGGATGCATGAAATAGGTCAGGGAGATCAAGAGGTACAAACTGCTAGGTACAAAATAAATGAGTCACAAAGATGAAAAGTACAGTATGGGGAATATAGTCAATAATATCATAATAACTTTGTATGGTGACAGATGGTAAGCAGACTTATTGGGATGATCTGTTTTGTAATGTATAGAAATATTCAATCACCTGGATTGTGTACCTAGAACTAACATAGTTTTGTAAGTTGATTTTGCTTCAGTTTAAAAAATATATTTTAAATAGTATCAACGATAGTGTGTAGTGATAGAAATCATATCAAAAAACATGAAATACTTGGGAATATGTTAAATAAAATTTGTTACAGATATCTATACTGAAAACTCTAAAACTATTCTTAGAGAAATTTCAGAAGATTTAAATAAAGAAAGAAATGTTAATGGATTGGAAGACAGCATCTGTTAAGATGTCCATTCTTCCCAAATTGACTTACAGAGTTAATGCAGTCCAAGCCAAAATCCTAACAGGATTTCACGTAGAAATTTACAAGCTCATTTACAAATTTATGTGGTAATTCAAAAGGTTTAGAAAAGCCAAGATAATTTTTTAAAAAGTTAAAGGATGTATGATCCTGATTTTAAGGCTTGGTGTAAGCTAGAGAATTGGCATAAAAAATTATTAGTATGTTAAATAAATGGATGTTAAATATATAGCATTTTTTACCAGAGACCTGTTGTCAAATATTAACCAGTATACTACTGGGCACAAGGGAATATTTTGGGTGGTGGAAATAATCCATATATTTACTTTAGTGATGGTTTCATTTGTCAAAAGTAATCAAACCATAGAGTTAAAATGTATAAATTTTATTGTATTCAACTTATACCACAATAAATTTGAATAAAAACAACAACGAAAGAGATAATAGTCACTATATGTTAAATAAGGGTAAATTACTTGTCTCAAATTACACTCAAGAAATCCAAGAACAATGAGCAATCAATGACTAAGATATGTTCACTAAGGTGACCTTGCTCATAGGTCAAGTGTGTACAGCGAATGATGTGGTCTGCCTTCATATAGACTGAGAACACATGAGAGAAAAATAGGGAGAAAAAAATCATACATAAACACTGTTCTAGTATATCCACATTTTAAAGCATAAAATTTATGAGGCAAATGACATAATACATTAAAAATGAATGGAACAACATTAATCAGTATACACACATGATGATTAAAAATTTTGGAGAGAGTTAATTTATTGTGAAACCTACATTAAGTGGTAAGAATTGTAAAATGTGTCAACTTAAAAAAATGCACAATGTGAGAGCTCAGTTTTATTTGGGGCAAAAAGAGTACTATAGCTTGGAAGACAGCATTTCAGATAGCTCTGAGAAACTGCCCCAAAGTGGCAGGGGGAAAGGTCAGTATACATGTTATTTTGGTGAAAGGGGAGTACATGCAGTCAAGAACATATTTTTTGCAGAAGGTTTCTACTAGTCTCATGAACGTTACTTTTAGTCACAAGAAGAAGATGTCACCATGAAGGATTTTAATGCTTTTCTAGATATGCAGAGATACAAGAATTGGGCTCATAAAATTGGCTTCTGAAAATATCTAACTGTCTGAATACCTGTTTGGTCAGTTTTTTCCAGAGAACTGAGTGCTTCATTTCTGCTCTCCACCCTGAATTTCTTTCCAGGCATGTTGAAAGTCAGCAGTTGGAACAGCACATGATTTAATCATTGTGGAGGTAGATGGCAGGTGCCAATGGAAAGTGTCAATTTGTAGTTGACAAATGCATAACATGTTCCAGACACTCAAGGAATCTTTTGATCTTTCTTATCCATGAAATGATATTTGACTTCTTGTATTCTTTTTTTTTTACATCTTTATTGGAGTATAATTGCTTTACAATGGTGTGTTAGTTTCTGCTTTATAACAAAGTGAATCAGTTATACGTATACATATGTTCCCATATTTCGTCCCTCTTGCGTCTCCCTCCCTCCCACCCTCCCTATCCCACCCCTCTAGGTGGTCAAAAAGCACCGAGCTTATCACCCTGTGCTATGCAGCTGCTTCCCACTAGCTATCTGTTTTACACTTGGTAGTGTATATATGTCCATGCCACTCTCTCGCTTTGTCACACTTTACCCTTCCCTCTCCCCATATCCTCAAGTCCATTCTCTAGTAGGTCTGTGTCTTTATTCCTGTCTTATCTGTAGGTTCTTCATGACATTTTTTCCCCTTAAATTCCATATAAATGTGTTAGCATATGGTATTTGTCTTTCTCTTTCTGACTTACTTCACTCTGTATGAAAGACTCTAGGTCCATCCACCTCATTAGAAATAGCTGAATTTTTTTCTTTTTATGTCTGAGTAATATTCCATTGTATATATGTGCCACATCTTCTTTATCCATTCATCTGACAATGGACAGTTATGTTGTTTCCATCTCTGGGCTATTGTAAATAGAGCTGCAATGAACATTTTGGTACATGACTCTTTTTGAATTTTGGTTTTCTCAGGGTATATGCCCAATAGTGAGATTGCTGGGTCATATGGTAGTTCTATTTGTAGTTTTTTAAGGAACCACCATACTGTTCTCCATAGTGGCTGTACCAATTCATATTCCTACCAGTGGTGCAAGAGTGTTCCCTTTTCTCCACACCCTCTCCAGCATGTATTGTTTCTAGATTTTTTGATGATGGCCATTCTGACTGGTGTGAGATGATATCTCATTGTAGTTTTGATTTGCATTTCTCTAATGACTGATGATGTTGAGCATTTTATCATGTGTTTTTTGGCAGTCTGTATATCTTCTTTGCAGAAATGTCTATTTACGTATTCTGCCCATTTTTGGATTGGGTTGTTTGTTTTTATGTTATTGAGCTGCGTGAGCTGCTTATAAACTTTGGAGATTAATCCTTTGTCAGGTGCTTCATTTGCAAATATTTTCTCCCATTCTGAGGGTTGTCTTTTGATCTTCTTTATGGTTTCCTTTGCTATGCAAAAGCTTTTAAGTTTCATTAGGTCCCACTTGTTTATTTTTGGTTTCATTTCGATTTCTCTAGGAGGCGGGTCAAAAAGGACCTTGCTGTGATTTATGTCATAGAGTGTTCTGCCTATGTTTTCCTCTAAGAGTTTGACAGTTTCTGGCCTTACATTTAGGTCTTTAATCCATTTTGAGCTTAGTTTTTTATATGGTGTTAGGGAGTAATCTAATCTCATACTTTTACATGTACCTGTCCAGTTTTCAAAGCAACAGTTATTGAAGAGGCTGTCCTTTCTCCACTGTACTTTCCTGTCTCCTTTATCAAAGATAGGTGACCATATGTGTGTAGGTTTATCTCTGGACTTTCTATCCTGTTCCATTGATCTATATTTCTGTTTTTGTGTCAGTACCATACTGTCTTGATTACTGTAGCTTTGTAGTATAGTCTAAAGTCAGGGAGCCTGATTCCTCCAGCTCCATTTCTCGTTCTCAAGATTCCTTTGGCTCTTTGGAGTCTTTTGTGTTTCCATACAAATTGTGAAATTTTTTGTTCTAGTTCTGTGAAAAATGCCAGTGGTAGTTTGATAGGGATTGCATTGAAATTGTAGATTGCTTTGGGTAGTAGAGTCATTTTCACAACGTTGATTGTTCCAATCCAAGAACATGGTATATCTCTCCATCTATTTGTATCATCTTTAATTTCTTTCATCAGTGTCTTATAATTTTCTGCATACAGGTCTTTTGTCTCCTTGAGTAGGTTTATTCCTAGATATTTTATTCTTTTTGTTGCAATGGTAAATGGGGGTGTTTTCTTGATTTCACTTTCAGATATTTCAACATTAGTGTATAGGAATGCCAGAGATTTCTGTGCATTAATTTTGTTTCCTGCTACTTTACCAAATTCATTGATTAACTCTATTAGTTTTCTGATAGCATTTATGGATTCTGTATGTATAGTATCATGTCATCTGCAAACAGTGACAGCTTTGCTTCTTCTTTTCCGATTTGGATTCCTTTTATTTCCTTTACTTCTCTGATTGCTGTGGCTAAAATTTCCAAAACTATGTTGAATAAGAGTGGTGAGAGTGGGCAACCCTGTATTGCTCCTGATCTTAGTGGAAATGCTTTCAGTTTTTCACCATTGAGGACGATGTTGACTGTGGGTTTGTTATACATGGCCTTTATTATGCTGAGGAAAGTTCCCTCTGTGCCTACATTCTGCAGGGTTTTTATCATAAATTGGTGTTGAATTCTGTCATAAACTTTCTCTGCATCTATTGAGATGATCGCATGGTGTTTCTCCTTCAATTTGTTAATATGGTGTATCACATTGATTGATTTGCCTATATTGAAGAATTCTTGCATTCCTGGAATAAATCCCACTTGATCATGGTGTATGATCCTTTTAATGTGCTGTCGGATTCTGTTTGCTAGTATTTTATTGAGGATTTTTGCATCTTTGTTCATTAGTGATATTGGCCTGTAGTTTCTTTCTTTGTGACATCCTTGTCCGGTTTTGGTATCAAGGTGATGGTGGCCTTGTAGAATGAGTTTGGGAGTATTCCTCCCTCTGCTATGTGTTGGAAGAGTTTGAGAAGGATAGGTGTCAGCTCTTCTCTAAATGTTTAATAGAATTCGCCTGTGAAGCCATCTGGTCCTGGGCTTTTGTTTGTTGGAAGATTTTAATCACAGTTTCAATTCCAGCACTTGTGATTGGTCTGTTCATATTTTCTATTTTTTCCTGATTCAGTCTTGGCAGGTTGTACATTTCTAAGAACTTGTCCATTTCTTCCAGGTTGTCCATTTTATTGGCATAGAGTTTCTTGTAGTAATCTCTCATGATCTTTTGTATTTCTGCAGTGTCAGTTTTTACTTCTCCTTTTTCATTTCTAATTTTATTGATTTGAGTCTTCTCCCTTTTTTTTCATGATGAGTCTGGCTAATTGTTTATCAATTTTATTTATCTTCTCAAGGAACCAGCTTTTAGTTTTATTGATCTTTGCTATCATTTCCTTCATTTCTTTTTCATTTTTCTTGGATCTGATTTTTATGATTTCTTTCCTTCTGCTAGCTTTGGGATTTTTTTGTTCTTCTTTCTCTAATTGCTTGAGGTGCAAGGTTAGGTTGTTTATTTGATATGTTTCCTGTTTCTTAAGGTAGGATTGTATTGCTATAAACCTCCCTCTTAGAATTTCTTTTGCTGCATCCCATAGGTTTTGGGGCATTGTGTCTCCATTGTCATTTGTTTCTAGGTATTTTTTTTTATTTCCTCTTTGAGTTCTTCTGTGATCACTTCGTTATTAAGTAGTGTATTGCTTAGCCACCATGTGTTTGTATTTTTTACAGATCTTTTCCTATAATTGATATCTAGTCTCATAGCATTGTGGTCGGAAAAGATACTTCATACAATTTCAATTTTCTTAAATTTACCAAGACTTGATTTGTGACCCAAGATATGATCTATCCTCGAGAATGTTCCATAAGCACTTGAGATAAATGTATATTCTGTTGTTTTTGGATGGAATGTCCTATAAATGTTAAGTAAGTCCATCTTGTTTAATGTATCATTTAAAGCTTGTGTTTCCTTATTTATTTTCATTTTGGATGATCTGTCCATGGGTGAAAGTGGGGTGTTAAAGTCCCCTAATATGAATGTGTTACTGTTGATTTCCCCTTTTATGGCTGTTAGTATTTGCCTTATGTATTGAGGTGTTCTTATGATGGGTGCATAAATATTTACAATTGTTATATCTTCTTCTTGGATCGATCCCTTGAGCATTATGTAGTGTCCTTCTTTGTCTCTTCTAATAGTCTTTATTTTATACTCTATTTTTTCTGTTATGAGAATTGCTACTCCAGCTTTCTTTTGGTTTCCATTTGCTTGGAATATCTTTTTCCATCCCCTTACTTTCAGTTTGTATGTGTCTCTAGGTCTGAAGGGGGTCTCTTGTAGATAGCATATATATGGGTCTTGTTTTTGTATCCATTCAGCCAATCTGTGTCTTTTGGTGCGAGCATTTAGTCCATTTACATTTAAGGTAATTATTGATATATATGTTCCAATTTCCATGTTCTTAATTGTCTTGGGTTCGTTATTATAGGTCTTTTCCTTCTCTTGTGTTTCTTGCCTAGAGAAGTTCCTTTAGCATTTGTTGTAAACCTGGTTTGGTGGTGCTGAACTCTCTCAGCTTTTACTTGTCTGTAAAGTTTTTAATTTCTCCATGAAATCTGAATTAGATCCTTGCTAGATAGAGTAATCTTGGTTGTAGATTTTTCTCCATCAATTTAAATATGTCCTGCCAGTCCTTCTGGCTTGCAGAGTTTCTGCTGAAAGATCAGCTGTTAACCTTATGGGGATTCCCTTGTGTGTTATTTGTTGTTTTTCCCTTACTGCTTTTAATATGTTTTCTTTGTATTTAACTTTTGACAGTTTGATTAATATGTGTCTTGGCATATTTCTCCTTGGATTTATCCTGTATGGAACTCTCTCTGCTGCCAGGACTTGATTAACTATTTCCTTTCCCATATTATGGAAGTTTTAAGCTATAATCTCTTCAAATATTTTCTTAGTCTCTTTCTTTTTCTCTTCTTCTTCTGGAACCCCTATAATTCGAACATTGGTGCATTTAATGTTGTCCCAGAGGTCTCTGAGACTGTCTTCAGTTCTTTTCTTTCTTATTTTATTCTGCTCTGCAGTAGTTATTTCCACTATTTTATCTTACAGGTTACTTATCCGTTCTTCTGCCTCAGTTATTCTGCTATTGATCTCATCTAGAGTATTTTTAATTTCATTTATTGTGTTGTTCATCATTGCTTGTTTCATCTTTAGTTCTAGGTCCTTGTTAAATGTTTCTTGTATTTTCTCTATTCTATTTCTAAGATTTTGAATCATCTTTACTATCATTATTCTGAATTCCTTTTCAGGTAGACTGCCTACTTCTTCTTCATTTGTTAGGTCTGGTGGGTTTTTATCTTGCTCCTTCCTCTGCTATGTGTTTTTCTGTCTTCTCATTTTGTTTATCTTACTGTGTTTGGGGTCTCCTTTTTGCAGGCTGCACGTTCATAGTTCCCATTGTTTTTGGTGTCTATCCCCAGTGGCTGAAGTTGTTTCAGTGAGTTGTGTAGGCTTCCTGGTGAAGGGACTAGTGCCTGTGTTATGGTGGATGAGGCTGGATCTTGTCTTTCTGGTGGGCAGGTCAAAGTCTGGTGTTGTGTTTTTGGGTGTCTGTGCACTTATTATGATTTTAGGCAGCCTCTCTGTTAATAAGTGGGGTTGTGTTCCTGTCTTGCTAGTTGTTTGCCATAGGGTGTCCAGCACTGTAGGTTGCTGGTCATTGAGTGAAGCTGGGTGCTGGCTTTGAGATGAAGATATCTGGGAGATTTTCACCATTTGATATTATATGGAGCTGGTAGTTCTCTTGTGGACCAGTGTCCTGAAGTTGGCTCCCCCACCTCAGAGGCACAGCACTAACTCCTGTCTGTAGCACCAAGAGCCTTTCATCCACATGGCTCAGAGTAAAAGGGAGAAAAATAGAAAGAAAGAAAGAAAGAAAGAAAGAAAGAAAGAAAGAAAGAAAGAAAGAAAGAAAGAAAGAAAGAAAGACAAAGAAAGAAAGAGAGAAGGAAAGAAAGGAAGAAAAAAAGAAAGAGAGAAAGAAAAAGAAAGGAAAGAAGAAAGAAGGGAGGGAGGAAGGAGGGAAGGAAGGAAGGAAAGAAAGAAAGAAAGAATGAAGATAAAATTAAATAAAGTTATTAAAATAAAAAATAATTAAGAAAAAAAATTTTTTTAAAGAAAAAAAAAAAAAAAACATGGATACAACCCTAGGACAAATGGTGGAAGCAAAGCTATACAGACAAAATCTCACACAGAAGCATACATATACACTCTCACAAAAAGAGGTAAAGGGGAAAAAAATCATAAACCTTCCTTTCAATGTCCACCTCCTCAATTTGGAGGATTCGTTGTCTATTCATGATTTCCACAGATGCAGGGTACATCAAGTTGATTGTGGAGCTTTAATCTGCTGCTTCTAAGGCTGCTGGGAGAGATTTCCCTTTCTCTTCTTTGTTCTCACAGCTCCCAGGGGCTCAGCTTTGGATTTGGGCCCGCCTCTGCATGTAGGTCGCCGGATGGCGTCTGTTCTTCGCTCAGACAGGACGGGGTAAAGGAGCAGCTGATTCGGGGGCTCTGGCTCGCTCAGGCCATGGGGAGGGCAGGGTATGGATGCAGAGTGAGCCTGCGGCAGCAGAGGCCAGCATTATATTACACCAGCCTGAGGCATGCCATGCGTTCTCCCGGGGAAGTTGTCCCTGGATTCCGGGACCCTGGCAGTGGCTGGCTGCACAGGCTCCCCAGAAGGGAGGTGTGGATAGTGACCTGCGATCGCACTCAGGCTTCTTGGCGGTGGCAGCAGCAGCCTTAGCATCTCATGCCTGTCTCTGTGGTCCGTGCTGTTAGCCGCGGCTCGCCCCTGTCTCTGGAACTCCTTTAAGCAGTGCTCTTAATCCCCTCTCCTCATGCACCAGGAAACAAAGAGGGAAGAAAAAGTCTCTTGCCTCTTCGGCAGGTCCAGACTTTTCCCCGGACTCCCTCCCGGCTAGCCTTGGTGCACTAACTCTTTCAGGCAGTGTTCAGGCCCAGTCCTCTCCCTGTGCTCCAACCGAAGCCCAAGCCTCAGCTCCCAGCCCCGCCCACGCCGGCGTGTGAGCAGACAAGTCTCTCGGGCTGGTGAGTGCTGGTGGGCACCGATCCTCTGTGTGGAAATCTTTCCACTTTGCCCTCTGCACCCCTGTTGCTGATCTCTCCTCTGTGACCCCGAAGCTCCCCCTCCTGCCACCTGCATTCTCCACCCACGAAGGGGCTTCCTAGTGTGTGGAAACCTTTCCTCCTTCACAGCTCCCTCCCACTGGTGCAGGTCCCGGCCCTATCCTTTGTCTCTGTTTATTTCTTTTTCTTTTGCCCTATCCAGGTATGTGGGGACTTTCTTTCCTTTTGGGAGGTCTGAGGTCTTCTGACAGTGTTCAGTAGGTGTTCTGTAGGAGTTGTTCCACGTGTAGATGTATTTCTGGTGTATCTGTGGGGAGGAAGGTGATCTCCGTGTCTTACTTTTCTGCCATCTTCCCCTCATGCCTCCACTTCTTGTATTCTTACTAGTTCAATTTAACAAACTATTTTCATAAATGACGAAATTTAATTTATTATATTTTATCCAACATATTTGCTATACCCAAAACAATCTGAGAGTTTCTTAAATACTTTTTTGCATTTAATTTCCTCCCATGGAAATTAAGTAAAAAAAATAAATTTCAATTTGGTGAACGTGTAGTTTCTCAACCTCCTTGGACCAAGCAGAGAAAGAGGTCATTTTGAGTTGTAATTTCTCCTGAGTAAATAGAATTCCATTGAGAAAATATGTTCAATGACCTCTTGGTAATGTGCCACTACATACTGACAAAAACTCCTCACATTTCAGGGAAATGTAAAATGTTCCCTCACAAAAAACAGTACCAATGCAGAATTATAGATTAAAATCCTTGTTGCAGACAGTAAATTGTATTAAACCTGATAAGGGTCTCTTCAAGGATAGAAATATAGATTACTTCACTCCTGCATTCTTTTAGAAAATATTTTCTATAGAGATATTTTTTACAATATTTTTTAAAAAAATAGGTGAGCATGTTGAAACTTCACTCAATTTTGGAGAAAATTTTACTTAAAGCAATTGTTGTCTGATAAGTAGCTAGATGTTACTGTTTTCTAAAATTCTCTAAACTTACTTTACTCTCAGTTGATTAATAAAATGCAAATACAGTGACTTGATAAGTATTTATTTTACATGGAATTATTTGTTTTTTAATATGAAATGGCAGCTACAATGAAATTCAATTTTCACCCCTAACATTGATCATCCATTGATAGTATGTTTATAAATTTGTTTTGTTTTCATTTGCCACTGATTTCTATTATGTAGTTAGCAGGAGGAGTATAGTAATATGAAACATAAAACTGAAAAGTGATGATGATATATATGCACACTTGGAATAAACAATGAAAAGGAATCTGAATGGTATGAATAACAGTCACCACAGTACAATAAGAACTGAGTTTAATGACATGATTGCAAATATGTTATGCTTAGCTTTCATGGTAATCTCTATGTTCAGAGGGCATTTTCTATAGGTAGAGGCACAGTGATATGGGGCCCAAGTAAGCTGGGGAAGAAAACAAAAATATATTGATGATGTGGTCATTTAGCAGGCAAATATTTGCTAAGAGATAACCATGCATGTTTATTGGTACATTGATGGCCGTACCAATGAGAGAAACAGACCCTCATTGTAAGAACAATTACAAGAGAAAATGAAAGATATGCACATGGTACCTACCACAATTCAGTAGTCAAGGTTTAGGGAGGCATGCTTTTAGGTGGTTAATTATAAGAGGTGATTCCTGAGCTTAAATAGTTGGATACTACTATATGTGATGTGATGTAACCTTCACAATAACTTTAAGAATAAACTATTATTTCCATTTTATAAATGATGATATAGTGGTTCAATAAGGCTAATAAAATTGCCCACATTTACACTGCTAAACTGGTAATGCTATCTAAGTTAAATGCTTTTACTAGTTCTAGTAGGCTACAATTGCAGTCCTATTATTGCATTGTAATTATTAGGTTATGTGTATCTGCTTCACTAAACTGTAAGCAACATGAGGACAAGAAATATTACTCTAGGCCTAGCATGTAGCACAAAGCATGTGTGTCAGCTGAGATGGAGTTAGAAGTGCAATTCATTTGTTAAGAATTAAGCCTGTGAAAGATTTAATGGAGAGGAAGCAGATCATTCAGACTGTGATACAGATATGCTGCCAGTGAAAGGAAAGGGAGAGAAGAAGCAGGATTGAGCAAGGAAACTTTCAGACTGCAATGCATATCTGACAATATTTTAAGCACACTGATCAGGAGATTCAGAGCAAAGACTGCCTATTTTGAGTCTCACATTGGGCATAAATAGCCAGGTCCTAGTATTCCCCTCATACTTGGTTTTGATTGAAGGAAGCCTAGGAAGAATCTGGCCTCAGCTCAAAACAGACTCAGATCCAGTGCAGGGGGAATAAGCTCCATGTAGCTTAATGACAAGTTATTTTCTTATGGAGATTTGACTGGTACCATACCTTGGCTATGATAGTCTGCTACTGCATCATTTTATTGAATGAACTAATGAAGTTTTAGAATGAATGATGAATAAAAATTGATAAAAGAAATTTTAGGGAAAACATTTTGAGTGGAAATTATTTTCAAGGAAGTAAGGGAGAAGAGATTAATAAAAGGAAAATTTAAATAAAAATTGTCTTACTAGATAAGCCTAAAACAATCATATGAATTGGAAAGAATAAATCTGAGTTGCTAAATAGAAAATAGAAACAAAAATACCAAGAAAGGCATCAAGTAGTTCAAATGATTTTGTTGGAAAATGAAGTGACTATCATCTGTTAAAAATAAGACTTATTTAACATGAAAGGTAATAGATATTAATATTATGAAACTTCCCTAGAATGACAGAGAATATTTGTCAGAAACCATGAATAAATATTGCATAAAATGCTAAAATCATTTTCATTTTAGACAAGAGAAGGAAAGTATGCTTATTGTTATGCTTATTGTTATTGCTTATTGTTATTGCTCTTACTTTATATCACTGACCATTAAGAAAAAGGAATAAGGGAAATAAATGCTGGAAATGCAATCATCAAATCATGATTACTCACAAATACTATGAATGAATACCTAGAAAACTGAAGCAATTCAAATGAAAATTACAGAACCAGTGACAGTATATAAAAATGTGGTAAAATAGTTTGAAAATTAATATATACATAAATATACATAAAGTGTTAAAAAATTAAAAGGAAAAAATAATATTTCACTGTTACAAAAATAATTTATAGAAAAACTGTAAAATTCCAAGGTTAAACATTACATGAAAATTTAATATGAATGAGTAAAATCATAAAACTTTCTTGAGGGGTATATGAGATCAAATTGTTGATATATTTAATGTATTTTCAATCAAAATATTAATTATTTTGAAGAGGTATTAACATGTTGATAAATTAGCCTTAATAATATGGAAAAAGTCATAAGAAAATTAATAAGGATGTATTATTTATTATTTTTAAAATATTAAACACTATCTTGTTATAGTAACTGAAACTGTTTTTATTGTATAATAATATAAAATTAAGGGGAAATAATTATGTATGAGCAGAAATTTAATACATTGAATTATGTATTTCACTGCTACTTAACAGAAAAACACCTTGAAAGAATATTATATTTTCCTTTTCTCCACATTCATATTGCTAGCTTAATTATTTCAGAATAGTTCTTCTCAAATTTTGTGTGTGCTTTGTTGTAATAATACAATACAAAAAAGTATACTGAGTAACTTGTGCCTTAAATTAACTTCATATGAAATATGTGTAAATGAAAAACAAAACAAAAAGCATTTTGTGAGATAGGAACTCAATACCATTCAAAGGGTTATAAAATGTTGCACAAATTGAGAAAAAAAAAATGTTTAGGAAAAGAGTAGCTGGGAGCTGAGGAGGGTGTCCATCAACTGGTGAATGCAAAAATATAAAATATGCATACAGTGGAATACTACTTAACAATACAAAGAAATGAACTACTGATAAATGAAATAACATGGTTGAATCTAAAAATAATTTTGTGGAATAAGAAAAGGCAAAGAAAAGAGTACATATTGCATGATTCTGGTAATAGAAAATTCTGAAAATGAAAATTAATCTATTATGACCAAAAGCAGATCAGTTGTTTCAGGAAAGATGAGGAAATAAACAGGGGCAGGATTATCAAGAGGCACAGGAATCTTATGGAAGAGGTGAATGTTTTCATTAGTTTGATTGTGGTGATGGTTTCCTGGGTGAATACCTATGTCACAAGTTATTAAATTGTACATTATAAATATTTAAAGTTTATTATTTGCTAATTATAAATATATATATGTATTTAAAAAATCGAATAGGAATCCTTCATATATCTTACCTTGTCCTTTACTCAGTCTTGTTCACAGATTTTTTTTTTAAAGAAAGTTTCTTACTAGATAAGCCTAAAACAATTAAACAATTAAACAATCACTATTTTAAAATTTCATAAGACAATAGCATAATAATTACTATCATTTCATGAGGAATAAATGAGAGTACAAAGGGGAGGAGAAAGAAGCAAAATAAGTTATTAAAATTGGGATTTGAATGGAGACAGAGAACTAAAAATGCATTTTGTTCTTTGAGAAATTGTGCCTTTTGATTTTTCATTTGAATATGCATTAATCTTGGAGGAAAGGTGAGTTAGTACATGGGAAATAAGGAAACTGAATTCCCAGCCTGAAGGTTACAAATAATGCCTAGATATCAATTGTTACCTTTCTGCTGTCAATAATTTTTGTGATTTTGGAGTTTCTTAGATGGTTTACCAAAAGTAGGAGAAGGCTGGAATAGAAACTGAAATTAGTCAATTCTATTTTATTTATCTGCTCTGGTCAAAATGGTTTAGAAGATGGAGGAAGATTATGGATTAAACTGTACTTTCTTAAATTCTTCTGGATTATTAGAATCAATACTGCCTTTTTCTCTATAACTAGAGATAATTTATAGTTTCTGTGGTCTCAATAGCAGTTTTCAATGTACATATGCTATTCTACTTATATACAGGATCAGAATAAAAGTACATAGTACAATTGTATCCATAATAAATGTGGAACAGATTAACCTTTATAATATCTGAGACCATTTGTTGAGTTTTCAGAATTATGTTTTATAATATCCATCAGTCTAGATGAGAACCAAAAGGGGAAAAAAAAAAAAACAACACATTGATCTATTCTTTCATGACCATTAAGAAGTCGTGGTACTTTTCACAATCATTCCACACATCACCCTGCACAATCTACCCCAAAGCATTTTTGGATAACTTAACTCTTCTAACACCGTGACCTCTTCTAGTCTTCTTCACAATACCCAATGCAGTATCTCAGCACAATGTCTCCTCTTAACAAATTCCAGATCATGTCTGTCATAGATATTAGTCAGCAAAATATTTATTGAGCACACACTTACTTTGTAAAACTGATTGTCCCAGTACTTAAGAGCTAGAATTAGATGAAAGAATAGAGCACAGAATGTAAAAAAAAAAAAAACATTTTTAGTGAATGCTTATATTTTCTCTCTTCTTTTCCTAGAGCATCATAGCAGTTTTATTCACAAGAAAGGCAATTTTCCCTCATTGAACCTGACATAGGTATGAACCAATCATTTCAAGTTTATTTCATATCCTGGTTTTCTATTTCTCCTGTAAAATATTTCATAAAGACTGAAGTAGATCTTAGTCATGGTTAGTCCTACTACAAGAAAGAATTTTTTTTTACTTTATTTCCCAATTTACTGCTTTATCTCATGAGCAATCAAAATGTCCAATGAGAAGACACCAGATGTAAGTAACAGTAGTTCAAAATGAATGATACTGTGAGCTATGGTTGTTAGAGACTCAAACTGCAACACCTCTCAAATGTGGAAACCCCACTTCAAATAGGCATATTATATTGAACAGCTACTCTTATGACACAGAGACATTGTAAGACATTTTATGAAACTAATACTTCATAAGGCTTTGTTATAACTGTACAAAAAAGAATAGTATTATCATATATATGATAACTATTGATATATATATATATGTTCATTGATAAAAAAATATATATTCATTTTCTGATGGGAAAAACAAAAGGAAAATAATTAGGCTACATATTTGAGGCAGTTATTTCTTTTTCTTAGCATTGTCATATTGTCAGATTGTCAGATTGTCAGAATGGATTATTTGAAGGCCTGTTAAATAAAAACACAATGTGAAAGTTTATGCTTTTATTCTTTAAAATAATGGCAGTTTATGTTCTTGGATATATTTCCCAAAGAACAAAAGCAATCTAGAAAGAGCTAAAATAAACACAATGCATGGCAAAATGCTTTAAGAGAAGATACTGGAGACAAGGTTCTGTTCTCAAACAATCATATAGGTAATCAAAGTGCATTTCTTGTCAAGAAAGACAGTCTAGGGCTTTGCTAAGAGGTTTTGATTAACAGGACTTGGTCTGCTGACCCACCACTAGGAGCTGAGCATACTTGATAATAAGCCCTTTGTCTTTCAGAAACCAAACAGCAATAATTCTTTGCCTATACAATAATATGTAATGCATATTAAGAATCATAAAGTTTATTATGTAGTTAGAGAAATCATAACAAAGTACCACAAACTAAGTGGCTTAAAACAATAGAATTTATTGCCTCACAATTCTGGAGACTTAAAGTTCCAGATAAAAGTGTTGGCAGGGCCATCCTTCCCCTGAAGACAGTAGGGAAGGATCTATCCCAGGCCTCTCTCCTAACTTTTGGTACTTCCTTGGTTTGTGGCAGCATAACTCCAGTCTTCACAGTGTGTTCCTCCTGTGTGCATGTCTGTGTCCAGATTTCCTCTTTTTACAAGAACCTCAGACATATCGGGGCCTTCCTTTTTCCAGTATGACCTCATCTTAACTAATTGCATATGCAAGGAACCCACTTCCAAATAAGGTCACATTCTGAGGTATCAGGGGCTAGGACTTCAACATATGAACTTGTAGGGAACACAATTCAATCCACAAAAACATTTAAATAAATGTCTTCCTATAAGCAAAAAAGTAATGTATTCTCACACCCAGACTTTGGAATAGTACCTGTAATTCTCATAATATTCATGCATAAATCACATTGTAATAAACTCTATGCAGTGGTAAGCAAAATGAAGCCCATTTGTTTGGCTCCAATAAAGTTCCATTTTTGGGGGAAATAGTCATGACTTGTAGATAAGCAGCAAGAATAAATTCAAAAGCTACTTTTATAAGATTTTCAAGATTTCAAATCCAATGCTTTATCTACTAAAAAAATTCACTTTGAAATGTACTGTTATTGAAGATTTATGGACTATGTTTACTAGAAGGGTTATTTGATTTTCTTGTAGGCACAAAGAGAGACAATCTGAAATTTGCTGAAAGCTAATTCTTTTAGTACAAAAATGATATAATTAACTCATTTTCACTTTATCTGATGATTTTCTGACTGACAAATCTCTATGAAACCACTTCTGTTAGGAGGGGGAAAAATCCCAACATTTTCCTTTTATAAAAATGTTAGTAAGCAATTGTGGCTAGGCTTTGAAGTTTACACTTGTGATGCATATTTTATACCCAGTCTACATCAAAAGGAAAATAAAAGCCTACTGATTTTCAATGTTATTTTACCTGTATATTTCTTCCTATGTCTTTAGTTTCAAAAGTCTTAAAGAGCAAAGTTACCAGTTCTTCCTATTAGAAGGACCAGATCTTTAAAAATATGTATGATCAGATTTCCAGTAAAGTTAAGCTGTCATAGACTCTCAATTCATTTGTGGATTGCCAACAACATGAAACACATTATAGCAAACACTATGGAAAATGAAAAGGGGAGTAAGGTAAGTAGCTTGACCTTAAAGACTATAATGTGTTTAGACAAACTGAAACAACCAAAATAGAAAACTAAAGACAGGTGACATCACTATAGAATTGATTTTAATGTATAGTAGTTGCAACAGTAATTATAATAATGATACTTAGCATGATATGGTACTTCTCATATGCCAGGTTCTCTTCTAAATGCTTTATATATGCAAACAGTATTATGATTAGATGCTCTTATTATCCTTGTTGTACAGGTTAAAAAAAAAAAAAAAACTAAGGCAAAATATGATTGTGTAAATGGGTTCCTGAGGCTACACTGTTAACAAGAGTTGCAGATAGGATTCAAACCCAGCCAATCTGTCTCTATAATTTTTTTTTTTGACCATTACCCTATATTGCCTCTCTCTTCTTAGAATCCCTGGAATCACATGGCAAGTTAGGGTATTTTTAGTCTATACACTAATACAACTCATGAGATACAAGAAAAGTAACAAAAAAGATAAGAATGAAGAAAGATCTTGTTACCAAGTCAAAAATTATGAAAAGTGTCTTTCAAACTTTATAAACTTTGGACCAGATTAAGAGAATGTTGGGATAAAATATCAGATACTATAGATATGGAATAGAGGAGGAATTGCTAGTCTTACTCCCAACAAATACCTCCCTAGACCCCACTTAAGGGACAGATTTCATCAAAAGTAAGTAAAAATGACAAGGAATGTTTTTTTTACTTGGAATAATGAATATAAGGAAAAGGGTAGATTGTTGAAGAAACAAAATATATCATTGAAAAGACCAAGTTCCAGCTTCTGAATAGCAGAGGCACAGGACTAAAGGAGAAATGTCACACAGGCTGTCTCTACTTCCCACAATCCATCCTCCCAATCTAAAGAAAAACTGCCTGTAAAAGTTAGGGTAAAGGGACAAGGGAAGGAACAATCACCTAGGCAGTTGCTATTTAGAATAAGGTGAACCACACAAAAATAATCTGGCAAATGAGGATTCACTCACTGATTTTTTTTCCTCAAGGAGGAAATGCCAATAATTATGGAAGATTTGTTTTGAAATTATTTTACTCCAGATTTACAAATTAAACTTGCTGATTGTCCTGGCTTACTTCCATACACTAATTCAGAAAGGAGTAGTAAACAGAAAGGAAGCAGCACAGGGCCTCTGCTGATAGAATTTTTTTTTTTTTTTAGTCAGGAAAATAATGTAATAAACAGAAAAATGACCCCCATCACCATAATCAACTCTACCAAATCCTTATGAGAAACAGAGAGAACATTCCAATTTTTGTGTTTTTTAAACAGTGTTACTACTCTCAATAGACCACACTATTGAGACCCAAAGGAAGAAGCAGTCTTTTCCAGATAGTCAATTATAAAGAGACCCTTTCAACCAAGCTAATTATTAAGAATATGGCTTGAATGAATCACAACCTTATCTGCCTGACTTTTCAGGATGAATGCTGGCATCAATGTTTATTTCTGGCAAGGTTTGAAGCCTTAAGTTTCCTGGACATCCATTTTCACTAGAACTTTCATTATTAATCTGGTGTCTTCATCATTTTATCTTACCTATTCCACTAACCCTTCCTTCCTTTTACTGTGCCCTCAAGTAATGTATTTCAGAGCTAGCAAATCTTCTATATCAATAATCTTTTATTTGAACTTTTTCCAGTCCTTCTTGTCTAGGCTAAAATGGCTTTCCCCCAAGGACACCACATCCTCTTCTCAAGGGAAGGCTATTTATCTCTCATTTCCAAGGTATATAAGGCTCCTTTTTTCCCTTTGTCTTCTTTTTCTCTGCCCCTTAGTCTCTGACTAGAGCAGCAGGAAGATGGGGCAGGAAAAAAGTAAACATTTCTAAAAATGCAGTGATGAATGCAAGGCAAAAATCAGTAAACTTAAATAATTAAAAGGAATGAATTAATTTGATAAACTGGTGATTTGAGTTTGTGACTTGAGAACCCAACTGCTACCCAATTTGACTTACTTCAAGAGCTGATCCTGAGCCTTCTCTTTGGTTATCCCTTCTCTTCCCAGATAAGCTCATTTTTTCCCATGATTTTAAATACCATGCTAATTTCTCAAATATTCATGTCTTAAAACCAAACCATTTCCCTTAAACTAAACTCATATATAACCCAACTCTCTATTTAATATTTCCAACTACTTAATATTTCCAACATATGCCTTATACACATATGTCCAAAAAAAACCCTCTTGTTTTCTCCTTATGCACTACTCAAACCAAACCAAGGCCTTCTCCCAGGTGTCTACTGTTAATAAATGGTATTACTATTAACCTGGTTACTCCAACCCAAATCAAGATTCATCTGTGATCCCGCCCATGCTTTTATCCACTTACATTGAATCCATCTTCAGTTTCATGGGTTCTATCTCCAACGCATCTATTTCAACACAGGTCCCCTTCCATAGCCCCAGTATAAATCACTATCATCTCTTATTTGGATTACTTCATTACTGTATTAGTCCCCCAATTAGTCTCCCTGCAGCTATGTATTTTCTCCATTTTACCCAACTGCAGTCTGTTCTGCACATGAGCAAATAAGATTGTTGTTTCCTTGCTTAAAAGTCTCTAAAAAATTCCTGTTGAACTTAAAGTTAAATCCATTCTCTGTCCTGACCAGAAAGTGCCCTAAATCAGGGGTCAGCAAGCCATTTTCTGTAAAGATCCAAATAGGAAAACATTTAGGGTTTGAAATCCCTAGTGTTGTACCGTTGTAACACAAAAGCAACCATAGGCGAAATATAAACAAATGAGCATGGCTATGTTTAGATAAAATTTTAAGTATGACACTGAAATTTGAATTTCATATAACTTTACATCATAGTTTTCTTATTTTGATTTTTCTGCAGCAATTTAAAAATGTAGGAAACATTCTTAACTTGTCCAAAATCAGGCGGTAGGCTAGATTTGGCCTGTGGGCTATAATTTGTCAACCCATCCTAAACAATTATCCCAGACTACTTTTCTGACATCTCTTTACACCTCTTTACCCTACGTCAGTGTACCCAGCCATACTGGCCTTTCTTCTGTTTAAAAATACTTCTGTCTTCTCTTGACCCGGACCTTGTGCATTCATTCTTATCTTGACTGAGCACATGACTTCCCTTGTGGTGCAAATGACTTGTTATTTATCTTTATCCCTCCACAAAAATACAATCTCTTCATAATTTTGTTTCTTATGTTTCCTTTCTAAAGTGGCATTTTTACTCCATCCTGATATCCTTTTATCTTATATCACTCCAAGAAATTACCTGCAGAGTGCCAAGCATATAGTAGTTACTCAATATAAGGATGACTAAAATAAAATAATAATGTTTCCATACTTGCATATATAAAAAAAAATAGGAACATGGAATCTTTGAAAGAAAGTGGCACTCCTTATTAAATATAAATACTATAGAATAATCACCCTTAACATGTTGGCAAAGTTAATAAATTTCAAGGAAAAGAAAGGAATGTATAAGCATCCAGATAAGGGGAGAAATCACATAGAAAAGAGAAAGTGACAGTTCCAAGTTGATCTCTTAATTCACTGTAACTTTCAGGATTATAAAAAAGTGCAGCAATGTTAAATTCTGGGAGAAAGAAAACTTAAATCAAGTAATTATTCAAAAGTATAGGATACTATAGGACAGGAATGACACCATGAGGAGCCCCATAGACCCAATCCCCAGCAAAAGAGTAACTGGTAAAAATTATTCTAAAATACAAAGTCTCTGGAAATTTTCCTTAGGGCAAACAGTTCATGAATAAACACTTATTCAAGAAAATCTAAATCTCAGTGAGAACAGTAACAGTATAGGCAATTGAGCAATGACTCACTTTCTCCCCAGCCCCCTTCTCATCAGCAAAGCTCCACGGTGCAAAGGTTATATTCTAGACTAATGCAACTGAGAAGTTAGGGAGTTCCTTCCACCACCCAGCTCCACTTTAAGGGTGAAGACTCTATCCCAGGCACAGCAGGTTAAATAGGTTAAAAAGGTTAAATAGGTTAAAATAGGTTAAAAAGACTCTATCCCAGGCACAGCAGGTTAAGGTTCCAATCATCCTCCATTCACTTTGCTCATTGGACGAGGTTCAACTTACAAAAAGAAAAGCAAGAAAAATCAGAAGTTACCACCCAACCTAATGCCCAACTCACAAAGCAGGAGAGTCACTTCAAGACAAGTGGGACAAAATATAGCTAGTTCTTTAAATTTACAGTTGACATAAATTTTACTATTTTTTATTTTTTTAATATCTTCATTGGAGTATAATTGCTTTACAATGTTGTGTTAGTTTCTGCTGTACAACAAAGCGAATCAGCTATATGTATACATATATCCCCATATCCCCTCTCTCTTGAACCTCCCTCTCTCCCTCCCTATTCCACCCCTCTATGTGGTTAAAAAGCATCGAGCTGGTCTCCCCGGGCTATGCAGCAGTTTCCCACTGGCCATCCATTTTACATTTGGTAGTGTATATATGTCAATGTTACTCTCTCACTTTGATCCAGCTTCCTTCCTCCACCTGTGTCCTCAAGTCCTTCCTCTACATCTGCGTCTTTATTCCTGCCCTGCCACTAGGTTGATGAGTACCATTGTTTTTAGATTCCATATATACGTGTTAGCATGCGATATTTGTTTTTCTCTTTCTGACTTACTTCACTCTGCATGACAGACTCTAGGTCCATCCACCTCACTACAAATAACTCAATTTTATTTCTTTTTATGGCTGAGTAATATTCCATTGTATATATGTGCCACATCTCTTTATCCATTCATTTGTCGATGGACATTTAGGTTGCTTCCATGTCCTGGCTGTTGCAAATAGTGCTGCAATGAACATTGGGGTGCATGTGTCTTTTTGAATTATGGTTTTCTCCAGGTATATGCCCAGTAGTGAGATTGCTGGGTCATATGTTAGTTCTATTTTTAGTTTCTTAAGGAACCTCCATACTGTTCTCCATAGTGGCTGTATCAATTTACATTCCTACCCACAGTGCAAGAGGGTTCCCTTTTCTCCAAACCCTCTCCATCATTTATTGTTTGTAGATTTTTTTGATGATGGCCATTCTGACCAGTGTGAGGTGACACTTCATTGTGGTTTTTGTTTGCATTTCTCTAATGATTGGTATGTTGAGTACCTTTTCATGTGTTTGTTAGTAATCTGTATGTCTACTTTGGGGAAATGTCTGTTTAGGTCTTCCACCTGTTTGTGGATTGGGTTGTTTGGTTTCTTTTTTTTGTTATTGAGCTGCATGAGCTGCTTGTATGACATAAATTTTAAAATAAAAGATTCGGTTATTAATTTAAATCCTTAATCATATTTCCAAAAACTTGTAACTGAGAAAAATTGATTTTGCTCCAAGTCTTATATGATAAAGAGGAAAATTGTTTCATTTGAAACAAATATGCTTTCTTAATTATCTCATTGTGCATTGTAGATATATCCAATATTCAAATGTGCCTTTTTTCAAATCCATTTTTATGGATAAAATAGTGCCAACTATTAGATCATGAGGATATCAATACTAGATATCCTTGAGTTCAACATATAAGGATTTACAAATATAGCAGAGACTCCTACTTAAAGGGTTAGTTACCAGGAGTTGGGGGCGTGGAGGTGGGGGTACCTATAGCCAAGTGATTATTTCCAAAAGGAAGTGCCTATCTACTTTTTACTACCTACCTTCTAATGTATTGGTGCATTGATCTGTTTATATTTTAGAGAATTTTTGTGTCTTGATATTAGCCTAGCATTTTTTCTATAATGTTTTTGTCAGATTTGGTGTCAAATTTATGTTGACTTCCTAAAACACATTGGAAAATGTTCATTCCCCCTCTATTTTCTGAAAGAGTTTGTGTAAATTTGGCATTATTTCTTCCTTAAGTGTTTGATGGAATTCACCTTTGAAACCATCTGGACCTGGAATTGTGTTTGGAGATTTTCTTTTTGACAAATTCAACAACTTTAACAGATAGAGGATTCTTTTAAGTTTTTTCATCTGTGCCCATTTGGGTAAGCTGGGTATTTTAAGGAATTTGTCCATTTCATCCAAGTTATGGATTTATTGTCATAATGTCTAAATATTACTTGTTATTATTTTGATGTCTGTAGAATCTGTGGTGATAGCTGCTCTGTCATTTCAAATATTGGTAATTAGGTTTTTTTTTTTCTCTCTCTCCCCTGCTCCCTTTCCCTATCTCTCTCTATCTCCACTCAGTTTGGAATATACTATAAAAAATGTCATCTCTTGTAAGGTTTTGGTCTGTTTTCCAGCATCCTAAATATTTAATGTGTCTCAGATTTCTCTGCACTGTTACTCATCCTTTATGCTTATATTTAGACTTTAATTTCTGGAGTGATTAGTCTTTCCTAGCAGTTTTCTTAAAAATATTGAGGACCCCTAAAAGCTTTTGTTTATTTGAGTTATATTTATTGACCCTATAGTATTAATAATTAAACTGAAGAATTATTAAAGCACAAAAATATGCAAGGACACATACCGTTAGGCATCTGAATGGCTATGTCATCATAGGGTAATGTGGCCTCCAGAGAACTACATAGTAAGTTTTGACTGGATAAAAGTGAAAAAGACAGGTAACATCTTAGTATTGTTGTAATCTCCTAAAAAGGTCTCAGGAACAAACAAGAGTTCCCAGATCATACTCTAAGAACCACAAGCCTAGGAAGAAAGACTCTTCTAAAATAGTTTCAGGTGAGAACCAGATTTTGTTAAGTTTTATCCAAATGAACATGCCATCTTTGGTCTGCACATTCTTTGTTTAAATTTGTAAGTATAAAATATATAACTTCTAATGGTTATCATCTAGAGGTATGCTAATCATTTGGCACTATCTTTTGCATTGTTTATTTTTTTAAATCATTTTTAGCATTGTGTATGGCTTGCCTCTTCAAATATAATTTATTGATTATACAACAGCATCTCTCATCTCTTTAATAAAAAGCTCTCTAGTTCATATGTACTGCAAAATTTAACAATTTTTGGACTGATTCTTATCCTGGGCCATATTCTCTGGGGATATGTAACAATCACTGTGGAAATGTGCATTAGATTTTTCCATGAAGATTCATGAATTATATAAAATTTTCTGAAAAGAAGTCATGAAATATAAACCTATGCCTCATAGTATTGTTCCCTATTCTTCTTGTCTATATTACTTTAATAACACCATTGACAGTCCTTATGATTTTATGAAACACAAACTTCATGCCATATATAGTTTGCCAATTTTTGAAGAAAACTGTTTATATGATTTTCTACTTAATAATACCAATACCTTTAATCAGACTATAAAAATAGATTTGTTTCTGTGATGAGAACACCCAGTACCCATATCTTTATTCTTAATATCATTTCTTCAGTAAAAGGAACCAGGGTTCCTTGGAGGAATTGCTGATTCTAGGGCTGGAGCTTGGAATATCCAAGATGAGGCTGGAGCATCTTATAGTGTCAGAAAGTAAGGACATGCTCAAACACACACATACACATGTACACAAATGGTTGTTTGTCAAAGGGACACACTGGAAAGAGCTCGCTTTGGACAAAGTTGCAACAATTTAAGCAACAAAGTAATTAAAGTTATAATAAATTATAATCCAAGACATAAAATTAGTATCAATGAATTTGTACTCATATAAATGACTGAATAAATAAGTAGATGAAGGAGAATAGACAAATCTCCCATAAAGAAGAATTCCAAATAATTTATGTAGCCACCTACCCCTCACAAGTGTGAAACATAAGTCTCTTCCCCTTAAGTGTGAGCTTCACATAGTGACTTCTTTCCAAAAATCATAGTATGGAAAAGAGGAAAGAGAGTAAATTTAGAGTAAGAGGAAGCTAAAAAATACCATCTCAGCCAGGTTATCAAGTTTAATATCAACAATGACAAGTCATTTCAATACCATATACCTTTGATATGATGTGAGAATGGTACTTTGTCTGTCTTTGTAGTTTTCCTCCTCAAAATCCCTAAACCCTGTGGAACCATGAGAAAAATATCATACAAATCCAAATTAAAAGACAGACTGTAAAATACCTGACCAATACTCTTAAAAACTGTCAGGTCATCAAAAACAAAGATAGTCTTAGAAATTGTCACAGTCTACAGAACTCTAAGGAGACATGATGACTATATATAAAATGATGTTCTGCATGGGAACCTAGAACAGAAAAAGAAAGCACATGAGGGGAAAATAAACTAAGAAAATCTGAATAAAGAATGGTCTTTAATTAATAATAATGTATCAATATTAGTTTATTAGTTGTGACAAATGTATCATACTATGAAAGAAGTTAACAGTAGTGAAACTGGGAATGGGGTATATTGGAACTCTACCATTTTCACAACTTTTCTGTAAACTAAAGCTGTCCTAAAATATTGTACCCAATTTCATTATGCTTATATTCTTTATTATCAATTGATTAGATGTGTTTTTCTCTAGGGTTATTTATAAAATTAAATCCTATGCAAACCACCTGAACCCTTTAAGACATTGAATATGTAATGCAAGGAACATTCCCCACAGTTTAATGTTATTTTCTCAGGAGAAAAATTATACATAAGGCACTTTTAAAGATCACTTAGTATATTTGAGTGATAAAGATTACATTAAATAATGATTACATTATTTCTTTTCTCTTGGATCTAAGTTTTTACTCCTATGTTTTTAAAACTTCCCTGTGACATAGTCTTACTTCTGTATGTGAAAAGCAACATATGCAGGTTACTGTGCAATGGGTGTAAGCAAGTTCCTTTTTATTCATCCTTTTCAAAAGCAAAGAACAAACAAGATTATTTGGCTTAGTCCCAGTTCTTGTTTTTCATTTCCATTTCAACTTAGCTTTATTTATGACTTGCCAAACTTTAATTTTTTATGTTATTTCAAAGTGAATTCCACTTTTTATTCATTCTTAGGATTCAAAGAGTACAAACACTAACAATTTTTGTACATTGCTAATGGGGCTTTAGGATGAGGAACAAATTTTTTCAGGTAGGAACATTTTAAATTTGAGTGAACTCTGATAAGCAGCCAAAATGTGTTTACAAAAGTTTCCCCTGGAAGAGCTCTCACATTGAGATTAATGGCTAAAAATATCATAATCACAGTAATAATATCTTCTGCATAGAATTGTTGAAACAGTTAAATATGGTAATTTTTATAATGTATTTATAATTTAGATGTTAGCTAATATACTAATTATACTATACTATACTGTAGTATATACTATACTATACTAACTATACTATACTATACTATACTGTACTAAAGCTTAGGATGCTTTAGTAAAAACATCATTTATTTTTGCATATATTCATTAAAATACCAACCAGTCCAAGGCCTAGTCTTTTCAAAAAAATATAAAGAAACTGATGATGTCATGAGACACAATTAATATTCCCCACCTGATTTGTAAATTTGTAGTTGAGAAAATAGACCTCAAATAAATGAATGTTTAGTTATATCAGTGAAAGTTGAACAAGTATTTTTTTAGCCAAAAGAGTACAAACCAAAACAAAACAAAAAACAATGTATTCATTTTGGGGAAAATATTAATTATTAATAATGATTAATAATTAAAATTATTAATTCTTAGCATTTATTCATTATTTTAATTAGGTCAAATATTATTTGCCTACCATTCTGACATTATTTCAGAACTTCTGCTTGGTGCTGATAATTCAAAGTTTAAAAAGACAGATGTTGTCCTTTTCTTTGACTTATTATCTAGCCGGTATCAAAGAACACGAACAATTAATTTTAAGTGACTATGTAGGTGGATGGATATTTGGATCTGAAATTAAAAAGAGAATGTAATGTAAATGAAAACTGAATTGGAATATAATTTGGCAGGTGAATTGATAATAGCCACTAAGGAAGTAGATGTAATTATCTAGGGCAATAATAATTAAGAAAGAAAAAAGTTTAGGACAATACTTAATTTCTGTGTAGAAGAAGGGAACAGATCAGTCAGAGAGGTTATGGTTAAACCAAGTGAATGTGGAGCGATGGAAGTGGAGGAAAGAGCTTGTTTCAAGGAGAACGTGATCAGCTGTGTTCAATGTATCTGAAAGGTAAAGCAGCTAAGAGCCCCCCAAAAAAATCCACTGGGGGAGTCTTTCAGGTCCCTAATGAGAATAGAATTGATGAAGTAATGAGGTAGAATCTAGTTTAAGGTTAATGAGTGAGAGGGGTGAGGAATTGGAGCTCATGAATGTAGATTTTGTTTTCTGTCGTGAATTTGGTTAAGAAAAATTTAAAACAGGATTTTTACTTTAAGGTGGGGCAGAGTTGAATATATTTAATGGCTTAAAAATGTAAGAGAGACAGCTTATCAAGGACAAATTTCTGAGAATTTAGGAGGTGGAGTGTAGAGCAAAATTGACTTAAGATAAACGAAGTAGTTCTAGATTTTTATAGGAGGTGAGATAAGAAATGCTCCAGAGGTAGAGAGATGTGGAAATGTGATGATAGAAAACTGACTAAGTATTGGGGTGATAGTTTTTATTTTATCTACTAAGTAGAAACATGATCATGTTGAACTGGTCAGCCAGGGGATAGGAACAGTCAGTAGTTAGAAGACTGAACCTGTCTACAGACTGAAGAGAGTAGGAGAATGGTCTGTCTAGTGTCAAACAGCAATCAGTATCAAGGCTGCAAAGAATAAAAACCTTTATTTGGGGGATTTTAGGAATTGCAATTTGGGAGACACAGATTTGGGTAAAACTGAAAGATAGTTCCTGAGAAGAAAAAGAGCCAGGGGCTTATAAAAGCAAATCCATGAAGTTGTTAAAATTGTCTTGCAAGAATTATAATTGGCTCTGAGGCAAAAAGGGAAATATTTGTCCTTAATGGATAGGCTGTCACGAGTTATTTAGCATAAGGGTCAGATTAATATATTGAGTTTCTGTAACATTGCAGATGTTCTGGGTGCCGACGCTAAGATAACGAGTGGTCAGAAGTTCAGATTTCATCCTGACTGAGACGTGCATAAATCCCACTTCTGCAATGGTCTCCCAGTTCCATTTCAGAGAGCTTTTTTAACAATACTGACTCCATTTTGATTTTCCCTTCACACTAGAGAAATCTAATAAGAATTAAAATCATGATGATTGTTCAATTGAATTCAGGCATGAGAGTTTTAGTATAATCTTTCTGGTTGTATGATTTTTCCCAGTAGCCCTTAGTATTCTGGGTGCAGGCAGTAAAAAGGCAGAGAGTAAGTTCCAAGCCAAAATGAAGTTCTTCCAAATTAATATTTTAGAAAGAAAAGGAGTTTAAAAGGATACCAAAAGATTGATGAGCAATACTTGCCCCCTCCTCCAAGTTTTTTAGTGGCTACTACATATCTCCATACTAGGCATTGGTATACAGAGAAGAGTTAGGGTCCCTGCCCTTAGCTATCTCACATTCCAGTTTAATACACAGGTACTAATAGAATTAATTATATCATTAATTATTAAGTTGTGTCATAAAAATATGCATCAAGTACATTGCCAGCACAGAAGAGGTTTTCTTAACCAAAGTGGGGAGGAGGTATTGATTTAGGGCTTATGTAAAGGTAGCCAAACTGTGAGGTTAAGACCTACAGATGCAAAGTCTGCCCAAGACTTCTGATCCCAACTGCAAGGAGTTGGGGGTTCAACTACAAAGTTAGAGGAAAGAGCCAGTACAAAATCATTTCCATTTCTGACACCAATTGCAAGTTTGGGAATTTCTCAAAACCACACTTGGTAATTCACTAAGCAAACTAATAGAATCTATAAAATTTATTGTACTCATGGTACAATAAATAAATTGCATTTACTATAAAGAAAAGATACATTAAAATCAGCCAAGGGAAAAGATGCATAGGGAAGAGCCTGGGAAGATTTAAAATGTGAAGCTTCTATTGTCCTCAGAACATGTTAAATATGCAGCATTGATGTGTAACAATACCCTTCATGGCATATTGTCAACCCAGGAAGTTCATCAAAGCTTTGGCATCCAGAGCTGTTGTAGGGCATGATTCATTGGTTGAACTCAGTTTCTAGGTAAGCTAATACCCTGTGACCCAAAGTCCCCACCCTAAATCATGTGGAGGATCTTTCTAGCTTAGCCAGCCCATACCCTAATACTGCTAGGTAGAGCTGACGCCACCCTAAGTCTCATTATCATAAACTCTCAAATACGATCTCAGGGACTGATGATGAATAACAAAGACACTTCTAATACTAGGGAAACTTAGAGGTTACCCCTCATGAACTCTCTATGTGCAAGGGCAAATTCCTTACTACATAGGTCTGATTCTGAAACCATTTAACTCAGATTGGAACTTGAACCCCTGTGCCAGGACTCAAACCCAGCCTAAACCCAGATTGGGACTTGAACTCAGTCTTTTAACTGAGATCGTACACCTGGCTTCAGGACTTAATGAAGCTCAGGTTCTTGATGTCTCATTGCAGAAAGAATTTGGTGAGACACAAAGTGATAGGTAAGAAGTAGATTTATTTAGAGAGAAACACACTCCACAGACAGAGTGTGGGCCATCATAGAAGGCAAGAGCAGCACCAGGGTATGGGGTTGTCAGCTTTTATAGGGGTGGGTAATTTCATAGGCTAATTAGTGGAAGGAGTATTCTAGCCATTTTCGGAGAGGGGTGGGGATTTCCAAGAATTGGGCCACCACCCACTTTTTGACCTTTATGGCTGGCCTTGGAACTGTCTTGGTGCCTGTGGGTGTGTCATTTAGCTTGCTGATGTATTACAATGAGCGTATACTGAGGCTCAAGTTCTAATGGAAGTCAACTCGTCTGCCATCTTGGACCTATTTGATTCTAGTCAGTTTATGTTGTGTCCTATGGCTATGTCATTCTTTTAAAGGTTGTGCCCTGCCCCGTTCTCTTCTGTGTCAGTTCCCCAGAAGTAACTGAGACTGAGATGGTAATTCAGTTAAGAGTGATTTCTTAAAGTAATTTTCCCAGAGGAAATGAGAAATGGAGTGAGGGAAGAAAGAGTGAAGGGGAACGATCCAAGGAAGGAAGTGATTAAGGTCAAATATTAGACTCGAACTGACTGTGGTAACAAAAGGCTCTAGAGAAACACTGCCCAATAGAAATATAATGTGAATTACATATGTCTGAAATTTAGACCAACTTATATTTTAAGCTAGGAGCTTTTCTTCTCATGTGTGCTAAAAATATGACTTGCCCCTAGCTTAGGAATAAATAAAAATAAGAGTATGTTCAGAAACCTCTCATTAACTCTTGGAGACTTTGAAGATTCCATTGCTAAGTTATTAGCTGTCCAGCAAAGAGTCTTAGACCAATCAGTCTGGAATTTCTTGGTCAACATTAGTGAAGTAATTTGCATGATAAGACCCTATGCCCTTCTCCTTAAGGGAGAAGGGAAAGTGACAGCATGAAACAATCATTTCTTTTCTTTTGCTAATAACCTCCTTGTCCCTCCTCTTTGTTATAAAAGCCTTCCATCCTGTACAGTTCCTCAAAGCACCTCTCTATTTACTAGATGCCTGATTCATGAATTAATTATTGAATAAAGCCAATTAGATCTTCATATTTACTTGGTTGAGTAGATGAAAATCCAATTAACTATCAAGTTAAGAAGAAAAAAAAGGAATTTTATTCAAGCCAAACTAAAGATTATAATCCTGGAAGCAGATTCTCAGAAAGCTCTGAGAATTGTTCCGCCTGTTAGAAGTTGAAGGCATAGTCATATACATTTTTGAGAGAAAAGATCCTCCATCAAAATTACATACTGATATTTTACATAAAGGTCACCAAAGATACATAGTCCAGGTAAGCTCGTACAAAGTGAGCAGCAAGTCATCATGACCTCCAACATAGCTGGAAAAGAACACTATTCTTTCAAGAAGTTACATTGTTAGCATCACAAGTAAAAAAGAATATATTTACAGTTGAGCAGGCATTCCTATCTTTGAGGGGCTCTGATTAATGTGTAATGCAGATACACACTACACATCTGGGAGGGAGAAGGCCCAAACACCCAGAGAGAATTTTATGTTAATTTTTTTTCTTGTCCTGCCTTAAAATAGAAATTTCATCAGTTGAATTTTGTTTTTTAATATGTGTAACAAAATTTTCTAGTATGCACAATAAAAAAGTAAAAAGGAATAGTGGAAATAATTTTAAGAATAGTTGTAAAATATTAACATTTAAACGTGATCAAAAATACTAATGTGATATTTTACATTTTTTGGCACTGCCTTTGAAATCTGATGTGTATTTTACACTTAAAGCACATCAAAATTCAAATTAGCCATATGTCAATTAGCCAATAGTCATGTGTGTTTAGTGGCTACCATGTTGAACATTATATTATAGAGTAATGGATGTCTAGTAGTAATCTAGTGTAGATTACTAGAGTATAAATTCCCCCTCAGAGTTTGTCCTATCTGGAGGCAAGTGAGCTGGCTTTTCACAGCAGTCAGTCATAGACTATGAATGATGTAAGCTCCCAAGCACCTCCAGCTCCCTATTGCCCAATACAAGTGTTTTAAAGAAAGTTGCAAGTACAGATAGAAGCAGAGCAAACAGAGCTGTAAGATTTATACAAAGAACCAGAAACCTGGATGGAGCACTACATATCTAGCATAAGGGTTCATCATGAAAACATAGATGTTTGAATTGGTCTTGAGGAAAAGCAGATAGAAGGAGCAGAGGAAAAGAACTATTGTTAGACTAAGAACACACATCAAAGAAATCATTGAAGCTAGTGGTCAGCACAGAGACCTTTAAATATTTCAAGTATAGGTGAAGGCTAATGCATAAGGAGAAAATAACACAAATGAACGCTGCTTATATGAGTAGAGGTCAAACTCTTATGTCTTGAAAATCATTGGAAAAAGTCTAGATATAATACGGAAGCTAAAAAGGGTCATTAAAGGATGTTAAGGAGGAAAATTATTGAGCAATAATATTAATAATCATACAGACACCAGATATTTATTATAGATATATTTAATTGCTCAAACAGGCATACGACTTTTAAGTACACCTCTTTTTTGATTTGGTAGCATAATCTTAAACAGGAACAGTTGTGAATGGTCTTAGTCTGGCTTTCACAGTTAATTGCAGTGAAATACCACATCTGCTATGTTGCATTTGACTACAACTAAGAAGATGTACTTTATACGTCTCATTCATTAAGAAAAATGTATTGCCTCTGATAAGAGAACCTTTAAGGTAAGGTGACCCCATTGTGGTTAATTTGGCTCTAGTTCAATTTTGTTAAACCAGTTTACCAGAATCCAATTTTCCAAATTTACAATTTTCACAATTATTAGTAAGGTTTGGAGGAAATTTTATAAGATGAAATAGACTTAACTTTGGAAAATGTACTAATTCTTCTTCCTTTCCTTGTCCTCAATATATGCATTTTTACTTAGGTCAGTGAACAGGGTCAAATTGGAATAGTTAACAATATATATTTTCTTCATTTGGTAAATAAAATCTAAGTAACAGGATTTCTGATGTTTTGCATGAGAAACCATGAAATCTTGACATGTTTCAATTTGAACTTCAAAGAAAGAAGATCCCTCTCCTCTTGCTTTTCCTTTCCACTTTCCCTACTCAACATCTTTTTTTTCAAAAGGGACTGAATTGGAAAACACTGGTGAACTTATAGTTTTAAAATATTTTTTAAAGCTTTTTGCAATGTCTTTGACATATACAAGGGTAATATCTTCCCTTATGATATAGGAAATGCGCAGTATTTTAACCTCTGTTTCTTTCTAATTTACCTTTGGAGACCTCAAATGTTTAAATGATTTGGAGAAGAGAGTGGGGAGAGGTTAGAGTGGGGCCAGGTTGAAGTGGGTGGGTTGAGGCTGTAAAATCAATTGGGATTCTTAGTATTCACGTGAGAAGTAACAAGGGTCTGAATGAAGGCGGTAGCAGTGAAATTTGGAGAACAGTGGGTGAGTGTGAAAGATATCTAGAAATTAGAATCAATGGGAGGAGTTAGTGAAGGAGCTATATGGGTTTCAGAATTGTGTTTCTTGGTGGATACAGTTCCACTCATAGAATAAAGAACATAAAGAGAAAGGGATGAAGAAAAAGATGTATGTGTAAGGAATATAACAAAGGAGACAACTTTGAATGCTGAATTTGAGATATTCATTCATTCAGCAAATATTTATTCAACTCCTGCTCTCTGTCAGGCACTGTGATAGAGCATGAGGATACGCCAGTGAAAAATATCAATGACACATCTATGCCCTCTGAGAAAGTACATGGGCTATCTCAATGCGGATGTCTATTACACAGTTGTATAAAGAAGTCTAGACCCCTCCAGAATATAGAAAACAGATTTAGGTTGGAAATAACAAATTAGGAAGTATTTTTTATAGATGAGCATAATCAGAGAGAATACATGGCTCCAAAGATCAAGCTGTTGGACACACCAATATAGAGATGAACTACAGAAAATGACTCCTTAAAAACACAGAAATGAAATTCACTTTGTCAAAATTGTAATTTAAATTTTCATTCTAACAACAATTCATTACAATAGAGCTTTTAAGTAACTTTTATGTATGTATGTATTTATTTATTAATATTTTATATAAACTTGGCCCTCTGTATCCACCGACTTCAAGTTGCAGATTCAACCAACCCTGGATGGAAATTGGAGAATGGAAATTTAGGGGTGCAAAACCATGGGTAGGGACAGACAGCTATATTTAGCTTTCCTCAGTTAACCTCAGTTGCACAGAATTGAATAAAACACAATCCAGATCTATGGCACTCTTATGATTGATTCATGCAGTTTCCTTCCTTATATATTAGTTTGTCAATTGGTTTTAAAAACAATCTAATCCACAAAATTGAGAACACGGAGATAATTTCCATCTTATTAGATAGTCCCTTCACTCAACCCTTTTCTATCTCCTCCCACCTATAGTAAGCATTATTTTGGAGTCTGTGCTCATCATTATATCTACAGGCATATCTTGGAAATATTGGGGTTTGGTTCCAGACCACTGCAATAAAGGGAATATCACAATAAATTGAGTGTCATGAGTTTTCTAATTTCTCAGTGCGTATGAAAGTTATGTTAACACTATGCTGTTCTCTAAGTATGCAATAGAATTACGTCTAAAAAACATATCTTAATTTAAAAATACTTTATTGCTAAGAAATTATAACCATCATCTGAGCCTTCAGTGAATCGTAATCTTTTTGTAATAGAAACATCAATGGTAGCCAATCTCAGATCACCATAACAAATATAATAATAATAAAAAGTCTAAAATATTGTGAGAATTACCAAAATGGAGACATAGAGACATGAAGTGAGCAAATGTTGTTGGAAAAATGCACTGACAGACTTGTTAATTACTGGTTTGTCACAAACCTTCAATTTGTAAAAAAAACCCAAAAAACAAAAAAACCCAAAAAACTACCATGACCACCAACAAAAAAACCCACAGTATTTATAAAGTACAATAAAGCAAAGTTCAGTAAAACAAGGTAGGCCCATATATGTTTTCCTGGAAAGTACAGGTGTATTATAAGAATATTAAAAAAACACAATATTTGTTATTTTAATCGCTTTTAAATATAGAAATTTAAATTTAAAAATTGTTTTAGTTGCTTTTAAATTTATAAAAGGATATGTTTTTATATAACTTTCTGAGGACTTTTAAAAAATCTAATACCACTGACTTATCCCTACTGTTGAGTTTGTTGTAATTTATACATTTTAACTGCTATATATTTCATTATATGAATATAATCATTTATTACATATATGACATTTTGGTGGTTTCAAGGATTTGACATTTGTGAGTACTGCTACCATTGACTTTCTTGTCTGTCTCTCCTCATTTCTCGGGCTGGTTCTGAGCAAAATTTCTCACTTATGCATGTGCGACTGAACCACACTGACTCCACTTTGTCAGCTCCATCTTAGGCTGCAGTCTTACTCTTCCCTTTCTGCATGACTGAGCTTTAGCCTACTCACAAGGAATGCACCCAAACCAGATAAGTTCCCTAACAACTTTTACCTTTCTCTCATCTGATATTAAAACTGGGAGAATACCTTTTGCTCATGAGATGGTTAATGGTCCACAAGGAATAACGGTCATGAGACCCCTAGCTTCCATCTGTGCAGACGTGCTGTGCTTCTCCCTTAGTAGTCAGATTCTGTCTTTAGATTTGGCCCCTTTAAATCCCCGTATACTTCTTTCAACAGCACAAGAGTGCGGCTGCAAATGTCTCTGGATCCTCTGATGATCCTGCCTGTATGTAAGTTACACACAAGAAACTTTATAATTACACTTTATGGAGTTGCCTGCTTCGTTTTTCAGTCTCAAAGTTCCATCCCAGTTTGGAGTATGTTATCCAATATCCCTGCCACCCAACAATGCATTAGGTGCAACTGCTTGACCACAGCATACGACTTTTCAACCATGTTGTGAAAAGATTGAACCAATTTAAAATCCCTTCAGATATATAGAAATCAGATCCATATAATTTCAACTTTTACCAAAGTGTCAAATATTTTAATTTTATAATATAGTATTAATAGTATTGATACAGTATTGCAAATATTTTCTCTCAGTCTCTGTTTGTAAATTTTCTTATCATCTTTGAGACTTGAACAAAATTTACTAGTTTCAATACAGACAACTTAATATTTTTTAGTCAATACACTTTACATTTATTTTACATCTATATTGGAATATAACTGCTTTACAATGTTGTGTTAGTTTGTGCTGTATAACAAAGTGAATCAGCTATATGTACACATATATCCTCATATCACCCCCCTCTTGCGCCTTCCTCCCACCCTCCCTATCCCACCCCTCTAGGTGGTCACAAAGAACTGAGCTGATCTCCCTGTGCAATGCAGCTGCTTCCCACTGCAATCTATTTTACATTTGGTAGAGTATATATGTCAATGTTACTCTCTCACTTTGTCCCAGCTTCCCCTCCAGTGCCCATATCCTCAAGTCAATTCTCTATGCCTGTGTCTTTATTCCTGTCCTGCCCCTAGATTCATCAGACCCATTTTATTCTTTTTTAGATTCCATATATATGTGTTAGCATACAGTATTTGTTTTTCTCTTTCTGACTTACTTCACTCTGCATGACAGACTCTAAGTCCATCCACCTCACTACAAGTAACTTAATTTTATTTCTTTTTATGGCTGAGTAATATTCCATTGTACATATGTGCCACATCTATTTATCCATTCATTTGTCAATGGACATTTATGTTGCTTCCATGTCCTGGCTATTGTAAATAGAACTGCAATGAACATTGTGGTACATGACTCTTTTTGAATTATGGTTTTCTCAGGATATATGCCCAGTAGTGGGATTGCTGGGTCATATGGTAGTTCTGTTTTTAGTTTTTAAAGGAACCTACATACTGTTCTCCACAGTGGCTGTATCAATTTACATTCCCACCAACAGTGCAAGAGGGCTTCCTTTTCTCCACACCCTCTCCAGCATTTATTGTTTGTAGATATATTTTTTTAATTCTTTATTTTTTAAAAAATATTTATTTATTTATTTATTTTGTGGTATGTGGGCCTCTCACTCTTGTGGCCTCTCCCGTTGCAGAGCACAGGCACTGGATGCGCAGGCTCAGTGGCCATGGTTCACGGGCCTAGCCGCTCTGTGGCATGTGGGATCTTCCCAGACTGTGGCACGAACCCGTGTCCCCTGCATCGTCAGGGAGACTCTCAACCACTGTGCCACCAGGGAAGCCCCTTCTTTGTAGATATTTTGATGATGGCCATTCTGACTGTGTGAGGTGATATCTCATTGTGGTTTTGATTTGCATTTCTCTAATGATTAGTGAAGCTGAGCATTCTTTCATATGTTTGTTAGCAGTCTGTATATCTTCTTTGGAGAAATGTCTATTTAGGTCTTCTGCCCAATTTTGGATTGGGTTGTTTGTTTTCTTGATATTGAGCTGCATGACTTGCTTGTATATTTTGGAGATTACTCCTTTGTCAGTTGCTTCATTTGCCAATATTTTCTCGCATTCTGAGGGTTGCCTTCTTGTCTGGTTTATGTTTTCCTTTGCTGTGCAAAAGCTTTTAAGTTTCATTAGGCCCCATTTGGTTATTTTTTTGTTTGTTTTTATTTCTGTTACTCTAGGAGATGGGTCAAAAAGGATCTTGCTGTGATTTATGTCATAGACTGTTCTGCTTGTTTTCCTCTAAGAGTTTTAGAGTGTCTGGCCTTACATTTAGGTCTTTAATCCATTTTGAGTTTATTTTTATGTATGGTGTTAGGCAGTGTTCTAATTTCATTCTTTTACTTGTAGCTGTCCGGTTGTCCCAGCACCACTTATTGAAGAGGCTGTTTTTCTCCACTGTATATACTTGCCACTTTTGTCAAAGTTAAGGTGACCATATGTATATGGGTTTATCTCTCTCTGGGCTTTCTATACTGTTCCATTGATCTATATTTCTGTTTTTGTGCCAGTACCATACTGTCTTGATTACTGTAGCTTTGTAGTGTAGTCTGAAGTTAGGGAGCCTGATTCCACGAGTTCTGTATTTCTTTCTCAAGATTGCCTTGGCTATTTGGGGTCTTTTTGTTTCCACACAAATTGTGCAATTGTTTCTTCTAGTTCTGAGAAATATCCTTGGTAGTTTGATAGGGAATGCATTGAATCTGTAGATTACTTTGGGTAGTATAGTCATTTACACAATGTTGGTATTTCTAATCAAAGAACATGGTATATCTCTCCATCTGTTCGTATCGTCTTTGATTTCTTTATCAGTGTCTTATACTTTTCTGCATACAGGTCTTTTGTCTCCTTAGGTAGGTTTACTCCTAGGTATTTTATTCTTTTTGTTGCAATGGTAAATGGGAGTGTTTCCTTAACTTCTATTTCAGAATTTTCGTTGTCAGTGTATAGGAATGCAAGAGATTTCTGTGCATTAAATTTTTATCCTGCTACTTTGCCAAATTCATTGAATAGATTTAGTAATTTTCTGGTAGCATTTTTAGGATTCTGTATGTATAAGATTATGTCATCTGCAAACTGTGGCAGTTTTACTTCTTCTATTCCTATTCGGATTCCTTTTTTTTCTGGTTGCTGTGGCTAAAACTTCTAAAGCTATATTGAATAATAGCAGTGAGAGTGGGCATCCTTGTCTTATTCCTGATCTTAGAGGAAATGTTTCAGTTTTTCACCATTGAGAATGATATTAGCTGTGGGTTTTGCATATACGGCCTTTACTCTATTGAGGTAGCTTCCCTTTATGTCCACTTTCTCGAGAGTTTTTATCATATATCATGTTGAATTTTGTCAAAACCTTTTCCTGCATCTATTGAGAAGATATTATTGTTGTTATCATTCATTTTGTTAATATAGTGGATCACATTGATTGATTTGCATATATTGGAGAATCCTTGCATTGCTGGGATAAAATCCACTTGATCATGGTGTATGATCCTTTTAATGTGCGGAGAGATTCTCTTTGCTAGTATTTTGTTGTGGATTTTCATCTATGTTCATCAGTGATATTATCCTGTAGCTTTTTGTGACACATTTGTCTAGTTTTGGTATCAGGGTGATGGTGGCCTCATAGAATGAGTTTGGGAGTGTTCCTCCTTCTGCTATATTTTTGAAGAGTTTGAGAAGGATAGGTGTTATCTCTTCTCTAAATATTTGATAGAATTCACCTGTGAATCCATCTGCTCCTGGGCTTTTCTTTGTTGGAAGAGTTTAATCACATTTCCAATTTCAGTTCTTGTCATTTTTCTGTTCATATTTTTTATTTCTTCCTGGTTCAGTTCCAGGAGGTTTTGCTTTTCTATGAATTTGTCCACTTCTTCCAGGTTGTCCATTTTATTGGTCTAGAGTTGCTTGTAGTAATCTCTCATGATCCTTTGTACTTCTGTATTGTCAGTTGTTACTTCTCCTTTTTCATTTCTAGTTCTTTTGATTTGAGTCTTCTCCCTTTTATTTTCTTGATGAGTCAAGCTAATGGTTTATCAGTTTTGTTTATTTTCTCAAAGAAACATCTTTTAGTTTTATTGATATTTGCCATTTTTTCCTGCATTTTTTTCCATTTATTTCTAATCTGCTCTTTATGATTTCTTTCCTTCTGCTAACTTTGGGGTTTGTTCTTCTTTCTCTAAATGCTTTAGGTGTAAGGTTAGATTTTTTTAAAAATTTTGAATTCTATTTTATTTTTTTATACAGCCAGTTCTTATTAGTCATCAGATTGATGCACATCAGTGTATACAAGTGAATTCCAATCACCCAATTTATCACACCACCACCCACACCACCCCGCCACTTTCCCATTTGGTGACCATGTTTGTTCTCTACATCTGTATCTCAATTTCTGCCCTACAAACCAGTTCATCTGTAGCATTTTTCCAGGCTCCACATATATGTGTTAATACACGATATTTGTTTTTCTCTTTCTACTTACTTCACTCTGTATCACAGTTTCTAGACCCATCTATGTCTCAACAAATGACCCAATTTCTTTCCTTTTTACGTCTGAGTAATACTCCATTCTGTATATGTACCACATCTTTTTTGTTTTTGTTTTTGTTTTGTTTTGTTTTTCTGTGGTATGTGGGCCTCTCACTGTTGTGGCCTCTCCCATTGTGGAGCACAGCCTCCGGACATGCAGGCTCAGTGGCCATGGCTCACAGGCCCAGCCACTCTGTGGCATGTGGGATCTTCCTGGACTGGGGCACGAACCCATGTCCCTTGCATCGGCAGGAAGACTCTCAACCACTGCGCCACCAGGGAAGCCCTGTACCACATCTTTTTTATCCATTCATCTGTCAATGGGCATTTAGGTTTCTTCCATGTCCTGGCTATTGTAAATAGTGATGCAATGAACATTGGGGTGCATGTGTCTATTTGAATTATGGTTTTCTCTGGGTATATGCCCAGTAGTGGGATTGCTGGATCATATGGTAATTCTATTTCTAGCTTTTTAAGGAACCTCCAAACTGTTCTCCATAGAAGCTGGATCAATTTACATTCCCACCCACAGTGCAAGAGGGTTCCCTTCTCTCCACACCCTCTCCAGTATTTGTTGTTTGTAGATTTTCTGATGATGCCCATTCTAACTGGTGTGAGGTGATAACTCATTGTAGTTTTGATTTGCATTTCTGTAGTAATTTGCATTTCTGATGTTGAGCAGCTTTTCATATGCTTCTTAGCCATCTGTATGTCTTCTTCGGAGACACATCTGTTTAGGTCTTCTGCCCATTTTTGGATTGGGTTGTTTGTGTTTTCTAATATTGAACTACATGAGCTATTTATATATTTTGGAGATTAATCCTTTGTCCATTGATTCATTTGCAATTATTTTCTCCCCTTCTGAGGGTTGTCTATTCATGTTGTTTATGGTTTTGTTTGCTATGCAAAAGCTTTTAAGTTTCATTAGGTCCCATTTTTTTTTGTTTGTTTTGTTTTTATTTCCACTACTTCCATTATTCCCATTACAGGAGGTGGATCAAAAAAGATCTTGCTGTGATTTATGTCAAAGAGTGTTCTTCTTATGTTTTCATCTAAGAGTTTTATAGTGTCCAGTCTTACATTTAGGTCTCGAATCTATTTTGAGTTTATTTTTATGTATGGTGTTAGGGAGTGTTCTAACTTCATTCTTTTACATGTAGCTGTCCAGTTTTCCCAGTACCACTTATTGAAGAGATTGTCTTTTCTCCATTGTATATCCTTGCCTCCTTTGTCATAGATTAGTTGACTATGGGTGCGTGGGTTTATCTCTGGGCTTTCTATCTTGTCCCATTGATCTATGTTTCTGTTTTTTGTGCTAGAACCATATTGTCTTAATTACTGTAGCTTTGTAGTATAGTTTGAAGTCAGGGAGTCTAATTCTTCCAGCTCCATTTTTTTCCCTCAAGACTGCTTGGGCTATTCAGGGTCTTTTGTGTTTCCATACAAATTTTAAGATATTTTGTTCTAGTTGTGTAAAAAATGTCTTTGGTAAGTTGATAGGGATTGCATTGAATCTGTAGATTGCTTTGGGTAGTATAGTCATTTTCACAATATTTATTCCTCCAATCCAAGAACATGCTATATCTCTCCCTCTGTTGGTAACGTCTTTAATTTCCTTCATCAGTGTCTTACAATTTTCTGCATACAGGTCTTTTGTCTCCTTAGGTAGGTTTATTCCTAGGTATTTTATTCATTTTGTTGCAATGGTAAGTGGGAGTGTTTTGTTAATTTCTCTTTCAGATTTTTCATCATTAGTGTATAGGAATGCCAGAGATTTCTGTGCATTAATTTTGTATCCTGCAACTTTTCCAAATTCATTGATTAGCTCTAGTAGTTTTCTGGTAACATCTTTAGTATTCCCTATGTATAGTATCATGTCATCTGCAAAGAGTGACAGTTTTACTTCTTCTTTTCCAATTTGTGTTCCTTTTATTTCTTTTTCTTTTCTGATTGCCATGGCTAGGACTTCCAAAACTATTTTGAATAATACTGGTGAGAGTGGGCATCCTTCTCTTGTTCCTGATCTTAGAGGAAATGGTTTCAGTTTTTCACCATTGAGAATGATGTTTGCTGTGGGTTTGTCATATATAGCCTTTATTATGTTGAGGTAGGTTCCCTCAATGTCCACTTTCTGTAGAGTTTTTAATCATAAATGGGTGTTGAATTTTGTCAAAAGCTTTTTCTGCATTTATTGAGATGATCATATGGTTTTTATTCTTCAATTTGTTAATATGGTGTATCACACTGACTGATTTGCATATATTGAAGAATCTTTGCATCCCTTAGATAAATCCCACTTAATAATGGTGTATGATACTTTTATTGTGCTGTTGGATTCTGTTTGCTAGTATTTTATTGAGGATTTTTGCACGTATATTCATCAGTGATATTGTTCTGTAATTTTCTTTTTTTTGTAGTATTTTTGTCTGGTTTTGGTATCAGGGTGATGGTGGCCTCATAGAATGAGATTGGGAGTGTTCCTTCCTCCATAATTTTTTGGAAGAGTTTGAGAAGGATGGGTGTTAGGTCTTCTCTAAATGTTTGATAGAATTCACCTGTGAAGCCATCTGGTCCTGGACTTTTCTTTCTTGAAAAATTTTAATCACAGTTTCAATTTCATTACTTGTAATTTGTCTGTTCATATTTTCTCTTTCTTCCTGGTTCAGTTTTGGATGGTTATACCTTTCTAGAAATTTGCCCATTTCTTCCAGGTTGCCCATTTAATTGGCATGGAGTCACTTGTAGTAGTTTCTTTGGATGCTTTGTATTTCTGCTGTGCCTATTGTAGCTTTTCCTTTTTCATTTCTAATTTTATTAATTTGAGTCCTCTCCCTCTTTTTCTTGATGAGTCTGGCTAATGGTTTATCAAATTTGTTTTTCTCAGAGGACCTGCTTTTAGTTCTATTGATCTTTTCTATTGTTTTCTTTGTTTCTATTTCATTTACTTCTGCTCTGACCTTTATGATTTCTTTCCTTCTGCTAACTTTGGGTTTCGTTTGCTCTTCTTTCTCTAGTTCCTTTAGGTGTAAGGTTAGATTGTTTATTTGAGGTTTTTCTTGTTTCTTGAGGTAGGCTTGTATAACTAATCTTCCCACTTAGAACTGGTTTTGCTGCATCCCATAGGTTTTATATTGTCGTGTTTTCATTGTCATTTGTCTCTACATATTTTTTGATTTCCTCTTTGATTTCTTCAGTGATCTCTTGGTTATTTAGTAACATATTTTTTAGCCTCCATGTGTTTGTGTTTTTTTTATGTTGTTTTCCCTGTAATTCATGTGTAAGCTCATAGTATTGTGGTCAGAAAATACTCTGGGTGTGATTTCAATTATCTTAAATTTACTGAGGCTTGATTTGTGACCCAAGATGTGATCTATCCTGGAGAATGATCCATGCACACTTGAGAAGAAAATACATTCTGCTATTTTTGGATGTAATGTCCTATAAATATCAATTAAATCTCTCTGGTGTATTGTGTCATTTAAAGCTTGTGTTTCCTTATTAATTTTCAATTTGGATGATCTGTCCATTGATGTAAGTGAGGTGTTAAAGTCCCCCACTATTATTGTGTTAGTGTCAATTTCCTCTTTTATAGCTCTTAGCAGTTGCCTTATGTATTGAGGTGCTCCTATATTGGGTGCATATATGTTTACAATTGTTATATCTGCTTCTTCAATTGATCCCCTGATCATTATGTAGTGTCCTTCCTTGTCTCTTGTAGCATTCTTTATTTTAAAGTCTGTTTTATCTAATATGAGTATTGCTACTCCAGGTTTCTTTTGATTTCCATTTGCATGGAATATCTTTTTCCATCCCCTCACTTTCAGTCTATATGTGTCCTTAAGTCTGAAGTGTGTCCCTTGTAGACAGCATATAGATGGGTGTTGCTTTTGTATCCAATCAGCAAGCCTGTGTCTTTTGGTTGGAGTATTTAATCCATTCACGTTTAAGGTATTTATTGGTATGTATGATCCTATGAGCATTTTCTTAATTGTTTTTGGTTTTTTTATGTAGGTCTTTTTCTTCTCTTGTGTTTCCCACTTAGAGAACTTACTTTAGCATTTGTTGTAGAGCTCGTTTGATGTTGCTGACTTCTCTTAGCTTTTTCTTTCTCTGTAAAGCTTTTGATTTCTCCATTAAATCTGAATGAAGTCCTTGCTGGGTAGAGTAATCTTGCTTGTAGGTTCTTCTGTTTCATCACTTTAAGTATATCATGCCACTCCCTTCTGGCTTGTAGAGTTTCTGCTGAGAAATCAACTGTTAACCTTATGGGAGTTCCCTTGTATGTTATTTGTCATTTTTCCTTTGCTGCCTTCAATAATTTTTCTTTCCCTTTAATATTTGTCAATTTGATTACTATGTGTCTCACCATTTTTCTCCTTGGGTTTATCCTGTATGGGACTCACTGCCCTTCCTGGACTTGGGTGGCTATCTCCTTTCCCATGTTAGGGAAGTTTACTACTATAATCTCTTCAAGTATTTTCTGTGGTCCTTTCTCTCTCTCTTTTCTCCTTCTGGGACCCCTATAAGGCAAATATTGTTGTATTTAATGTTGTCCCAGAGGTCTCTTAGGCTGTCTTCATTTCTTTTCATTCTTTTTTCTTTATTCTGTTCCACAGCAGTGAATTCCACCATTCTGTCATCGATGTCAGTTATCCGTTCCTCTGTCTCAGTTATTCTGCTATTGATTCCTTCTAGTGTAGATTTCATTTCAGTTATCACATTGTTCATCTCTGTTTGTTTATTCTTTAATTCTTCTATGTCTTTGTTAAACATTTCTTGCATCTTCTCAATCTTTGCCTCCATTCTTTTTCCAAAGTCCTGGATCATCTTCACTATCATTATTCTGATTTCTTTTTCTGGAAGGTTGCCTATCTCACTTCATTTAGTTGTTGTTCTGGGGTTTTATATTGTTCCTTCATCTGATACATAGCCTTGTGCTTTTTCATCTTGTCTATCTTTCTGTGAATGTGGTTTTTGTTCCACAAGCTGCAGGAATGTAGTTCTTCTTGCTTGGTTAGGTTGTTTATTTGAGATTTTTCTTGTTTCTTGAGGTAGCATTGTATTGTTATAAACTTCCCTCTTAGAACTGCTTTTGCTGCAACACACAGGTTTTGGGTCATCGTGTTTTCATTGTCATTTGTCTCTTGGTATTTTTTGATTTCCTCTTTGAGTCCTTCAGTGATCTCTTTCTTATTTAGTAGCATATTGTTTAGCCTCCATGTGTGCGTATACTTTACAGTTTTTCTCCTGTAATTGAGATATAGTCTCATAACGTTTTTGTCAGAAAAGTTACTCGATACGATTTCTATTTTCTTAAATTTACCAAGGCTTGATTTGTGACCCAAGAATTGATCTATCCTGGAGAGCACTTGAGAAGAATGTGTATTCTGTTGTTTTTGATGGAATGTCCTATAAATATCAATTAAGTCCATCTTGTTTATTGTGTCATTTAAATCTTCAGTTTCCTTTTTTATTTTCATTTTGGATGATCTGTCCATTGCTGAAAGTGTGGTTTTAAAGTCCCCTACTATGGGGCGTCCTTGGTGGTGTAGTAGTTGAGTCCGCCTGCCGATGCAGGGGACACGGGTTCATGCCCTGGTCCAGGAAGATCCCACATGCCACAGAGCGGTTGGGCCAGGGAGCCATGGCTGCTGAACCTGCACGTCCATAGCCTGTGCTCCACAAAGGGAGAGGCCACAGCAGTGAGAGGCCCACATACAAAGAAAAAAAAACTCCCCTACTATAATTGTGTTACTGTCGATTTCCCCTTTTCTGGCTGTTAGTATTTGCCTTATGTATTGATATTCTCCTATGTTGCATGCATAAATCTTTACAATTGTTATATCTTCTTCTTGGCGTCATCCCTTGATCATTATGCAGTGTCCTTCTTTGTCTCTTGTTATAGTCTTTATTTTAAAGTCTATTTTGTGTGATATGAGAATTGCTACTCCAGCTTTCTTTTGATTTCCACTTGCATGGAATATCTTTTCCATCCCCTCACTTTCAGTCTGTATGTGTCCCTAGGTCTGCAGTGGGTCTCTCATAGACAGCATATATAGGGGTCTTATTTTTGTGTCCATTGAGCCAGTCTGTGCCTTTTGGTTGGAGCACTTCATCCATTTACATTTAAGGTAATTATCAGTACGTTTGTTTCTATTACCATTTTCCTAACTGTTTTGTTTTTGTTTTTTATGTCTTTTCCTTCTCTTGTGTTTCCCACCCAGAGAAGTTCCTTTAGCATTTGTTTTAAAGTGGTTTTGGTGGTGATGAATTCTCTTAACTTTTGCTTCTCTGGAAATGTTTTAATTTCTCTGTCACATCTGAATGAGATGCTTGCTGTGTAGAGTAATCTTGGTTTTAGTTTTTTCCATTTCATCACTTTAAGTATGTCTTGCCACTCACTTCTGGCTTGCTGAAAGATCAGCTGTTAACCTTATGGGGATTCCCTTGTATGTTATTTGTTACTTTTCCCTTGTTGTGTTTAATATTTTTTCTTTTTATTTAATTTTTGATAGTTTGATTAATATGTGTCTTGGCATGCTTCTCCTTCGATGTATCCTGTATGGGACTCTCTGCTCTTCCTGGACTTCATTGACTATTTGTTTTCCAATGTTAGGGAAGTTTTCAACTGTAATCTCTTCAAATATTTTCTCAGACCCTTTCTTTTTTCCCTTTTTCTTCTGTAACCCTTGCATTCAAATATTGGTGCATTTAATGTTGTCCTAGAGGTCTCTGAGGCTGTCCTCAATTCTTTTCTTTCTTTTTTCTTTATTCTGTCCTGCAACAGTTATTTACACTATTCTATCTTCCAACTCACTTACCTGTTCTTCTTCCTCAGTTATTCTGCTTTTGATTCCTTCTAGAGTATTTTTAAATTCATTTATTGTGTTGTTCATCATTGCTTGTTTGCTCTTTGGTTCTTCTCGGCTCTTGTTAAATGCTTCTTCTCTTCTCTCCATTCTTTTCTGAGATTTGGAGTCATCTTTACTATCATTATTCTGAATTCTTTTTCTGGTAGACTGCCTATTTCCTCTTCATTTGTTTAGTCTAGTGAGTTTTAACCTTGCTCCTTCAACTGCTGCATATATCTCTGTCTTCTCATTTTATTTAACTTACTGTGTTTGGGGTCTCCTTTTTGCAACTTGCATGTTTGTACTCCTCTCATTTCTTGTGTCTGTCCTCACTGGGTGAGGTTTGTTCAGTGGCTTGTGTAGGTTTCCTGGTGCCTGTTTTCTGACAGATTGTTCTGGATATTTTCCCTCTGGTGGGTAGGGCCATGTCAGGTGGTGTGTTTGGAGAGTCTCTGAATTTAGTATGATTTTAGGCTGCCTCTCTGCTAATGGGTGGGGTTGTGTCCCTGTCTTTCTATCTGTTTTGTATGGGGCATCAAGCAATGGAGCTTGTTGGCCGTTGGATGGAGCTGGGTCTTAGTATTGAGATGGAGATCTCTGGGAGAGCACTCACTGGTTAATATTACATGGGGCTGGGAGGTCTCTGGTGGCCCAAAGTCCTGGACTCAGCTCTCACACCTTGGAGGCTCAGGCCTGACACCTGGCCGGAGCACCAAGACCTCATCAGCTGCATGACACCAAAGAAAAGGAAGAGAAAACAAACAAGCAAACAAAATAACAAAATAATTGAACAGACAGAACCCCAAAACAAATTGTAAATCAAAACTAAATATAAAAAAATCACATAAAGAAACATACACACACACTCACAAAAAGAGAAAAAAAAAAAAAAAGAAAAAGAAAAAGAGCAACCAAACCAGTAAACAAACCCACCAATGAAAACAAGCACTAAAATTAAACTAAGATAAACATAAAATGAAAAACAATTCAGACTCAGAAATCAAACCCCAAGCCTACAGTTTCTCTCAAAGTTCTTCTGTTTTGAGAATGTTTGTTGTCTATTCAGGTATTCCACAGATGCAGGGTTTATCAAGCTGATTGAAGGGATTTAATCCACTACTCCTGAGGCTTCATGGAGAAATTTCCCTTTCTCTTCTTTGTTCACACTGCTCCTGGGGTTCAACTTTGGTTTTGGCCCTGCCTTTGTGTGTAGGCCACTGTCAGGCACCTGTTCCCCATCGATACAGGAGAGGGTAAAAACAGTGGCTTATTAGAGCTCACTTGCTCACTCAGGCTGGGGAGAGAGAGGTGTACAGCAGTAATAATTGGAATGTGGGATGTGCCTGCAGCTGCAGAGACTGGCATGATATTGCAACAGCCTAAGGTGCACCATGTGTTCTCCTGGGGAAGTTAGCCATGGATCATGGGACCCTGGCAGTGAAGTGCTGCTATGGCTCCTGGGGGTGTGTGGGTAGTAACCTTTGCTTGCACATATGATTCTTGGTGTCAAGGCAGCTGTGGTAGTTGTCCACACCTGCCTCTGGGGTCTGAGATGATAGCTGCAGCTAACACCTGTCTCTTGACCTCACTTAGGTGGTGCTCTGTCATCTGTGGGCACACAGAGCAGGAAGCCCCTCTCCTTGCATACCCCAAAACAATGGTCTCTTGCCTCTCTGGCAGGTTCAGCATTTTCCCTGACTCCCTCTCAGCAAGCTGTGATGTACTAGCCCCTTTTAGGCTGTCTTCATGCAGCCAAACCCTGTCCTCTCCCTGAGGTCTGATGTCCAAAGCCCAAGCCTCAGATCCCAGCCCCCACCCACCCTGGTGAGTGAGCAGACAAGCGACTCAGGCTGGTGAGTGATGGTCGCACTGATCCTCTGTGCAGCAATCTCTCTGCTTTGCCCTCTGCACCCCTGTTGTTGTGCTCTCCTCTGTGACTCCAAAGCTTCCCCCCACCCAATCCCTGCCAGTGAAGGGGCTTCCTAGTGTATGGAAACTTTTCTTCCTTCACAGCTCCATCCTAGAGTGCAGGTCCCATTCCTATTCTTTTGTCTCTGTTCTTTTCTTTTTTCTTTTGCCTGACCCAGGTATGTGGGGAGTTTCTTGTCTTTTGGGAAGTCTGAGGTCTTCTGCCAGTGTTCTGTAGGAGTTGTTCCACATGTAGATGTATTTTTGGTATATTTGTGGGGAGGAAGGTGATCTCCATGTCTTACTCTTCTGTTATCTTTGACGGTCTCTGACATAAAGTCACTTTTAAATTAAAAAATATATGTCAAACATTCTCTCAAATATCCTCATATTGACTATGATATATCAAAAATATTATGTGTACTATAGCAGGAACACTAGAATTAATCCTGCAAGAACATTGCTTCTTTTATAACATCACATAGTTCTTTTTTAAACAATTACAGTAAAATCTTATAAACCACATAACCTCAGAAATTGACTGTTAACCTCAATATTAGCACACTGCTAGAGTCATCACATATAATCTTTAAAGTGAGCTTACATTACTGTTTTGGTGCCCTTAAAATCAAATAATGAAGATGATCCAGATCTCCTAAGTAGGCAACATGTTTTTTATTTATCAAAATATTCACAAACTGTGGTCACATTCATATTTTCTATTATTGCCTTTATTTGACTTATTGGAAGACCTCTTTACTATTCTGTAAAAAAATTTCACTCTGAGAAATGTGTAATCTAAATACAAAATAAGGATATGGCACATGTATGATTTAGATTGAGATCATTAATTTAGGTATTTACCTATAAAAAACAGCCTAGTTTTCAACGTTTAATTATTAGCACATAAAGGTCATGTTCAAAGTTTAAAATTTGTTATGCTTATGTTAGCAGGTTAAGGAAAATCGAAACATTATCTATTTAGAATCTCTGTAAGATAAAGGCAGACACATTCACTCAAATGATGGTCAAAGTAGAAAAAGAAAAAAAAATCCTGCTAACTCAAGAGAAAAGTTATAATATATACTTCCAAAAACACAGAGATGAAAGCAACACATAAAAAATACAAGAATGAAATCATAGTTTATTAATATCTTTAAAATAACAAATATACAGAGATCAAATATAAACCAAGGTCTCTGAATTGCCAGAAGTAAAAAATGCAAATATATCCATAACATATTAATTAAAAAGATACCTTATTACAGAATATAAACAAACTTCCTTTTCCCTCACTCTTTTTATGTGTGTTATAAAGATAAACATATAATAAACATAGCAGGGAGAAAAATGTGCCCTAATTTTCCATTCCTGAGAGAGAAACAATCTGTAATTTTTAAAATACTGATCAACTAATAAACATATATTACCCAAGAATCAAATTGTTGTGTTTCTCATATTAGAAACAAATAGAAAATAAAAACCACATTTCCTATTGTCCAAAAGATTAAAGATTCGTGGAAGCACTTCATACTCTTTATGTTCTAATAAAGGCAAATGATTGAAAGTCCGTCTGCTGATGCAGGGGACATGGGATCATGCCCCAGTCTGGGAAGATCCTACATGCCGTGGAGAGCCTGGGCCCATGAGCCATGGCTGCTGAGCCTGCACATCCGGAGCCTGTGCTTCGCAACGGGAGAGGCCACAACAGTGAGAGGCCCGTGTACCACAAAAAAAAAAAAAAAAAAAAAGAATCTTGAAAGAGAGACAAATTATTTTATAAGAAGGGGGTAAGATTCTTTTTTTGTTTGTTTTTATATTGAGCTGCATGGGCTGTTTGTATATTTTGGAGATTAATCCCTCATTGGTTGCTTCACTTGCTAATATTTTATTCCATTCTGAGGGTTGTCTTTTCATTTTGTGTATGGTTTCCTTACCTGTGCAAAAATCTTTAATTTAGTCCCATTTTTTTTTCTTTTTTTATTTAAACATCTTTATTGGAGTATAATTGCTTTACAATGTTGTGTTAGCTTCTGCTGTATAACAAAGTGAATCAGCTATATGCATACATATATCCCCATATCCACTCCCTCTTGCATCTCCCTCCCAACCCCCATTGGGTGAGCACAAAGCACTGAACTGATCTCCGGTGCTATGTGGCTGCTTCTCACTAGCTATCTATTTTACATTTGTTAGGGTATATATGTCCATACCACTCTCTCACTTCATCCCAGCTTACCCTTCCCCCCTCCATGTCCTCAAGCCCATTCTCTACATCTTTGTCTTTATACCTGTCCTGCCCCTAGATTCTTCAGAACCATCTTTTATTTTTATTTTTTTGATTCCATATATATGTGTTATCATATGGTATTTGTGTTTCTCTTTCTGATTTACTTCACTCTGTATGACAGACTCGAGGTCCGTCCACCTCACTACAAATAACTGAATTTCGTTTCAATTTATGGCTGAGCAATACACTATTGTATATATGTGCCACATCTTTTTTATTCATTCATATGTCAATGGACACTTAGGTGGCTTCATATCCTGACTATTGTAAATAGTACTGCAATGAACATTGTGGCAAACAACTCTTTTTGAATTATGGTATTCTCAGAGTATATGCCTAGTAGTAGGTCATCTGGTAGTTCTGTTTTTAGTTTTTTAAGGAACATCCATACTGTTCTCCATAGTGACTGTATCAATTTACACTCCCAGCAACAATGCAAAAAGTTCCCTTTTCTCTACACCCTCTCCAGCATTTATTGTTTGTAGATTTTTTATGATGGCCATTCTAACTGGTGTGATGTGATACCTCACTGTGGTTTTGATTTGCATTTATCTAATGATTAGTAAAGCTGAGCATTCTTTCACATGTTTGTTGGCAATCTGTATAGCTTCTTTGGAGAAATGTCTGTTTAGGTGTTCTACCCAATTTTGTATTAGGTTGTTTGTTTTTTTGATACTGAGCTGCATGACCAGCTTGTATATTTTGGAGGTAAATCGTTTGTCAGTTGTTTGTTTGCAAATATTTCCTCCCATTCTGAAGGTTGTCTTTACATCTTGTTTATGTTTTCCTTTGCTGTGCAAAAGCATTAAAGTTTCATTAGGTCCCATTTGTTTATTTTTGTTTTTATTTCCTATTGTCTAGGAGGTGGATCAAAAAGAATCTTGCTGTGATTTATGTCATAGATGGTTCTGCCTATGTTTTCCTCTAAGAGTTTTAGAGTGTCTAGCCTTACATTTAGGTCTTTAATCCAGTTTGAGTTTATTTTTGTGTATGGTGTTAGGCAGTGTTCCAATTTCATTCTTTTACATGTAGCTGTCCACTTTTCCCAGCACCACTTATTGAAGAGGCTGTCTTTTCTCCACTGTATATACTTGCCACTTTTGTCAAAGATAAGGTGACCATATGTATATGGGTTTATCTCTCTCTGGGCTTTCTATACTGTTCCATTGATCTATATTTTTGTTTTCATGCCAGTACCATACTGTCTTGATTTCTGTAGCTTTGTAGTATAGTCTGAAGTCAGGGAGCCTGATTCCTCCAGCTGTTTTTCTTCCTCACGATTGCTTTGGCTATTTGAGATCTTTTGTGTTACCATACAAATTATGCAATTTTTTTTCCTAGTTGTGTGAAAAATGCCATTGGCAGTTTGATAGGGATTGCATTGCATCTGTAGATTGCTTTGGGTAGTATAGTCATTTTCACAATATTGATTCTTCTAATCCAAAAACATGGTATATCTCCCCATCTGTTTGTATCATCTTTAATTTCTTTCATCAGTGTCTTATAGTTTTCTTCACACAGGTATTTTTTCTCCTTACGTAGGTTTATTCCTAGGTATTTTATTCTTTTTGTTGCAATAGTAAATGGAGTGTTTCCTTAATATCTCTTTCAGAATTTTCATTGTTAGTGTACAGGAATGTAAGAGATTTCTGTGCATTAATTTTTTATCCAGCTGCTTTACCAAATTTATTGATTAGCTCTAGTAGTGTTCTGGTAGCATTTTTAGTATTCTGTATGTGTAGTATCATGTCATCTGCAAACAGTGACAGCTTTACTTCTTCTTTTTCAGTTTGGAATCCTTTTATTTCTTTTTTGTCTCTGATTGCTGTGGCTAAAACTTCCAAAACTATAGTGAGAGTGTGCAACGTTTTCTTGTTCCTGATCTTAGTGGAAATTTTTTTCAGTTTTTCACCATTGAGAATGATGTTGGCTGAGGGTTTTTCATATATGGCCTTTATTATGTTGAGGCAGGTTCCCTCTATGCCTACTTTCTGGAGAGTTTTTATCATAAATGGATGTTGAATTTAAAAGCTTTCTCTGCATCTATTGAGATTACCACATATTTTTTACCCTTCAATTTGTTAATATGGTGTATCACATTGATTGATTTACATATATTAAAGAATACTTGCATTCCTGGGATAAACCCACTTGATCATGGTGTATGATCCTTTTAATGTGCTGTTAGATTCTATTTGCTAGTATTTTGTTGAGGACTTTTGCATCTATGCTCATCAGTGATATTGGTCTATAGTTTTCTTTTTTTGTGTGTGACATCTTTCTCTGTTTTTGGTATCAGGGTGACGGCAGCCTCATAGAATGAGTTTGGGAGCATTCCTCCTTCTTCTATATTTTGGAAGAGTTTGAGAAAGATGAGTGTTAGCTCTTCTCTAAATGTTTGATAGAATTCGCCTTTGAATCCATCTGGTCCTGGGCTTTTGTTTGTTGGAAGATTTTTAATCACAGCTTCAGTTTCCGTGCTTTGATTGTTCTGTTCATATTTTCTATTTCTTCCTGGTTCAGTCTTGGAAGGTTGTGCTTTTCTAAAAAATTGTCCATTTCTCCCAGGTTGTCCATTTTATTGACATATAGTGCTTGTAGCAATCTCTCATGATCCTTTCTATTTTTGCAGTGTCAGTTGTTACTTCACCTTTTTCATTTCTAATTCTGTTGATTTGAATCTTCTCCCTTTTTTTTTCTTGATAAGTCTGGCCAATGGTTTATCAATTTTGTTTATATTCTCGAATAACCAGCTTTTAGTTTTATTGATCTTTGCTATTGTTTCCTTCATTTCTTTTTCATTTATTTCTGATCTGATCTTTATGATTTCTTTCCTTCTGCTAACTTTGGGTTTTGTTTGTTCTTCTTTCTCTATTTATTTTAGATGTAGGGTTAGGTTCTTTACTTGAGATTTTTCTTGTTTCTTGAGGTAAGATTGTATTGCTATAAGTTTCCCTCTTTGAATTGCTTTTGCTTCATCCCATAGGTTTTAGGTGGTCCTGTTTTCATTGTCATTTGTTTCTAGGTATTTTTTGATTTCCTCTTTGATTTTTTCAGTGATCTCTTGTATATTTAGTAGTGTATTGTTTAGCTTCCATGTGTTTGTATTTTTTGCAGTTTTATAGTATTGTGCCTTACATTAAGTCTTTAATTCATTTTGCATTTATTTTTGTGTATGGTGTTAGGAAGTGTTCTAATTTCATTCATTTACGTGTAGCTGTCCAGTTTTCACAGCATCATTAATTGAAGAGACTGTCTTTTCTCCATTGCATATTCTTACCTCCTTTGTCATAAACTAGGTGACTATAGGTGTGTGGGCAGAAGATCTAAGTAGACATTTCTCCACATAAGACATACAGATGGCTATAAAACGCATGAAAATATGCTCAACATCACTAATTATAGAAATGCAAGTCAAAATTAAAATGAGGTATTACCTCACACTTGTCAGAATTGCCATCATCAAAAAATCTATAAACAATAAATGCTGGAGAGGATGTGGAGAAAAGGGAACCCTCATATGCTGTTGGTGGGAATGTAAATTGGTACAGCCACTATGGAGAACAGTATGGAGGTTCCTTAAAAAACTATTAGTAGAGCAACAGTATGGTCCAGTAATCCCACTCCTGGACATATATGTGAAGAAAACCATAATTCAAAAAGATATATGCACCTCAATGTTTACTGCACCCCTATTTACAATAGCCAAGACATGGAAGCAACCTAAATGTCCATCAACAGAGGAATGGATAAAGAAGATGTGATACATATATAAAATGGAATATTACTCAGCCATAAAAATAAATGAAATAATGTTATTTGTAGCCACATGGATGGACCTAGTGTTTGTCCTACTGAGTGAAGTAAGTTAAAGAGAGAAAGACAAATATCATATATTATCATTTATATGTGGAGTGTAAAAATGGGTACAAATGAACTTATCTATGAAACAGAAATAGAGTTACAGATGTAGGAAACAAACTTATGGTTCCCAGTGGGTAAGCAGGGGTGAGGGATAAAATGGGAGATTTTTATTGACATATACACACTACAATATATAAAATTGATAACTATTTCATAAGGACTTACTATATAGTACAGGAAACTGTACTCAATACTCTATAATGGACTCTCTGGAAATGAATCTAAAAAGGAGTGGATTATGTATATGTAAACTGATTCACTTTGCTGTATACCTGATACTAACACAGCATTGTAAATCAACTATAATCCAACAAAAGTTTCAAAAAACAGGAGGGGGCAGGAATGTTTTTTTGAAGCGAATATATGGGTAACATCATAAATACGAATATGTAGGAAAAGAGAACTGGGTACACTGGTAAACACTAAAAGTTTAGAAAAATACAAATAAGATTTCGAGAAGGAGAGAGTTACAATATAGAGGATTCTGGTTGTCAAAGAATGCAGGAAGGTTACAGGTACTAAAGAATTTTGAGGCTAGAATTGGCATTTTGAAAATACAATTTGGAAACATTAGTGTAGTAAAACTGTGAAAAAGGGGAGTACCAAGAGCATTTGGAAACTACAGATTTCCAGATTGTAGTGGTAAACAGAGTGGAAAGAAAGGAGAATCATTATTATATTATGTTACTGAAGATAATTTGGAAAATATCCGAAGGTGACCTGCAACCTCAGACACTGGCCACTTAAAGATTTTTTTTTTTAATTTCATAAGAAAAGAGGATACTCATAGATGATAATTGTTGTCTTCTGAAGCCTTTGCCTGAGAGACACACTGCAAGTCTTTAGTTAGGATTATTGAGAAACAGCTATTAATTCCTTTGTTTGAGTATCTTCCCTTCTTTATCTTTGGACATGTAAATTCCCACAAATAGATTAGGAAAAAAAATATTTCTTTTTTATCCCTATGATGAAAAATAAATTTGAAATAAACTCCACCATAATTCAAAATGTTTACTCTGAGCAGAATAATAACAAGAAATAAATAATCTCTTCTTTGCTAAAGATCACCTATAAGTTTTAAGTCACATCTCTTTGGTCTACACCAATTACAGAGGGAGCAATTCTAATTATATGGCCTGGGTCCCTTTGAACAATGAAGTGTCCTTATCGGACAGAGGGATGAGAAGAGTGGGAGTAACACCTAGACCTTGATGGATATTGACCTTTATTTACATTAATGGGCATCTGAAACCCTTGAGAGCTCTGCCACTTGGTGTAATGAATTTTTTGTCTCATTCATAAATGTAATCATAATCTGGCCCAGACTGGGGAGGCATCCACAAGTTTGGCAGATCCCAAAACACTTTGCAAATGCAATTTTTAAGAAAGAATTAGTGATGAAATTAGAATACTAAAAATGATATATGTTATTTCAGGTCTGAGTGGCTGGGGAAAGAAGATATACATCAGAAGAAATAGCAGATTTTGAATTGACACTAAAAAATTAATTCCATATATTTTGAATGTGAGGTAATAGGGAAATATCCACATACTAAGTTGTAGAAATAATTTAACAGATATGGGCTGAATGTCAGCAGAGGAATACTGAGTTAAAAGTATCGAAGTTATATACATAGAGGTTTAAACCATATAACTGGATTAGGAGAGAATTTGGAGGAAAAATAGCAAAGATACAAAGACTGAAGTTTGATGATTTTCCACATTTAGAAATTTGGTAAAAGCTATTATTAACAGAAGAGAACAGGCAAACCTGGGAGGCAAAAGGAGAATGAGAAACATTTTTGCTGAAGTCAGATAGCTAAATATTGATCATTTATTGATCAAATTAAAGCCAACATTATCTTTGCCATCTTCTAAAACTTTTAGTAAGCAATACTAATACTTAATTGCAATACAAAAGCATAGTACATACACACATATACATAATTATGTTACAGAGTAACTGGCTTATGTAAGAACATGTAGTGAAAATCAATTTGTAAAGCAAGTATCACCATTACTTTTATAATCCTCAAATGCTCAAAATGTAGTCCTAAGGTCACATGACTCTCATCAATCTGTAATTTGTCCCAGTCTATTTTTTTGCACATCACTGTCTGCCTTAGAAATGACAGCTATGATTCATTTTTTCATTGTCTGAAAACTATGTGGAAGCTATGGTACAAAGTTCTAATCACATCCCATAGTATTAACTTTCATGACATGGTATCTGGACATACAGTTGGACTGTGCTCCAGATAAGGCAAAATTGTACACTGAGTACCCCATATTGCACCCTTGAAAGTTCATTAGAAACCTCCACACTGTAAGGAATTGAGGCAGAACCTTAATCTCCTGGTAAATAGCTTGTGACATCCTGTAACATGAGAAAAACTAATTTTTTTTTAATCTAGATACATGATTCTGGTTATCATGGTACACAGAGAAATGTATAGTCCTAAGACTCCAGTGGTGAAACATGGGAAAAAATGAAGATATTAAGTTTTAGAGAATCCCTAACTTGTTCAAACACAGATTACTTTTCTTTTCCCCATAAAGTGACATGATGATAATTGACTTCTGCATAAAAACAATGTAATCTGGTAACTGAATAGGATGTGACCTTAAAAGTAATTTTTTATTGAGATGTAGTTGATGTACAATATTATATGTTATAGCTGTACAACAGAGATTCACAATTTTTAAATGTTATACTACCTGTATAGTTATTATAAAATATTGGCTATATTCCCTGTGTTGTATAATATATCCTTGTAGCTTATTTATTTTATACATAATAGATTGTAGCTCTTAATTTGCTACACCTCTCTTGTCCCTCCTCCCTTCCTTCTCCCTACTGTAAACCAGTAGTTTGTTCTCTATATCTGTGAGTCTATTTCCTTTTTGTTATATTCACTAGATGTTTTATTCTTTAGATTTCACATAAAAGTGATGTCATAGAGTAATTTGTCTTTCTCTATCTGACTTATTTTACTTAGTATAATACCCTCTAAGTCCATGCATATTGTTGCAAATGTCAAAATTTCATTCTTTTTTATGGATGACTAGTATTCAATCACATATGTATTACCACAGCTTCTTTATCCCTTCATCTGTTGATGAGCACTTCAATTGCTTCCATATCTTGGCTATTGTAAATAATGCTGCTATGAACGTTGGGGTGCATGTATGTCTTTGAAATAATGATTTTGGGTTTTTTTGAATATATACCCAGTAGTGGAATTGTTGAGTTATATGGTAGTTCTTTTTTTAGTTTTTTGAGAAACCACCATACTGTTCTCCACAGTGGCTACACCAATTTACGTTCCCCTCAAGGGTGCATTCCCTTTTCTCAACATCCTCACCAACATTTGTTATTTATGGTCTTTTTGATGATAGCCATTCTGATTGGTGTGAAATGATATCTCATTGTGGTTTTGATTTGCATTTCTCTGATGATTAATGATGTTGAGCATTTTTTCATGTGCCTGTTGACCATCTGTATATCTTCTTTGAAAAAAAATCAATTCAGGTTTTATGGCCATTTTGTAATCAGGTTGTTTGTTTTTTTGATGTTGAGCTCACCCTTGATTAGTCATGTCATTAGCAAATATTTTCTCCCATTCAGTTGGTTGTCTTTTTGTTTTGTTGATGGTTTCCTTTTCTGTGCCAAACCTTTTAAGTCTCATTAGGTTTCATTTGTTTATATTTGCTTTTATTCCCAAAAAGTATTTTTATCTTCTATTTAATTATGAAAATTTTAGTGGAAGCATCCTTTCATCCTTTCTGACTCTGCCAAGGCCTGCCATAGGTACTATCCATAAAGTGTCCCCTTTAGCCACTTAGGAGTGTATTCCAGACAGTGGGCTGAGGGATGCCCAGCTCACAGTATGCATTTCTTGTAGTTTTTTCTGGGTCCTCTCTGAATGGTGATGCAAATTTGACTCACAGCTCCCTCAGAGATGTTTAATATCCTACGTTTGGTCTTTTGCAGAGGCACCCTTTCTGATTCATTTCTCTATACCAATGGTAAATGACGTTCAATGTGGAGGAGGTTTTTTTTTCTTTTGTTGTTCATAAGATGATCTTAAGAAAAAAAGTAATAATCTTTTTACTGAGTTGAAAAACTAAGTTCAGCAAATCCAACAAACATAGCTAAGAAATATATTGGTAGCTTTATAATTTAGTGCATACTAATATTCTCATTTATTTTCATATGTAATAAATTTTTGAAATATTCAATTATTTTAGAATGACCTGCATTTGACCCTCCTAGACACCATACAAACAACTTCTTCAGAAGTGACCCAAAAGAGATAAATTAAAATTGACTGATGTATGACAGATACATGTGACAATTAATCAATCTTAAAGGTATTTCACAAAAAAATTTAAATTATGCTTATAGAAATAAATATCTTAGTGGCTATCGGTTACATTCTAACGTATGCTACTAGTCAAAGCAAGGTTAGTTTTCATAATACTTTAAACTTCTTGTTCCAATGATTCTCAGCAAACTAGGAGTCATCTAATGTCACACAAAGAGAAATTTCATAATTTGATAGCTCAGCCTCACAGAAGATAACTGTGTAACATTTGTGCACTATACAATGATGATTTCCTCTTCTCAGCCTCTTTTGTGCCTGGCAAGCTCAAATGCCTTCACAGAAAGAAAGAAAAATAAATCTTGTTTGATTAATATACCATGTCTACTATCGACTTTTTATAGGCTAATAAGATAGTCAAGACAAAAGGGACTATTTTATTAGTCTCTTTCACAGAAATACAAAAGAAGTCCTGGTGAAGTCAGATAACTTTATAGGGTCTGCTGTAGTCTGAATGTTTGTGTTTCCCCCACCCGCCCCAAATTCCTATGTTGAAATTGTAACTCTTAAAGGTGGGATCTTTCATTAGTATTAGTAGGTGGGACCTTTGGGAGGTGACTAGGTCAAGAGGATGGAGCCCTCATAAATAAAATTAGTGCCCTTTTAGCAAAAGACACCACAGAGCTCCCCAGCCCTTTCACTATGTGAAGGTACAATGAAGAAGTCTTTGACCTGGAAAAGGGCTCTCACCCAAACATTTTTGCACCCTTATCTTGGACTTCCAGCCTCCATAACTGTGAGAAATAGATTTCTATTGTTTATAAGCTACCTAATCTGTGACTTTTTTGGTAGCAGCCAAAACAAACTAACACAGGCTCTCAAAACAAATTTTTAAAAAGTGAGCTGAGACATGAATGCAAGACTTGTTCCCATTCTAGTGATTTAGTTATTATGGAAGGTCACCTATCAGTAAAAACCTGGGTCAGTATAATTTGAGAATATTACATACAAAGAACTAGAAAATATTAGTTTCAAATTTTACACTTGTATATACAATGTTAGATTCTAAGAATATATTTTCAAAGAATAATAATTTTAAATACCTTGTACATAACATAAGATAACAAAATAAGAGGAAATTAAACCCTTAAAATTTTTAAGTCTTTTCATTTTCCAAAGTGATCACAGTTGTAAGACTGTGAGAAGTGGGAAGTCAACAATCGCTACATCTCAGTTTTTGTTTACTTGAGTGGCAAAAAAGTAATTGCTAGAATCATTATGACAGGTATAGACATTCCCTGAATTAATCATTTTATTCTCACACAACTGTAAATAAAATATGTGTTTTTATTGCCATATGCCTACTCATCATCCATAAAATAGATTTTTTTGTATTACTCTCCTGATACAAATGATAGTGCTGTCATGAAGTATATATATTCTTGAGAAAAAACCTTACTTTTTGAAAAAGCAGACACAATATATCAGAGCTTATGGGAAAATAGACTTATGTAGATCATTCAAAACCTATATAACTTTGCAATCAGAACCCAAATAAAAATAAGTATTAATTTAAATAGTAACACAATTCAGAAGACATGATAGATTCTTAATAAATAAAGCAGTTGTCCAGCGGTACCAACATCACCTGGAAAGTTTTTAGAAATGTACATTTAGAATGTACATTTTTAGAAATGTACATTCTCAGGCCCACTGAATCCCTAGCCTACTGAATCAAAAATTCTGGGGCAAGGCTGAGCAATCTGTGTTTTATCAAGCCCTCCAGGTGACTGCAACACAATTTAAGGCTAGTGAATCACTGTACTACACTATATAAAGGATTTCACCTTTCAAAGTAATAAAGAAGTGAAATTGCCAGATGGCAATAAAATAAGAAAGTAATCCAGATTGCTAAATTATGGAGTCAATAGCAAAATATACAAATGCCTGGTAAGTAGGCAGCCTCTAAATGACTCCCTATGTCTCAGCTTCCTTATATCAATGCCCTGTAAATGCAGTGAGACTTAGTGACTAGCTTCTAATAAAGAGAATACAACAAAATTAATGGGGTATTACTTCTGAGATTAGCTTCTGTCTTACTTCTCTCATTCTTTCAGTTGCTCACTGCTAAATTCTGAGCTGTCCACCTGGCAAAATAGCTTGGATCATCAACCAGGGAGGAACTTGGGTTCTCAGCCCAAAAGCCCATGAAGAAATGAAGCCTGCTAACAGCCACACATAGGAAAGAGCTTAGAAATGAATTTTCTCCCAGTTGAGCCTTGAGATGATTGTAGCCCTGTGAGAAATGCTTAGCCTGAGGCCCCAGCCTAGAAGTTCCATATGCCTGACCCAAAGAAGCTATTTTTAAAAACAAAGTTTGTTGTTTTAAGACACTATGTTTTAGGGGGTAATTCCTAATATAAACTGAGGGGAAGAAGTTCTGGTAAGTGGGTAGACTGCACAACACCATGTTTCTCTGCAATTAGTGTGCTTTGTATTCAGTGCTGTTATTTGATGAATAAACCACAAAAAGCACGGTGGGGGGATCACAAATGATCACATGCAACTACACATGTTATTCATATTATCCCTCACAAACTGACTGTGTGTGAGCTAATTTACTTCACAAACATGCATTTCATGTTGAGTCTGTTTTTCCAGAAGTAGCAATGTTTTTCTTAAGAATAATCATGAAGTTTATTAAAGTACATTTCAAATTTCTAAGGTTTAATCCACTCTTATGATTCCTTTAAGAATTACATAATGGGTATGCTAGAATAGGTACATTTTTCTATTTTGCCATCATTTCCTTTTCTTTCTTTTTTCATCCTCCTTACAAGGAGTCCTTTGGTAGAATGTTAGGGAGAAGATTTTGGTATAGTAATGCATCAAAAAAGAATTACAGTCAACAATACGAACAACAGGAATTGCCTTGCTCTAGGAAAAGGACTTTGACACTCTGAGCATCATCTCATTGTGCTCTGCCAAATTTATTCAATATTTGTTTCTTTCCAGAAAGAAAAGACTATATCTAGGATTGAGGAAGGGTGGGGAAAATACAGAGTGAAGGAAAAGACAGGTGAATGTGGCAGTAGTGAAATAGGAATTGAGACAACAAAAGAGATTCCTAGATAAACTTCCAAGGAGAATTCTATGGAGAAAAATGTGATTTGATGGAAGATCAGGAAATATTTTGCATCACATTTTGAATGCACATATGCTCATCATCAGTGTTTAAATAACACTGTTTTATTTCTCACAATGACCTACATACATACACAGCTTCCCAGGCACTGTGAACCAACTGAAGAGTGATATAAGTATTTTCATTTTTTATCATCCACTTGTCTCATATGTCAAATTTAAATGTATTAATGTGGCCCATTTAAATGAGATAATGTATGTAAAATATTCTGAGTGCCTAAAATAGTAAGAGTATTCAACAATTATGAATAATTAATTCTGTCACTTAATTTTAGCATATTGTTTAAATATATGACTACAGCAATTCAATAAACTTCAATTAATCAGAATCCAACTGAATAAACGGCATTTTGTTTTAATCTACAATTCACTCTTCCTGAAATAAGCTAATAAAAGGAAAATATTTTATACTTTCTGCTACAGGAATCTGAAACTAAGGGAATCCTTAGTTTAATAATAAGCATCTGGACATGATCTTTTAGGGATTCAGTAATACATACTAACAACTCCAACACCAAATCTAACAACAGGGAAACCACTTGGAGTCAGCCTATTTTTCTTTACATCAATAGAATTTAATAAATAACTTTAAAAGCTGAGCATTATGCTAGAAACCAAGAAGAAAGGAAGACAAAACCAACAAAGATAGCTCCTGGTATCATGAAGCCAGGTGTGAAGAAAACAGACAGACAGGTCTTAACAAATGAATACAGGTCTTTAATAAAGTAAGTGCAAATATGAAAATATTTGTTCAAAAGTAAAAGATGTGGATGACTTGAGTCACTTAACAGATTGCTACAAGTCACTGTATCTCAAATATATAACAATGACTTTATGTCAAAATCAGCAATTACCTTCCTAAAACATTGAATAAGGATTTCCTGTCCTAACTGTGACAGAATCTCTGATAATGAAGAAGAATTTTCATCCCTTTCTGGGGAAGGGATCAAATGGAGGTTTCCAAGTGTTCAAATTAGGGGGCTCACAGAGCAAAAAGCTAACCATCTTTTCTACTATTCTGACAAGCAGGAGTAGAATTTATTTCCAGACTTTTGCTTATCAACTTCTGATTTCCTTTGTTGTAGCACCCTTAGACAATCAAACAACTCATATCTCATCATTTTTCTGAACGTGTAAACCTGAATTTCACCACGATAATCACCTGCCTCCAGCCGGCTATCACTCAACCACCCAGGTCTCTGTGTGATTTATGAGACTGTGGCTAAGGGCTCAGCTTCAAATAGAACAATTTGTTTCTATCAGTAATAAAATATTTTTGAAACAGATTCTTGGAGTCAATATGCATTCAGTATAATTATCCTATCTTCTACAATTTTAGTATTATTTTACAGTATGATCAGTGATATCCAGAGAGAAAAAAAAAAAGCATCCAAGGCACTAAGAATTGAAGAAATATATTACTTTCATTTCATTTAAAGCATTGTCTAAAACCAGGAACTAGACCATATTTAAGAATATTTTTTAATAACAGACTAAAATCAAAGAGTTTTTCTGGCTTATCTGTTATACTCTCTATTCCCTCTGCTATTCAGCTAATCATAATTGATGTAGTAATATGAAATTAATGTAGGGATTATGTTTCAAGTCATGAGTCAGTTCCAGTAGGTTGTAGTGTAATAACTTATTAGACTAATTTTAAAAAAGGTTAGAAAACCCATGTAATATCTTGCACTACAAGCAGAGTCAGCATTAATTCAGATATGCACTGTGAAGCTTATGTTAAGGATAGATAATATGTATTAATAAATTCAAAAAACACAAAAACTAAAAATATGCACTCTAAATGGGGTAATTTTTATCTTATTGACTACATATTCAAAATATGAGGCTTGGGTTTTTTTAAGAAATAAAAAGAAAAACAAAACCCTAAAATCCAAAAACATCGTGCTTATTATTATTAACAAATAATAGTCCTTATTTAAAAGAATTAAATACTTTTCTGCTTATACGCTAAAGACAAAAGAGTTTCCACCATTTTTAACAGAAATATATTGTAAGATCAATGATGAGTTTAACAGACACTTATTAAATACCTCTGTCTCTTTAAAACATTGGGATAGATGTAATATACCCACTGGGTTCATGAAACCGTTCCCTGTTTTAGAATATAAATCCTGGATTCAACAAAGCAGTGTAAAATCTTGGGTTTAAAAAGTGACCTAGGGAATTAATTTAAATTGTGTATTTTAATGTATGCCAATCTACCTAATCTAAATGTTAACCCTTGAATTATCAACAGAGCTCTCCACTTGCTGGGCATGGTTATGAGAAAATGGAGTAAATATTATTGCAAATTTCTTATAAAAATATGTTATTTCCAGCCCTTTAAACACAAATTAAAATCCTGTAGTGTCAAAATAAATGAAAAATAAACAAAAACAAAAAAATAAACAAAAAAAATCAGACATGCTTGACTGTCAAAACCCATCATGGTGCTTATGAACTATACTTTTAAAATTTAGATAAGACCACAAAGTAGACACTTTCATTGACAACCTCACTTTCAATAACTTGCTTCATTCCTCAGTCAATTATGACTCCTTTTATCCTTTCCAGTACTCCAGAGTTGTCCCCCTAAAGATTTTACACTGCTCAGTTACATCTTTTAAAGTTCTAAATAAACAGCACATATCATTCCCTGTGAAGATTACACAAAAGAACCTTCTGATTCATAGATTTAGTAATTGTATTAGTCTCTAATCTTGGCTGTGTTTGTTCTATATTCTTCATGTTTTCAGTATCAGAGAGAGTATGTCTTGTCACTTTTAAGCAAAGAATGTAGTTCTGAAAGAAAAAAAAAAAAGGAAAAAGAACCTATGACATATTCACTGCCATAGTCAAACTTGTACAAGGGGTGTACAAGTCAAACTTGTACAGACCGTCACGGAAGTTAAAGAAGAAATGGGCCTTCACAAACAAACTGTCTGTTTCCTATTAAGTTTCTGCTTCTTCATCTACCTTTTGTTTATGCCTCTGAAGTTTCTTTTGGAAGATATTGATGTGATGGTAAAAGTAAAAACTTGCTTTAAGCACTCATCATACAAATTAAATTTTAAGTAAAAGCAATTGGTATTGCTGCTGAGTAAGTTCTTCCTGTAGATTGCTCAGACACTCTGTAAAATTGCCTGTTGACCTACTCCATGGACCAGAGATGCCAGTGGCCTGATAGCCAATCGTATCTATCATAGGTGACATTTATAGTGCAGAGCTCTGTGCAGTTGTGCCAAAAGTACACAGCAACTGCAAACAGGCTCTTTAAGATGATATGATATATTAAATTATATCTTGCACTCTCAATTGAAAAATGAGCATCCTGGAGAAATAAACACTCCTAAAAACCAAACTGGAAAAATATCAAAATTTGAAAGTAGCTAGGTACTTTTATTTTGCTAACTGATCATGTAAAAAGGCATAAAGTTGGCATATGCATACTAATGAAATGTAAAGTGCATCCATCTTTTTAATGTTTTAGGTTTGGTTTTGTGATATATACAGAATCATCTCCATTTTACAGATGAGAAAATTGAGTCTCAGCTGGATTAAGTGATTTATCTGAGTTAAAACAGTTATTAAGAAGGATTCACATGCACATAACATGCACATTTTGATTCTGAAGAATTTTCCATTTTTTTTTATCATGTTTTACATAATAAACAGTACTGTTTAGTTCTGAAAAAATCTTGTTTATGAATTATTCCCTGGGGGAGAAAGTGACTAAACATATATTGTGATTTCAAGGGTGCCAGGAAAGCTTCTAATTCCCCAAAGAACACATTATGTGGGAATCTCTATCTAGGGATAGACATAAAATAACATATATCTTGGACTTGATTGTGAAACTTTGAAATTGAAGCTGACCTGATGATTAACCTAGTCCTACTGTATCCTTTTAGCCATTATGGGTCTATGGCCAAGAGAGAGGATATCTTGTTTAAGTTCACTTATAATTTTACTTTCAGACTTAGGAATAGTATTATAGCTTTTTAAATTTCAAGTTTTTGCCTTTGTTCTATACCATTTTGCCTTTCTTATCAATAACATAAAAATCTGATATCAAGTGATAATATTTTGTGACTCTGATGAATTCATTAATGCTAAGATCACTTTAGTCTTGACCTGGGAATCCAATAACTGTCCTTATAAGAGACATAATGATGTAAAGTTTATTGATATATTAATAAGTAAAAACAGGTTGGCTAGAATAACACTTTAACTTAAACTTTAATCAGCCTCAGAACTATATTACAGGGAAAAGTTATCATCTGTATTTTGGATCTGCACTTGCACCTGTATTTAAGCTTTTAATAGTGGAAAATGAAAATGATCAGAGATTTGTAGCATTATTATATATAATCCATTTCCTTCGGATCTTTACCCAAAATATTTTTAGGTTTGGTCTTTGTTTCATTTTACTCCCCAAAGAGGATTCAGATTAAATTAACCAAGTTTTAAAATTCTCTCAGCTAGGTTTCTGATGGTTGGAGATGCCTATTATACATGTCACAATGGAAAATATAATCATCCAGAATTAGCTCTTTGGAAATCAAAGTATATGACTTAGAAGAGCTGTTCTGTGAGGATAGCAATATAATCATGACTTGCTGAACCTCATTTCCAACTTTCGCTCTACCCAAGAGCACCTGCTCAAATTTATATTTGAGACTCAAATGTTCAATTGAGAGCTCTAGGATTTGGGGAAAAAATACCATTCCCTGTGCTTCTAGGCATGAGCCAAGGGAAGTACAGAGGAAAATACACATGCCTGTTCATTGAGTGTAGTTTCTTCTCACTACAACACATCACAGATTTCTGGTGAGCCTATGGGGACATTACTCCTAAAGAGAATTGCTTCTGATTCATGTAGTTGAAAAGGACTACCCATAGGTAACTGACAGATTTGTCCTCCTCACACCTCAGTGATAGAATAATAGTTTAATAGCTCATTTGCTACAGACCAAAATCATTAAAATTGTCCAGGTCATCCTTAAAGTTATGATTTGGCTTTGTCAAGAAATCCTGACTCTTAATGATGCTATAGAAATACCAAATCATGGATGACTAATGATGAATGATAGCATACTTCAGGAGACTCAGTAAACTGAGGGAAAAAAAAGATCAAGATGAATAATTAGAATTATTGGCTGCTAGCATGGTAATCCAATGAAAGAATCAAAAAGTAATTTAAGCAATAAGAATCTCAGGGAATCAAGGGGGAAAAAAACAACTTTCTGAATCAAAAATTATGATTTCCAAATTTTTAAATTTAGAACAATTCTACTTCCAGCAATTTGGCAGGTATGAAGGGCTTCAAAGCACAGCCATAACACCACCTAAAAATACTGAAGACAGTTAAATGTATAAATAAACTTCCAAAAAGAATAGAAAGGTATTGATAAAAAATTGAAATTATATGGGGTAATCACAGTTCAGGCATACAAAAATGGAGTCAGTTGGCCTTTGAGGATCTGGTCTTAGACATATCAAAGCACCACTGAGAACTTAAACTTCCTTTGAAATGTACCAGAGCCAAGGACACCAACAGCCGTATCCAGAATAACACCCACCAGCTGCAGCCTTACGGTCTCAAGTTCTCCCTTTGTAACTGTGCAACCATTTTAGACCCCAACAAATCCTTATTTAACAAGGACCCTTACTTCTTGCAACTTCCTATTATAATTCTTGATAAACAATTCAGGTAATTAACTGTAAACTTGGTTTTTTTTTTTTTTTTTTTTTTGCGGTATGCAGGCCTCTCACTGTTGTGGCCTCTCCTGTTGTGGAGCAGAGGCTCCGGACACGCAGGCTCAGAGGCCATGGCTCACGGGCCCAGCCGCTCCACGGCATGTGGGATCTTCCCGGATCGGGGCACGAACCCGTGTCCCCTGTATCGGCAGGCGGATTCTCAACCACTGCGCCACCAGGGAAGCCCTGTATTATTATTTTTTTTTTCTGTTTATAAGCCTCCCCTGTTATGTAGGTCAGGGAAATACAATTCAATTTGTCTTGAATCAGTGTCTCCCAGGCTGCTGTATCAAGTCCCATTTTAGGTGTATATTAACTCAGGCAAGGATTGTCAATTGGCATTAAAGACTTTGTGACTTTTAAAAATCATTTAATACCAACATAACTGCCAAATCTCTCCTTTGTTCTCTAGCTTACATAGTGGTTGACTAATTGGTTAACATGGGCTCTGAACTTTCTTTTTCTGTATTGCCTTTTTAAATAGCACAAATTACATTCATGTAAAATGCTTTTGAAAACACAGCCAACTCCCATTCCAAATTTGAATAAGAAATCTCTGAAAATGTTCCCATAAAGAGTAGAATGATTTAAAACAAATAAAATATAATAATGCACAAAATAATTTTAATTTCCATACTATTCTGGCAATTTAGCTGACAAAATTTAATCTTTGTACTATTATAATATTTATTTAAATTGTGTTTTACAGATACCAATGGTGTTTGAATATTTCCAGTCTGTAAGATCAAATACATATGAACCCAAGATAAGAATTTCCTTAATGTTTTCAGTATCCAAATTCAAATTAGAAGGCTCAACTCCTAAAGCCTTAACTGACTCCCTGGCCAAAGTTCCATCTTAAAATGGTTGGAAACCAAGATAGAAAATTCAGAAACTCTTGGATGACAGGTCTTTGAACCTCTTTGTGAACACTGGCTTTGGCCTTAGGGAGGAGAAAACACAGCATGGATGCATGAGCATAATATACTAAACACAGTTTTGAACTTCTTGTTATGTCTTTCCCCTACCGATTGCCTTGAGACAACAAAAGGTACTCAAAGCTCTTGCTCAAATGTCCTCAGGAACAAAATTAGGACAACACAGAAACTCTGTGCTTAAGAGGACTTGAGGAAAACAGATTGTGACTAACTTAATTTCAGTGGTTGCTTCCCGCTTCTTGCCCTCTAAATGCCCATTACTGGTGAATTAATATGTAGGGTTATATTCTTCTAATACTGACGTTAGGGGGTATATAAAAAGGGGATGTTAGAAAGCATGAAGCCCTCACCCGTGGAGTTGTTTGGTAGGGTTAAAAGCAACTGACTGTGACTTTCTGGAGCCAAGCACACTTGAACATCCATTGCTTTATCCCCTGAACTCTTTGGGGCTAACTTGGACCAACCTTCACTATTCCACAGTCCTATCAAAGGAGCTGATACCCTGAGGAGAAATATGAGCTCAAAGGCTCAATAAACAAGATCTTTGAAGAGCACAATTTTTCATTTTTTTTTTCTTTTTGGCGGTACGTGGGCCTCTCACTGTTGTGGCCTCTCCCATTGCGGAGCACAGGCTCCGGATGCAGAGGCCCAGCGGCCATGGCTCACCGGCCCAGCTGCTGTGCGGCACGCGGGATCCTCCCAGACCGGGGCACAAACCTGCATCCCCTGCAGCGGCAGGCGGACTCTCAACCACTACGCCACCAGGGAAGCCCTATGCTTTAATATTTATATCTCTGACAGAATCTATAAATCTTTAGTGTGCATTGTTTTGATAAAATTGTGCTCTTCGGGCTTCCCTGGTGGCACAGTGGTTGAGAGTCCACCTGCCAATGCAGAGGACGCAGGTTTGTGCCCCGGTCCGGGAGGATCACACATGCTGCAGAGCGGCTGGGCCAGTGAGCCATGGCCGCTGGGCCTCTGCGTCTGGAGTCTGTGCTCCGCAACAGGAGAGGCCACAACAGTGAGAGGCCTGCGTACTGCAAAAAAAAAAAAAAGAAAGAAAGAAAGAAAGAAAGAAAATTAAAACATAAATTTTAAACTTAAGAATTTTAAATTAGCTTTAAAGACATACTAAAAGAGATAATACAAGATATTAACCAATATAAAATATGAGTGAGAAACCACAAATAAAATTGAAATACTAGATATGAAAAGTACAGTAGTTGGTTTGAAGTCTCAGGAGCTTCCCGGGTGAAATCTGAAACTAGCCCTATATGTGGAAGGCAAGAAGAGATAGAAGAAAGAGGCAGGCCATTGTAGTTTGTAGGTGGCAGGTTTAATAATCAAAGGAACTTACTTATGAGGCTGGCTTTTGGTGACTGTAAATCAATATAACTCATAACCTGCCCATCAGAATCTTAAAAGTTTACACAGAGGCCTTAACAGGGTTCAGTTAGGTATATTGCCTAGATGATCTCAACAACATATTACTCTCTCAAGCCTGCACCCTTGAAAACAGCACTGGCTGTGGGAACAGTGGGCTGAACGGACATTCCAAGGACACAGAATGCGGGTGAGAAAACTCTGATTGCCCAGGTACAGCGCAGGCAGAGGTCTACTGGCAACACTTAAAATATAGACTATTCAGGAATAAATGAATAAAATTTGTACAAGACCTTACCCTGAAAAACACTAAACATTATTGGAGACAGTAAAGAAGATCTTAATAAATAGAGAAATATAGCATATTTATGGATTAGACAACTCAATATTATTAAGATGTCAAATCTCTTGATTTTGATAGCTTCAGTGTAATTCCAGTTAAAGTCTATATCAGCTTATTTGTAGAAATTTACAAACTGATTCACACTTTTAGCAATCTATCATAAAGTTAAACATATATCTACTCTGTGATCCAGCAATTTTACCCTTGGGCCTTTGTCCAAGAGAAAATAAAACGTTATCTCCACAAATAAATTTAAATACATTTATTGCAGCTTTATCCCCAAATAACCAAAGTTTCAAATGTTGGTTATCTATTTATTGGCTCCTGGCTTCAAATTCACCCTTTTAGACTAATCTGTGAAAAAGGATCTGGGTCCTTTAAATATTTTTGTTTGTTCCATCTAGCACTGAAGTTTGCTCAACAGAATGCACTGGAGAGATATTGCAGAAGAAAAAAACAGTTTTAATTCCTAGTTCCAGTGGACTTACTCAGTTGGCCACTGCTGTGTGTGTGGTTTCTCCAGTCCACAGCTCAGGAATCACTCATCAGCCAGCAGCACTAATCTTCACCCAGCACCCAGCTTCCCCCAGCAACCACCTTGGATGGCTTTGTAGCAGAGTAACACTGATGACATACCTCCCTGTGAACAGCCTTCTTCAGCATCCTAGAGGTCAGATTTCCAGTAAGTTTTGTAAGATATATTTCTAGCAAGTTCAGGTGGTTGGCACTATGGCTTTCCTGTCATTTTGTAATGCATGGCCACGCCTTCTCCAACAAGGTCTGGATATAAACCTAAGGGTAGTATCTTCCTTGGGCACTCTGTCACAACCCTAAGTGTAGTGGCTGTTCCTTATAACTTCTGCTTCTATGTTCTTTACATTTTCCTTTACTTCTTACTAGTCAATCTTTGCTTGTCTAATTTTCTCTTGAAGTTAATCATTTTTTTAGTTTCATTGAATATAATTGACATACAATATAATTGACATACAACACTGTGTAAGCTTAAAGTGTACAGCATAACAAATTGACATATATATATATATATAGTAAAATGATTACCACAGTGAGTTTAGTTAACATCCATCATGAAGAATTAATCATTCTTAGGGCTTCCGTGGTGGCACACTGGTTGAGAGTCCGCCTGCTGATGCAGGGGACACGGATTCGTGTCCTGGTCCAGGAAGATCCCACATGCCACAGAGCGGCTGGGCCCATGAGCCATGGCCACTGAGCCTGTGCGTCCAGAGCCTGTGCTCTGCAACGGGAGAGGCCACAACAGTGAGAGGCCCGTGTACGGAAAAAAAAAAAAAAGAATTAACCATTCTTAACATTAAATATTCTCTGTTCAAATTACTATGTGGTTTCTATCTCTTTATTGGACACAGATTATTTCAGTCCATCAATAGGAGAATAGATAAACAAATTATATTTTATTGATATAATTACTACTCCATAATAAAAGTGACAAATGTCAAATATGAATGCAAATACACTATGTCAAAAAAAAATAAGCCGTATACAAAAAAAGGACATACTGCATAATTCCATTTACATAATGTTCTATACAGGCAAAACTTATTTACTACTATAGAAATCAAAATACTAATTGTACTTGAGTGCACAGTATTGGCTGGACAGAGGCATAAAGGAACTCTTTGAGGTGATAAAATTATCTTGTATCTTTCTTGTAATTATGGTTTACATGGGATATATATTTGCCAAAACTCACCAAACTTAAATCAAAATATATGCATTTTACTTAATTAAAAAAGTACTTTCAAGAAAATCTATAGGCAATTTTAGCAATAATGTGACAGTTTACAATTTTGACTGGATATAAGACCAATATCCAAAAGTCAGTTATGACTAAACATTAGAAAAAAAATAAATAAATTAATTAAAGGAAAAACTCAATTTACCATAGCATCTCAGAATAAGAAAAAAATCTAACAAAGATGTACAGTATCTCTACAGTGAAATGTGTAAAATTCATTAACAGTTACTTTACAAAACCTAAATAAAGTAAATTCTGTTTATGCATAAGAACACAATATTTCAGTGATATCAATTTTCCCTAAATTGTTACTTGAATCCAAGGGAAATCTAAATAAAATCCAAATGGTTTCATATAAAATTTTATGTGGAAGAATATATTTTTCCAAAATTACATTGCAATATTTATATTCCCATATGCTTTACAGAACCTTCCACTCCCTCATCAAGTTATGAAGCTTATTTCCTCTCCCCTTAAAAGCTCGTAGGCTTTTATGTTTGTTTTAATAAATAGAATGCAGCATAAGTGATAGTGCATTTTTTTCTGAGTCTAAGTGATAAAATACAATATAGATTCACTCTGGCAATATAGCTTCACTTTCTCTCTCTCTCTCTGTCAAGACACTTTTCCTGGGAACCTATCCACCATGTAATGAGAAAGCTTAGGCCACATCAGAGGCCATGTATAGTATTCTCATTGACAGCATAGCCAAAGTTCCAGCCAACAGTTAAAAAATAACCTGCAAGACATATGAATGAACAAGCCTTCAGATAATTCCAGATTCAGTTTTCATGCTATATTAGGTGACACCAATGAGCTGAGAATAGCTGTTACTCCACTACTCTTCCAATTCATAAATTCATGAGCAAAATAAATAACATTTTTGTTTTAAGCTTCTAACTTTTGGAGTGGTTTGTTATGCAGCAAATTATGAGACTATTTCATAAGAACAAAGTTCCAAGAAAACCCAAGACACTTAAGAGCAGTGGTGCACTTGCCCTATTGGTTATTGGGATTTGTAATAAATATATAACAACTAAGAGTGTTGTATTTGTGCAGCATTAGTAAAATGGAGTGTAATAGAGAGCCCAGAAACAGACCAATGCAACTTTAGTAGAAGACAGGTTAGCAGGTCAAATTAAAGGAAAAGGAGGAATTGTTCAATAAATTGATATGGAATAAATAGTTAAGCAAATGCAAAAGGATGAATTTGGATTCCTATCTCATACCAAATACAAACCCAACTTCAGATAGATTAAGGACTTAAACATCAAATAAATAAATAAACTTTAAAATGCTTAGTAGAAAATAAAGGTGAAAATTTTTTTTAAATCTTGGGGTAGGAAAAGTCTTTATAAAAAATGTAAAATGGAGAGACCTTCAAGATGGCAGAGGAGTAAGACATTGAGATCACCTCTACAAATACATCAAAAATACATCTACATGTGGAACAACACCTACAGAACACCTACTGAAAGCTGACAGAAGACCACAGACTTCCAAAAAGTCAAGAAAATCCTCATGTACTCAGGTAGGGCAAAAGAAAAAAAAAAAAGAGACAAAAGAATAAGGATGGGGCATATGTCTCTGGGAGGTAGCTGTGAAGGAGGAAAAGTTTCCACACACTAGGAAGCACTGGCAGAAGTGTAGGGAGAACTTCAGAGCCACAGAGGAGGTCACAGCAACAAGGGGTGGAAAGGGCAAAGTAAAGCAAAGCAGAGAGATCCCCGCACAGAGGATCAGTGCCGACCAGCACACACAAACCTGAAACACTTGTCTGCTTACCCACCAGGGTTGGTGGGATGGCTGGGAGCTGAGGCTTGGGCTTCGGAGGTGACATCCCAGGGAGAGGACTTGGAATGGAAGTGTGAAGACAGCCTGAATGGGGCTACTGTGCCACAGCTAGCTGGGAGGGATTATGGGAAAATGTCTGGACCTGCCAGAGAGGCAAGACACCATTGTTTTGGGGTGTACAAGGAGAGGGGCTTCCTGCTCCAAGTGCCACAGATGGCAAAGCAACGCCTAAGTGAGCTCCAGAGATAGGTGTGAGCTATGGCTATCACCTTGGACCTCAGAGGCAGACATGGACAATTACTGCTGCCGTTGTTGCCACCAAGGATCCTGTGTGCAAACACAGGTAACTACCCACACCTTCCTGGGACCCTATGCATCATGCCACTTTCAGGGTCCCATGATCCAGGGCCAACTTTCCTGGGAGGACACACGGCACACTGCAGGCTGTTGCAACATCATGCCCCAGCCTCTGCCACCACAAGCATGCCCCACATTCCAACTGTGACTACTGTACTCCACCCTCTCCCCTGCCTGAGTGAGCAAGAGAGCCCTAATCAGCCGCTGTCTTAACCAGTTCCTGTCTGTATGAGGAGCAGATATCTGAGGGTGGCCTACACACAGAGGCAGGGCCAATATCAAAGCTGAACCCCAGAAGCTGTGTGAACAAAGAGAAAGGGAAATTTCTCCATGCAGCCTCAGGAGCAGGGGACAAAATCCTTACAATCAGCTTGGTAAAACCTGCATGTGTGGAATACATGAATAGAAAATGAGTGTTCCCAAAATTGAGGTGGTGAACTTTGGGGCCAACTGTGGACTTGAGGTTTGCTTTCTGCATTTGATTTGTTTTTGGTTTTATGTTTATCTTAGTTTAGTTTTTAGTGATTGTTTTTACTTGTGGGTTTGTTTAATTGCTCTCATCCTTTCTTTTTTTTTTCTCTTCTTGTGAGTGTGTGTATGTATGTTTCTTTGTGTGATTTTGTCTGTTTAGTTTTGCTTTTACCACTTGTTTTTCAGTTCAGTCTGTTCATTATTTTTTCTTCTTTTTTTCTGAACAGTGAGGCTGGCAGGGTCTTGGTGCTCTGGCCAGATATTGGGCCTGAGTCTCTAAGGTGGGAGAGCTGAGTGCACGAATTTGGACCACCAGAGACCTCGTGGCCCCAAGTAATATTAATCAGTGAGAGCTCTCCCAGAGATCTCCATCTCAACACTAAGGCCCAGCTCCACCAAACAGCCAGCAAGCTCCATTGCTTGATGCCCCATACAAAACAACTAGAAAGACAGGGACACAACCACACTCATTAGCAGAAAGGCTGCCTAAAGTCACACTAAATTCACAGACACCCCAAAACACACCACCTAACACGGCCCTGCCCAACAGAGGGACAAGATCTAGCACCACCCAACAGAAAACAGGCACCAGTCTTCCCCACAAGGAAAACTGCAGAAGTCACTGAACCAACATCACCCACTGGGGGGTAGACACTAGAAATAAGAGGAATTACAAACATTCAGGCTGCAAAAAGGGGACCTCAAGCACAGTAAGTTAAACAAAATGAGAAGACAGAGAAATATGCAGCAGATGAAGGAGCAAGGTAAAAACCTAACCAGACCAAACAAATGAAGAGGAAATAGACAGTCTACCTGAAAAATAATTCAGAGTAATGATAGTAAAGATGACCCAAAATCTCAGAAATAGAATGGAGAAAATACAAGAAACGAATAACAAGGATCTAGAAGAACTAAAGAACAAACAAACAATGATGAACAACACAACAAATGAATTTTAAAATACTCCAGAAGGAATCAATATCAGAGTAACTGAGGCAGAAGGATGGATAAGTAAGTTGGAAGATAGAATAGTGAAAATAACAGCCACAGAGCAGAATAAAGAGAAAAGAATGAAAAGAATTGAGGACAGTCTCAGAGACATCTGGGACAAAATTAAATGCACCAACATTAGAATTACAGGGATCCCAGAAGAAGAAGAGAAAAAAGAAAGGGTCTGAGAAAATATTTGAAGAGATTACAGTTGAAAACTTCCCTAACATTGGAAAAGAAATAGTCAATCAAGTCTAGGAAGAGCAGAGCCCTGTACAGGATAAATCCAAGAAGGAACACGCCAAGACACATATTAATCAAACCATCAAATATAAAATACAAACAAAAATTATTAAAAGGAGCAAGGGAAAAAGAACAAACAACATACAGGGGAATCCCTATAAGGTTAACACTGATTTTTAAGCCAGAAGGGAGCAGCAGGATATATTTAATTTGATGAAATGGAAAAACCTACAACCAAGATTACTCTGCCCAGCAAGGATCTCATTCAGATTCAATGGAGAAATGAAAATCTTTACAGACAAGCAAAAGTTAAGAGAATTCAGCACCACCAAACCAGCTTTACAACAAATGCTAAAGGAACTTCTCTAGGTGGGAAACACAAGAAAAGGAAAAGACCTACAAAAACAAACAAAAACAATTAAGAAAATGTTCATAGGAACATACAAATTGATAATTATCTTAAATGTAAATGGATTAAATGCTCCAACCAAAAGACACAGGCTCGCTGAGTGGATACAAAAACAAGACCCATACATATGCTGTCTACAAGAGACACAATTCAGACCTATGGACACATACAGACTGAAAGTCAGAGGATGGAAAAGATATTCCATGCAAACTGAAATTAAAAGAAAGCTGGAGTAGCAATTCTCATATCAGACAAAATACACTTTAAAATAAAGACCATAATAAGAGAAAAAGAAGGACATACATAATGATAAAGAGATCAATCTAAGAAGAAGATATAATACTTTTAAATATTTATTCACTCAACATAGGAGCACCTCAATATATAAGGCAAATGCTAACAACCATAAAAGGGGAAATTGACAGTAACAGAATAATAGTAGGGAATTTAACAACCTGCGTTCACCAATGGACAGATCATCCAAAATGAAAATAAATAAGGAAACACAAGCTTTATATGACACGTTAGACCAGATGGACTTAATAGATATTTATAGGAATTCCATCAGAAAACAAAAGAATACACGTTCTTCTCAAGTACATATGGAACATTCTCCAGGATAGATCATATCTTGGGTCAGAAATCAAGCCTCAGTAAATTTAACAAAACTGAAATCATATCAAGTATCTTTTCCAACCACAATGCTATGAGACTAGATATCAATCACAGGAAAAAAAATGTAAAAAACCAAACACATGAAGACTAAATAATACGCTAATAAATAACCAAGAGATCACTGAAGAAATCAAAGAGGATATAAAAAATACCAAGAAACAAATGACAATGAAAACAAGAAAACCCAAAACCTATGGGATGCAGCAAAAGCAGTTCTAAGAGGGAAATTTATAGCAACAAAATTCTACACCAAGAAACAAGAAAACTCTCAAATAAACAACCTGCCTTTACACCTAAAGCAATTAGAGAAAAAGACCAAAATTCCCCCAAAGTTAGCAGAAGAAAGAACTCATAAAGATCCAATTAAAAATAAATGATAAAGAAATGAAGAAAACAATAGCAAAGATCAATAAAATTAAGTTTGTTCTCTGAGAAGATAAAAAAAATTGATAAACCATTAGCCAGACTCATCAAGAAAAAAAGGGAGAAGACTCAAATCAACAGAATTAGAAATGAGAAAGAATTAACAACTGATACAGCAGAAATACAAAGGATAATGAGAGACTACTAAAAGCAAGTATATGCTAATAAAATGGACAATCTGGAAGAAATGGACAAATTATTAGAAAGGTACAACCTTCAAAGACTGAACCAGCAAGAAACAGAAAATATGAAAAGACCAATCACAAACATTGAAATTGAAACTGTGAAATTTAAAACTGTGAAAATTAAAAATCTTCCAACAAACAAAAACCCAGGACCAGGTGGCTTCAGAGGCAAATTCTATCAAACATTTAGAGAAGAGCTAACACCTATCCTTCTCAAACTCTTCCAAAATATAGCAGAGGTCAGAACACACCCAAACTCATTCTACGAGGCCACAATCACCCTGATACCAAAACCAGACAAAGATGACACAAAGAAAAAAATCTACAGGCCAATATCACTGATGAACATAGATGCAAAAATCCTCAACAAAATACTAGCAAACAGAATCCAACAGCACATTAAAAGGATCATACACCATGATCAAGTGGAAGTTATCGCAGGTATTCAAGGATTCTTCAACTTATGTAATTAAATCAATGTGATACATCGCATTAACAAACTGAAAAATAAAAACCATATAATTATCTCAACAGACACAGAAAAATCTCTTGACAAAATTCAACACATATTTATGATAAAAACTCTCCAGAAAGTGGGCATTGAGGGAAACTATCTCAACATAATAAAGGCTATATATGACAAACCCACAGCCAACCTCATTCTCAATGGTGAAAAACTGAAACCATTTCCTCTAAGATAAGGAACAAGACAAGGAGGCCCACTCTCACCACTATTATTCAACATAGTTTTGGAAGTTTTAGCCATGGCAATCAGAGATGAAAAAGAAATGAAAGGAATCCAAATTGGAAAAGAAGTAAATTTGTCACTGTTTGCAGATGACATGATACTATACATAAAATATCCTAAAGATCCTACCAGAAAACTACTAAAGGTAATCAATGAATTTGGTAAAGTAGCAAGATACAAAATTAATGCACAGAAATCTCTTGCATTCCTATACACTAACAATGAAAAATCTGAAAGAAAAATTAAGGAAACACTCCCAGTTACCATGACAATGAAAAGAATAAAATACCTAGGAATAAACCTACCTAAGGAGACAAAAGAACTTTATGCAGAAAATTACAAGAGACTGACAAAAGAAATCAAAGATAACACAAACAGATGGAGAGATATACCATGTTCTTAGATTGGAAGAATCAACATTGTTATAATGATTATACTACTCAAAGAAATCTACAGACTTAATGCAATCCCTATCAAACTACCAAGGGCATTTTTCACAGAACTAGAACAAAAAAAGTTCACAATTTGTATGGAAACACAAAAGACCCAATGTAGCCAAACAATCTTGAGAAAGAAAAATGGAGTTGGAGGAATCAGGCTCCCAGAATTCAGATTACACTACAAAGATACAGTAATCAAGACAGTATGATACTGGCACAGAAATAGAAATATAGATCAATGGAACAGGATAGAAAGCCCAGAGATAAACTCATGCCCATATGGTCACCTTACCTTTTACAAATTAAGGAAGAATATACAATGGAGAAAAGACAGCCTTTCAATAAGTGGTGCTGGGAAGACTGAACAGCTCCATGTAAAATAATGAAATTAGAACACTTCATAACACCATACACAAAAATAAAATCAAAATGGATTAAAGATCTCAATGTAAGGCCAGACACTATAAAACTCTTAGAGGAAAACCTAAGCAGGACACTATGATATAAATCACAGCAAGATCCTTTTTGACCCACCTCCTAGATTAATGGAAGTGAAAATAAACAAATGGGACCTAATGAAACAAAAGCTTTTGCACAGCAAAGGATACCGGAAACAAGACAGATAACCAACCCTCAGAATGGGAGAAAATATTTGCAAATGAAGCAACTGACAGAGAATTAATCTCCAAAATATACAAGCAGCTCATGCAGCTCAATATCATAAAAACAAACAACCCAATCAAAAATGGGCAGAAGACCTAAATAGACATTTCTCCAAAGAAGGTATGCAGATTGCCAACAAACACATGAAACATCACTAATCGTCAGAGAAATGCAAATCAAAACCACAATGAGGTATCACCTCACACCAGTCAGAATGGCCATCATCAAAAAATAGACAAACAATAAATGCTGGAGAGGGTGTGGAGGAAAGAGAACCCTCTTGCACTGTTGGTGGGAATGTAAATTGATACAGTCACTATGGAGAACAGTATGGAAGTTCCTTAAAAAACTAAAAATAGAACTACCATATGACCAAACAATCCCACTACTGGGCATATACAGTGAGAAATCCATAATTCAAAAAGAGACATGTATGACAATGTTCATTGTAGCACTATTTACAATAATCAGGACATGGAAGCAACCTAAGTGTCCATCAACAGATGAATGGCTAAAGAAGATGAGGCACATATATAAAATGGAATATTACACAGCCATAAAAAGAAACAAAATTGAGTTATTTGTAGTGAGCTGGATGGACCTAGAGTCTGTCATACAGAGTGAAGTAAGTTAGAAAGAGAAAAACAAATACCAGATTCTAACACATATATATGGAATAAAAGAAAAAAAAAGGTTTTGATGAATCTAGGGGCCGGACAGGAATAAAGATGCAGACATAGACAATGGACCTGAGGACACAGGGGTGGGAAGGTGAAGCTGGGATGAATTGAGAGAGTAGCATTGACATATATACACTACCAACTGTAAGATAGATGGCTAGTGGGAAGCAGCTGCATAGAACAGGGAGATTAGCTCAGTGCTTTGTGACCACCTAGAGGGGTAGGATAGGGAGGGTGGGAGGAAAACCCAAGAGTGAGTGGATATGGGAATATATATATATATATATATATATATATATACACACACACACACACACACACACACACACACACACACACACACATAGCTGATTCAGTTTTACAGCAGAAACTAACACGACATTGTAAAGCAATTATATTCCAATAAGGACATAAAAAAAATTAGCTATCAAGACACGAAAACACATGGAGGGACTTTATATACATCACTAAGTAAAAAGAAGCCAATCTGAGAACACTCCATACTGTTTGATTCCAACTATATGACATTCTGGAAAAGGCAAAACTATGGAGACAACAAAAGATCACTGGTTGCCAGAGTGAGGGACGAAGAGGTGAATAAGCAGAGAACAGAGGATTTTTAAGGGAGTGGAAATACTTTATATGATATTATAATGATGGATATATGTCATTAAGTATTTCTCAAAGCCCATAGAATGTACAGCACCAAAAGTGAGCCCTAAGGAAAACTATGGACTTTGGGTGATTATGATGTGTCCATGTAGCTTCATCCTTGGTAAAAAAAAAAAAAAAAAATGTACCATTCTGGTGAGAAATGTTAATAATGAGAACAGCTATACACGTGTGGGGGCTGGTGGTATATAGGAAATCACTGTACCTTCATTTCAACTTTATTATAAACCTAAAACTTCTTTAAAAATAAAGTCTTTAAAACGTCAAAAAATTAAATAACAGTGACTTTATGTGAAAAGACTCCATTCCTCCAAACTAATTATTTTCTATTTAATAAGTATCATTAAATGCCTACAATATGTGTTAGTCAAATGGGATAGTGTGAGTTATTACATTGTCCCTCAAAGAGTGGTTCTTTTCCCTCCAACATTGGAATCACTGTAATATTGTCCAAGGTATATATCCATTGACCTCCTGAGAACTTCTGAATGGAATATCTGAGTTGAGAACCAGAAATTCTCAAAAGAACTAATCTAGATGATTCCTTTGTACTCTAAAGTTTGGGAATTATTTGATTAAGTGATTAAAAGCATGAGTTGCTAGAATCACCCAAATCACTAGAATTAGTATTTGGTTGGAGTCCCAGGCATTTTATTTACAAGCATGTAATTTTTATTGGGCAAATTAACTTCTCTGTGTTTCCATTTCCTTGCCATATTAAACTCAGTAAAAGAAAAAACAATAAAATCTAAGTTGTATTGGTTTTATGAGGATTAAGGAGACAGCACAATGAAGTGTTAAACAAAGATTCTAAAATATTTTGATAGGTATGAAGTCCTAAGGTTTTTGTTAATTAGCAAGACTGTAATGGTAAGCTAAGTATACCAATGCCACTTACCTCGATTTTAAAATTTAGTGGAATTTTAAATTTAATAAGAATTCAATGAATTTTACCTCCTCTGTGGGTGATGATGAATACAATAATGACTGAGGCTTAAAAAGCTTGAAGAAAAATTAAAAAAACTAAAGTATAATCACATGCTGTCAGAAAATTATTTTCTAAAGGAGAAAGGCAGAGGCAAAGAGGAGAGTGTTTCTGTGGTCCATCTATGTTCTCTATGTTTTATACTTTGCTTCTGGCAATACCTTTCTCCCAGTAACTTTCTTTTTATATTTAAAGGTTGTTGAATCTCATCATAGTGACCCAGGAATGATAGATTTGGATGATGAATAACATCCTTTGTGGGAAAAAAAAAATTGTATGCACACATCCTAGAGTTTTAAGCTTAATGTAATTACATGGCTATTATTTTTCTCAGTGGAAGTGATGGTCTATATTTTACCTTTCCTAATTTTCCCCTCTACTACCTTTCTACTTCAAGGTTTGCAAAGAATCAGGAGTTGTCCACTCAGTAGTGATGAATAAATAAAACAAGATTTTCACTGTCTTGAGTCTTATATTCCAGTGGATTGCGATCAGGATGATACAGATGATAAGAAAATACACACATACATAAATTGATAAGTAGGCATAGAGACTACTTGCAGATAGTGATAAATGCTAAGAACAAAATGAAATAAGATGACATCATTGAAAGCGATGGGGTAAACTACTTTAGAATAGAGCATCTGGAAAAGATTCTGAATAGGTAATATGCTCAGAGGAATGAGTTACATGAAAAAGTTAATCATTTAAAGGAATGGAAAATGGAATTTCAGGAATAAAATACACCCTAAATTGGAGATAAGCTTTTGTGTGTGTGTGTGTGTGTGTGAAGAAAGCCAAAGTGACTAGAACAGAGTGAGTAAATGTTTCCAAGATGGGTCTAAAAGATAGCCAGGTGCGAGATCATATGTGGTCTTAAAGGACACACAATAGAGAGTTCTCAATTATTTTCCAAGGATAAGGCATAGCCGTTGGAGAGTTTGAGCAGTGGAGTGACATAATCTGATTTATGCTTTTCAAAGAGGAGTCTGGCTGCTGTGTAAAAGGTGAAACCTAATGAGGCAAGAATGAAGGTGAAGTTAGTATTAGGATACTACTGCAATAGTCTAGGTGAAAGAGGATGGTGTTGTGAGTTTGGGTTTAAAACAGAAGTGGTAGTTTTGTGTTTCCATACAAATTGTGAATTTTTTTGTTCTAGTTCTGTGAAAAATGACAGTGGTAGTTTGATAGGGATTGCATTGAATCTGTAGGTTGCTTTGGGTAGTAGAGTGATTTTCACAATGTTGATTCTTCCAATCCAAGAACATGGTATATCTCTCCATCTATTTGTATCATCTTTAATTTCTTTCATCAGTGTCTTATAATTTTCTGCATACAGGTCTTTTGTCTCCTTAGGTAAGTTTATTCCTAGATATATTATTCTTTTTGTTGCAATGGTAAATGGGAGTATTTTCTTAATTTCACTTTCAGAGTTTTCATCATTAGTGTGTAAGAATGCCAGAGATTTCTGTGCATTAATTTTGTATCCTGCTACTTTATCAAATTCATTGATTAGCTCTAGTAGTTTTCTGGTAGCATCTTTAGGATTCGCTATATATAGTATCATGTTATCTGCAAACAGTGAAAGCTTTACTTCTTCTTTTCCGATTTGGATTCCTTTTATTTCCTTTTCTTCTCTTATTGCTGTGGCTAAAACTTCCAAAACTATGTTGAATAAGAGTGGTGAGAGTGGGCAACCTTGTCTTGTTCCTGATCTTAGTGGAAATGGTTTCAGTTTTTCACCATTGAGGATGATGTTGGCTTTGGGTTTGTCATATATGGCCTTTATTATGTTGAGGAAATTTCCCTCTATGCCTACTTTCTGCAGGGTTTTTATCATAAATAGGTGTTGAATTTTGTTGAAAGCTTTCTCTACATCTATTGAGATGATCATATGGTTTTTTCTCCTTCAATTGATTAATATGGTGTATCACGTTGATTGATTTGCATGTATTGAAGAGTCCTTGCATTCCTGGAATAAATCCCACTTGATCATGGTGTATGATCCTTTTAATGTGCTGTTAGATTCTGTTTGCTAGTATTTTGTTGAGGATTTTTGTATCTATGTTCAACAGTGCTATTGGTTTGTAGTTTTCTTTCTTTGTGACATCTTTGTCTGGTTTTGGTGTCAGGGTGTTGGTGGCTTTGTAGAATGAGTTTGGGAGTATTCCTCCCTCTGCTATATTTTGGAAGAGTTTGAGAAGGATAGGTGTTAGCTCTTCTCTAAATGTTTGGTAGAATTCGCCTGTGAAGTCATCTGGTCCTGGGTTTTTTTTTTGTTGGAAGATTTTTAATCACAGTTTCAGTTGGTGGGAATGTAAATTGATACAGGTACTATGGAGAACAGTATGGAGGTTCCTTAAAAAACTACAAATAGAACTACCATATGACCCAGCAATCCCACTCCTGGGCATATACCCTGAGAAAACCATAGTTCAAAAAGAGTCATGTACCACAATTTTCATTGCAGCTCTATTTACAATAGCCAGGACATGGAAGCAACCTAAGTGTCCATCAACAGATGAATGGATAAAGATGTGACACATATATACAATGGAATATTACTCAGCCATAAAAAGAAATGAAATTGAGTTATTTGTAGTGAGATGGATGGACCTAGAGTTTGTCATGCAGAGTGAAGTAAGTCAGAAAGAGAAAAACAAATACCATATGCTAACACATATATATGGAATCTAAGAAAAATAAAAAAGGTCATGAAAAACTAGGAGTAAGATGGGAATAAAGACACAGACCTACTAGAGCATGGACTTGAGGATATGGGGAGGGGGAAGGGTAAGCTGTGACAAAGTGAGAGAGTGGCATGGTCATATATACACTACCAAACATAAAATAGATAGCTAGTGGGAAGCAGCCGCATAGCACAGGGAGATCAGCTAGGTGGTTTGTGACCACTTAGAGGGGTGGGATAGGGAGGGTGGGAGGGAGGGAGATGCAAGAGGGAAGAGATATGGGAACATATATATATGTATAACTGTTTCACTTTGTTATAAAGCAGAAACTAACACCATTGTAAAGCAATTATACTCCAATAAAGATGCTAAAAAAAAAAAGAGAAGTTGTTGGATTGCAGAAGTATTTTGGAGGTGGAGAGAAGATTTACTGGTGGATTGAGTGTGTCATATGAGGGTAAGTGAGGAATCAACAGTGAGCTAGGTTTCAGGAATAAACAAATGGTTCAAGATAGAATGCTATATTTATTGGTATGAGGAAGGCTTGGAAAAATCGTTTTGACAATTTTAAATCTGAAAAGTCTGGAACTCAGTAGTGGCTTCCAGGAAAAAAATGAATTTGAATGTCATCTTGGATTGGTTGTAATGAAAGTCATGAGTCTTGATAAGATTATCTAGAGGATTCCTAGAAGAGGGAAACATCTGGAGCACTATGATGTTTACATGTCTGGTAGAAGAGGAACCATAAAAATGGACTTTAAAAAGACATTCATGAAGTAAGAAGAAAATCAGACATCTTAGGTATCCTTGAAGATGAGGATAGTGTGTGTTTCAAGAAAGAACTGCGATCACTTATGTCAAATGTTGCTAAAAGTCAAGTATAATTACAGTGACTTGACCACTAGTTCTGGTCATTTATAATCTTGAAAAGAGTGTTTTTATTGGAGTTTCAAGGGGAAAAGCCTCATTGGAGTAGGTTAGAGTGAGAATGAAAAGTAAGAAAAGGGAAAGAACAATAAAATAAATGTATCTTTTAAGGAAGTTTTGCATGAAAGAGAAATAGAAAAATGGGGCAGTGATTGGAAAAAAATGTGAGGATATGTGATGATTTTTTAAAAAGACAAATTGTATTAAGTCTTGTTACATCAGAGAAAGAAAAAGAACTTGTTATTGCAGGAGAGAAAAAAGCAATTGCAGAAGCAATGTCCTTGAGAAAAATTAATGGGAATGAAATTCAGGGCACAGATGGAGGGACTGACTTTAAATGGGACCAGGAACTCTTCTCCTATCATAACAAAAATTATATGGGATAGAAGTGGGTAGGCTGTTGGAACTGGTCCATGTCTTGTTCAGAGGTAGAGAAGGCTAGAATGTCAGTAATGTAGTGTGGGGAAATATGGACAAGAGAAGATCCCTGCCCTTAAAAAGCTAACAATTAAATAAATACATTATAATATTTATTTTTTTATAACATACTATCCTTGTTGATAATATTTTAAGTACAAATTTTGGCAATTTTATCTGCTTTGTTATCCAGCAAGATGTTATTTTTTTTTTTTTGGTCCTTGCACTTAAATGGTGCAGAAGCATAGGAATAAGTTTGCCTCATTGCACTTACCCATCCTTGTAGCCATATGTTTGCAAGCTGTTGGCATAGACTGATACTGCCATTCATTTTTCCTGACACCATTTAAATCATAGCAATGGCAATAGCAATAGCAATTTCTAAAAATGATGCTGTCATTAATTCACTTCTTCAACGAGCAAGTTCTAATTTAAGGAATATTTGTGTTCAAAGATATTGAATATTTGTATATGAATAAATGAGAATTATGACTCCTTATGTGAGACTCAGTGATCTATTCTAGTTCAAATAAGACCAATCAAAGAAAATATCCTGGAGTAGTGGTTAACAGCCTAGTCTTAACACCAGGTATATCTGAGTTTATACCTCAGAATTCACAGGCTATCTGAACTTGGGAACATTTCTTAACCACTGTTTCTTAATGTCTTCATCTGAAAATAAGGGTAATACTTCTCTCTTTAATTAAAGTGATTTTGATGATTAAATAAGATAATATTTGTAAAACATCAAATACCTTTAGTGCCTGGAATATTGTACAGCAACTATTTAATATTTTTTCCTATGATTATCTATATCACTACTACTACTAGACAATATTTGAGTACTTATCACCTATCATGTCATAGTTTAAACTTTTTAAGACATAAGTTCCTTGAAATCCTACCAAAGTGTATTTAGTTAATATTTTATAAAAAAAGAAATGATACACAAAGAAATAAAGTGATTTTATTAAGGTCACCAAGCTAGTAAGTGGCAGAGTACACACAGAATTAAAACCCTGACAGTATAGTTCCAAGGCCCATGTTCTTAACCCCTATTCTCTCTGAATTTCACCACTACTATTCATGAGTAAAAGATATTCCTTGTTCTTTATCCTGTTAAGTGGGATATTTTCAGGAACCATGGTTCCTTATACAACTCTCATTAGAGAAAATCGTAGCAACAAGGATCTTAGTTATTGCTTTGTTCTGACTGGACATTTCCCATTTCTGGGGAGGAAGAATGTTTCTGCATTCTGGATACACTCAGCATTTCATAAGATGCAATGATAGAAGTAATGGTACCAATTCTACCAGATACAGTTGAAAAGCTTACTTAATTATATAAAGGATAAAATATAAAGGATAGATTTCTTTCAGAGAGAATTCCTTAATCTTCCCAAGTGAAGTAATGCAACCTCAACTACCTACAACAGTCTCATTTCATTGGTACCTTGTTCATTCTTGTACACAACCAAAGGATAACATTTCATGCTATCTGCATGGTTTAATTTTATATAAATTATGTTTCTCTCTATTCTCTTTCTATCACAGTAACAGTTGATTTATAAATAAGAGAGAAATCTTGATTTTCTTCTGAACATTTTTTCCTATGCCTAAGTTACTCCAATTGTCTCAGTAATATGGGTTACATAAATACTTCAGCTAAAAGGGCTCTGAATTGATGTGGCTACCTTGGCATCATGTGATAGAAAGTGTTATGTGGTTCTGAGGAACAGAATTAGATTTTAATATCAAATAAAATTAGTAAAATGTTCTTTGTCTTCCAGACAAGAAGGACTGAGGTGCCCCTGAAATTACAGTTCATGTTTTCCACAATCAAAAAGTATTCACATAGACACTCCCTCTGTATTTCCTCCAAAGGTGCTAATAAAGTGATCAGTGAATAGTGTTGAGACAAAGTAACTTTGTAGACTTTTAGGTCAAACAGATTTTGGTTCAAATCCTGGCTCTACCACTTAGCAATCATGTTATTCTGGGCTGTATCTTTAATATTTAACTTACTATAATATGTACTTCATATTGTTGTATCAGGTGAGATAACACATAGAACATATTTGGCACCCTTTTTACAATACTGTAATCAATCAATAGTCAGAACAGTCATATGTAACAGTTATAATACTTTCATTTACAATTAACATAAAGTCTAAACTAGATTAAACTCTAAGTAAATGTATTGACCCAAGGAAAGGGTAGTCTTTGGGACTGGCTAAATCCAATACCTTTTGTGCTATTTCTATGGGATTTTCCCAACTCTCCTCTCTTATTTAGCCTTATCAGGAGGGAGATTATTGGAAAAAAGACTTTTGTAATCTACATCACATGCTTTCATACAACAATGTTCAGAGAAAGAAGGAAGATGTCTTTTCTCTTTAGATAAGCCCCAGCAAATATTCCATGCAACTTTTTGGCCTGAACTGAGTAAACTTTCTCATATGTGAATTACTCCTGATGGCTAGAGAAATGTCATAGACTGATCAACTTAGGCTTAGAATATTGCAACAAATAGATCAGAGAGAGAAATCTGAAACTAAAATCAGGGAACTTTGGGGGAGGGGGAAGTCAGGGATAGATGCAGGGAAGGCAACCAATAATGTCCATTTGGCTTTATTTTCATAATGAATGTTTATGTGTGTTTTTCTCCTATGTATTTAATGAGAATCTTAATGTTTTTAAATAAAGTTTCTAATTGTGTTGTTAAAAATATGTGTAAATGTTATTTCTTAGCCTAGTGATGGATAAAATGACAAAAAACTTTGAGGTTTCAGAACCATGAAAATTCAAATACAGTTGTTAGACTAATACCTGTTTCAAAGTATTATAATAAGAGGATATGTGGTCATTCTTTTTACACAAGTTATGAGTTAACACATAGATTTACACTGTAAAAAAAAAAACTTTGACAGTGGCATCTGAAAATTCTACAAAGTACATATTTATTAGTGGCATCTGAAATATGACAAAATTAGAATTAATAGGTACATAGCAATAAAGATTATATATTATATGTATAACTATGTATATATCTAGACATGTTCTAAGTATGACACATAATCGGCATTATATTACGTTGTTTTTTAGAATTATTTGGATGATTTTTCTTTATTTCTCTATAAGAATATTGATACATTAATTAATTAATCTCAAGTATAACCCAGCTTTCTGCAAAAATCTAGCTACAAATGCATAAGAATTCTAATAATGAACGCCTGGTGTTAATACGCTAGAGCATTTCTAGGTTTTTTTGTAGTTGTACTGCTTGACACATGATGAAGCTATAACCTCCAGTGTGGTTATGAACCCTAACATCTGATGGTAGAAAGGATATTTTAACCTGTTGAAATTTTGACATTTGAATATTTATTCTCATAATGTTAGATGGTATCTGAATATCCAAATGAAAAAAAATGTTATGTTTCTTATGTTTTCTGGATTTTTTTAGACATTATTTTGATTCCATTAATTGGCAAAAATCATAAAAAATAGTAAAACTTGTGAAATTAAATTTGAACAGAGGATAAATTAAGTTAGCATTTGGGAATTGTTAAGTCTATTTCTTGAACTTTTATATTATGAACAGATTTTTGATAAGCAGAAAGAATCTCTTACAGAGGATTTTCCAGTTAATATATTTGTAGATGATATTTCAGAATTCTTTATTCATTTGACAAAAGAGAAGAATGTGTACACTTACTATATTTGAATAAGATCAAATCTAATTATTCCTATTTGTAAATAAGATTTATAATTTTCATTGTTCTAGAGTTTTGCAATAACCCAAGGCAATTTTTAACTCTGCCTCTCTGATTTACCGAAGTACGTGAAGCAGATTCAATCTAATCAGATTACTCCTTTGGCCATGTTTTGTACTGCATTTCCTCTACTTTCCTGATATTCTCCCCAAGGACTTAAGAGCAGCTAGAAATGCTGCATTTCCCCTGCAGCTGACTGAGGATAAAATCTCTTCTAAGACTGCAGTTCTATTTTACAAAGATGAAAGACAGCCTTCTCCACTAAAATCTGAACCAGACAATCATACAGGACTTCCTACTTGATACTGGCAAACAAACCTCGAGTTTGGTTTCCCCAGAAGCAAACGATGATATCCATTTGGTTAATATAACAAGCCATGCCCCTTTTCTATTAGTCAGAGTAAGCAAAATATTACTTGAAATGAGTTTATAGTCACTTGCAGTAGATAAAAACATTTCAGATCATCTGCCCATTTGTTTTAAACAGAAAGTTTCAGTATACTGAAATCTCCTAGTTCAGACCAAGTAGTCATCCTTGAAGTAGCTGGAGAGTAGTGGAAGATAAATATTTACTCTCTTAAAAGCTGCAAGATAAAATGCTACAATGTGCTCTATTAAAATTAAATCAATTAGTGCTTCACACAATCAGTGTGCAGAGTCTGGGCACTGACAATCAGCCATGAAGTGGGAGCTGCCAGTGGTAGTTCCAGGAACACAGCAAGGGTTTGATTAAAGTGAGTTTTCTACCATCTGTGGTCATGTTATGCTTGGGATAGTTCACATATTTGCAAGGGCAGCAGTAAATATGCCAACAGAGGCAACAGGTTTCCTTGAAGCAGAAAAGAAAGTGATCAATCAAGTTAAAGCTATGGCTTAAATCTGATAGCAAAGGATTCATGGAAAAGTGCTGACTTTGGCATTCTATGTGAAAAGACCATCCAGGATTGAAATATGCTAGAAAGATAATTCTTACTTGGACGATTTATAATGAAAATTTTAATTTGTTCTAATATTTGTCCAATTAAATCAGTTAGAGAAATTTTGGCTGAAAGTCAACCTTTACATTAGGGAGCAATATTTTTAAAAGGGTTTGGCTGGAAATGATGGCACCAATGTTTTATTTTATTTGGATGAGAGGAAAAATTAGAGAAGGAAAAGATGGAGGAAGAAAAACAATTGGACAAAAGGTGACTTTTCCCTCCAAAAACAATGTTGCAATCCATTTATCAATCTCCTGGTCCCATAAAATCCTTTTGTAGGAGTCAAGATTGTTGTCCATTCATTCAACAAATATGTATCATGTGCTTACTTCGCAGAAAGTGTCAGTGATGAAGCCCTAAGGGAGATAAACATCCCTGGCCTCCAGGAGTTTACATTCTAGGCTTAACCAATATGAACAAATAGTTTTATATCTATATTTAGTGATATTGCATCTTCTTTGATCAGAATAATCCAGCAAAAAGTAACATCTTATCAAGTAATATAGTTTTTTTTCTATTTGCAATAAATACGTCACATCTCTTCCTTGATTTTTCAATGCCCTATATTTTTCCTCTTTACTTATTATCATCTTGCTTTATATTTTACACAGAGAATGAAAATCATTCCAAAAGATGTCCAACCATCTCATGATCAAATTTATAACTCACCTGCATCTGCCAGTAACTTATTTCCTTTTTTACTGAAGAAATGGGAGAAATTTTCTTTCTCTTGGCAATTGGCACTCTGCTTCTTCTTTATGACTTTACCTCTTTGGTTCTTTCTCTCTTCTTGCATCCTTATGCTCTCTCCCTGTCTGTCTCTCTCTCCCCTAGATGGTTTTCATATGCCAGAAATCATTCCTTCACAACATGTTTCACATCATGACACACATATAAAGTTATAATAATGTTAAATCACACTGGAGAAAACTGGTTAGACTGCCCAAGTACTGAGGCAAGTAGCTCCTCATTTCTTAGGCCATCTGGAGCATTACAAGCACAACTGTGGACCTGAGCACTTATGTAGGAAGATTTACATAAAAGATGAAATGTCTTTAATCTTATAATCAACCAAATAAACAAAACCTTCCTTTACCCCATATGACCTATTCAGCTCCTTTCTGGTCTCCTTTATATCTAAAATTCTTACAATAATTTTCTGCACATGCTTTTCCCAATCATTTCCTTATCTCTCTCTTACTCTTCAAAATACTCTAATCAACTTGCCTTCTCTAAAACTGCCATTGTCAAAATCAACAAATCTAATGCATATTTCTTTGCCTTTAATTTGAAAGCTTCCTTCTTTGAACTTTATTTCTTCTTCACTTTCATGATTTGACTTTCATGATTGATTTCAGAATTTCCTGGTGTTTTTTCCTGTGCCTTCCTGATTATATTATTTCTCAGTCTCCATTGCCAACTCCTCTGCCTCTATCTGACTAAGAACTAGGTTCTCTTCCCTCCTGCTTCTTTCTCCTGAGATCTTCTTATCCAGTCACATGGTTTTCATTACCACATATGTACTAATAAAACAAAATTTAAATTCTCAGTGTAGCCTTCTTGTCTTGGCATTTCCATTTGAATGTTCTACTGGTGTCTTAAATTTAATGAGTCTAAAATTAAATAATTTCTTCCTTTCTTCTTCAGGCTTCCTCATCTCAATAAAATTCCACAAAACAATAAGTTTTGTAGTAAATACCTCGAGTCTTCTAGATTCTTCTCTTTTTTTCACCCTTCATAACCAATCCATCAATAAGTCTCAGTAATTTAATCTTTCACACCACATAGAATCTATTCTCTTTCTTTTCTCTTCTACTACTCAGCTCATTTTCTCTCACCTGAATTACTGAAATAAGCTCCTGACATCTAGCCTTACCTTCCACCTTTCCTTGGAAAAACAAAATGATCTTCTTAAAACATAAATTAAATTATTTCATACCTCTGAATAAAACATTTCAAAGTACATACAATCTATACTCTTCCATGGTTTACAATGCCCTGAACAATACAGCCTCTGCTTCTGTCTCTAAATTTTCTTTGTTTATTATCCTTTGACTAACAGATTCTTTGCCTTGTTTTCAGTCACTTATTTCTACTATCTAAAGATTTTTCCAAATAGGGATATTTTTGCTTATAATATTCTACCCACTTTCTCTTTGTATGACTGTCTCTTGCTTATCTTTTAAGGTTGAGCATAATTGTTTTCTACTCTTTTTGTTTTCTGACCATCATATCTAGAGTTGTTCTCTTCTGGCATTCCTTCTCAAGGGATACTGTCCTTTCTCTTCATGTTACTTATTTTAATTTTAAATTATATTGTAACTGCTTACTTATCAACTGTTGTGCCATCAGAAGATAAAACTTGTAAGGTTAAAAAAACATTTTTGTCCTGTTCAAATAAATATGGCAAAGTGGTGCCACACAGTAGGAATTCAATAAATTTTTGAGTGTTTCCATTTTAATATGGCAGACTGAGACATATGTCTCATTTTCCCTCTTCTTTCTCAATACCCCATTAAAATATATTGAAGAAATTAAAACAAAAAGAACATGAGGATATTCCATTACTGAATACATTTTTCAACAATGTCTAAAGAACCAAAAGGAAATCACTATTACAGATTGATTAGAGAGAGCAGAGGAAACCACAGTCTAGAATATACACTAATGCAGCTGTATCCAGGGAGGGAGCCAAGGTAAGCAACAAGTTCAGCAAAGGGAGAGGCAGGGATATGTACATAGTTGGAAGCAGAGGAACTAATTGAAGTTTTATATATAGAACTCTTGATTTATTTATTCCTCTCCTCTCTACTCTATGTGGATACAGAAAGCTTTCAGTTAGTCACTTAAGCCTAAGTAAAAATATCAGAACTTTATTCTCTATGGAAATTATAAAAATCATCTGTAAAGTTAAAGCTGATACTTTGTTTTATCACACCAGATTAAAATTTTATTCTTTTTGGCATTTAGGAATTTTCCAGGGTAATAGGTAGAACCTCATCCAATACCTTAAAGCAAAAGATGGCTGACTATATTTACTTACCTAAGTACATAGAGGTCTTCTTTACTGCCTTAATTTAAAATATGAATAAATGATACATCACTCAACAATTAACATAAAAAAAACCGAGACAAGTAGAAAAGAATGTCCTAGAGGGACCCAAAAATATATTAGAAAATATTAACAATTACTCAACCCTTGCATTAGTATTCTTAGAGAGATTTAATTGGAATTATTGGAGGCAAAGAACTCTAAGAAAGTAAATGTATAACTTCAAATTTAAAAATAAAACTACAAGAAAAGGAAAATTATTTCGAGGGCCTCTCCAAAAATATAGAACACAAAGACAAATAGATGGTAAATATAATTTTTGAAAATAGAAATCAAAGACAATCAGGATCAATGTAGGATGTCCTATATTTGACTATATTTAAAAAATAGTGGAGACAAAGAATCCAGAGTTTTTGTCAAGAGCAGGACCTAGATTGTTCTGAATAGAATGAAGAAAGAGACACATACTTAGATCTATGAGTGTAAAATGTCAGCATTCAAAGTGTTTAAAAGTTATGAAGTATTCCAGATTGAAAATAAATCATGATAAGATATCCATTAATAAATGAGAATTGAATGACAACAAACTTGTTAGTTATACAAAAGGTTGTGGAGAAAACCATGAGAGTAATAAAAAAATCCAGTCTTTTTATACCTAGCCAAAAATTTCATCAAATGTGGGCAAGCAAAGACATTTTCAGGACCTTAAACCTTATCTCCCATGAACCCTATTTTAGGAATTTACTGAATTAGAGTCTTAGAAAAACAACTGGTAGTCATAGCTTATGGGAAGGGGAAAAGGTAGAGAGATTCAACTTCTCTTAGAGTCCTCTATGACAACTGTGCTACAAGGCTAGGGGCAAAAATTCAAATTAGACAAGAAGGAAAAATGGCTGGCAGTCACAGGAGAGGACGTTAAGAAACAAATAGGAGGTATGATAGAACTGATATCAAAATAGAAATTTGGAAAATCCAAAGGAAAAGATAAAGGTACAGAGTTCAAAAAATGGAAGAGAAAACAATCAGATGTCCATGGAAACATTAGAAATTACAGTTCAAATGAGAAATAAACTTTGGTCTCAGCAATTCTGTGTAACATTTTGCTTAATGGAGGTTGAAATTTAGTGTTTAGTGCTACTATGTAATTAGATTTTACATATTTCATCTTGTGCTTTTCCACACAAGTTAGTACTATTAAATACTGAGATTAATCCACAAACTTATAACTTCAATTGAACATATTCATCATTTGAGAGTTATTTACAGAATTCTATGAGATTCTTCTCTTGATATGCACCTTTTAATATGTCATTATACTGAGGATTAATCACTTCTATTTGAAGTTTAGGTGGAAGCTCCTCAAATGTACAGTTGAATGGATTTTCAAATGTGAAAATTTCTTTTACACTTGCATCAAGGTCCAAAAAAAAAAATCTGGATCGGTAGTTTTAGCTCAGGAAATATATCCACCACAAATTTGCATGGGAAAAGAGATCTCGCTTTTTGTTTTAACTTGTTACAGCATGGGAAGTGTTTAAAGCAGCTTAACATTACTTGTGACTCAAACAACGGCAGTTGTTGAAATGACTATGCTCCTGCATACACTGCACATGTAAGCACTATTCTGCCTTTTACTTTTAGTTTGATTCATTAAGAAATATTATCATGTCTATAATTAATAGTGGTTGAAGCAATTATTTTCATTCAGAAAAAAAAAAAAGCAGTTTTGGTCCTGTGCTCAAAACAAACAAACAAAAAACCTCAATGAAATTTTATCACTGTCAAACCATCAAACTTCTGTGAAGTAGGTCAGGTCAGATTCTTTAGCTTCTATTTCTAACAAAATTTGACACGACTGATAACAGTTAAGTCATAAGAGCAAATGAAGCTCATATTTGCAATAAAAAATGATAGCGGTCACATTTTTTCCACAAAATACCTGCATGAATATTACAATGAATGTTCATAGGCTTTAACCACACTACATTTTCATAAGTTTCTAAACTTTGTCCAACTTTTCCTATTTCTACTACACATGCATTTTTATCATCATCTGTTGTAATATTTCTTACCAGATTCTTCTTCAGATTTTACTGAATTCATGTTTACTCAACTTCCTTGAAAGTATTCTTTCTGTCCACAGAGAATATTCACATAAGTAGATTTTTTAACTACTTCAAACTTGACATTGACTCTTCAAATAACGTCTGAGCAGTATCAATATCATCTGTTGACTTAGCAAGAACTACAGAAAAGTACTTGAAATCAATTGCTATGTTTTTTCTTAATTGACTATTGCAATTTTACTCAAGTTCTCAAATCTTTGAACAATTGTTCTCACTCAAAAGCTATTAGTCCTAACCAAGTTTATTTTTTCTGGGTACTTTGATCACTGCAATCAGACACAATTTAATTAAATGGCATTACCTGTTTGGTTTATGAATGAGCCATCCAGAAACATTTTAGTTTCAGCATAATTTTTAGTTTTTATTTTTGTGAAGAAATTCTGACATTATTAAATCTCCCATTTAAAATTTTCTACCTTTTTTCACTTTTCTGTAAGTTAAGAATATTGTCATAAGTGCTTATGTTGACATCAATGTATATTATATTCTTTTCATATAATTATAGTTGAATAATAAACACAATATTTGTCAATTGATTCTATAATAAAATAAACTATAATCTTAAAAGTATGACAAGATGAGTATGCACTTGAATTAAATAAATAATTCTTAGCTTGAGGTCCATACACAAACAGGTGGCAAGCTGCATTTGGTCCATGGGCCATGGTTTGCTGATCTGGTCAATTTGGACTATATCAAAAGGCTTTCTTGCTCACTGACTTCTGATTGGGTTTGTCAATGGTAGTACTGCCAAAGGATTGGTGGAAGGGAGAAGAATGAGTTTGGAGTATTTATCCCCTTGTTGTTGACCCCTCTCTGTGGGATTATTGCAGGTTATTTACGTACATTAACTGAAGGTTTTAAGACTGCAACCTTCCACCTGAAGGTTTTAATTCTTGTCAGGCAGCCTTCTACACACAGCTGTCTCTCTCTTTCTAGATTCCATTAGCTATTTCTTTCATTTGTTTCTTCATGTTTAGGTGTATTAAGGAGATTCCAGCATTACCAACCCTGGTCTAATGCACTGCCCTTATGTTTTCCTATGCTGTGGCTTTATAAATCGTTAATCAAATTATCCTAATTTGTGCAATATATTTTCTGCTGGGACCCTCACTGGTCCAAATACTAATGTTAATTTTTCAGAGTTAATGTATTATAACTTTACATCATTTCAAAAATATTAGGCACTTTCTAAGTGTAACTGTGACTGCATCTATTTCCTTTCCTGGCATACCTTTTTACTGCAAAAATTTGTATTGAGGATAGAGGAGGCTTGCAAGAGAATCAAACCCAGGGTGGAGTGAGGGAGAAAAAGAATTCTTACTCTGAAGGTTAACTCCAAAGTCTGGCAGGTAAATTTTCTCTAGTTATTTTTGTGGTTAAAAATGTCCTCTAGCTAGTGGTCTTTACAAAATCCCTCCTAACTTACCACTGAAATACCCAGAAAACACAGAACAAATATGGAAACTATCAACAACACTAAACACTTAGGAATTATTTCTATTCTATTCCAGAGTTGGAGAAAATTTCACCATTTATAACACAGATGGAATTGAATTGAAAAACTAATTTGAGTTTCCCATGAGTATTAGGTACACAACTGCCAATCTGGTTGAAAATCAAAAGACCCTCTGCTTCTCTCCCTATCTGCGTCTTGGTACAGGAATGCATTTTCTTAACTAATTGGGATACAGTCATACCTGGAAAGTATCAGGGTTGGTTTTGAGACTACTCTCCAACTCATCAAATTATTAATTAGGGTGTAAAGAAAGCATAGCTAAGGAAAATTGCCTTCTGATATATTTTTTTTTAATTATGAATTAAAGAAACATCTCTTGAACATCTACCATATGCTTGTCTCAATATTAGGTGTTGGGAGAATAAGACAGTGTTCTCTTAAAGAACTTATAGTTTGGTGTGAAAATAAAACAATTAGACAGAATTTAGAACATGATGTCTCATGGGAGCATAGGGCTTAGGAGGTCAGGGAAGTTTTCCTGAAGGAAGCAACATATCTAAAATGATGTATGAAGTGTTATTTATGCTAGGCAATATAAGGAGATATGCATTGGAAAGAAAAGCATATGCATAGTTGTGAAAGAAATATAATTTCCAAAAGAAAACACTGAGATGATAAATGAATGGAATTCAGAAGAATCCTTTGTCAGATAAAAAACAAGTCCAGACTTTAGGTTTGTTTTTTTTTTTTTAATAAGAAGGATTCTATTTGATATTTTTATTTCAAGAGGACAGGAATGGGATTCTGGCAAAGGGGAGATTATCACTGCAAAATGGAGAACATTGGTACCATGAGCTATTCAATGTTCTCAAAGGTTAAGCAAAAGAGGTTTTCTTTCATAAGGAGAAGTAAACAAGACTGGAGAGAACAAGGTATGGGGAAGCGAGATGAAAGTGTGACATGATTGGAATAGATCAGAGATTGTTTTACCTTGATACTAGCCTGTACTCCAGGGAGGCCTTCAGGAAGTACTGCAATGCTAGCCCAGGTCAAAGATCAGTCAGAGTTCAGGGTCTCAGGAGAAGTAAAGAAGCTTAGGCAATATTTGATAATAAGCATTTTGTCCACATTGATCAGGGAGCAAGCAGTTCAGTTAATCATTTATGAACAAAGAATGGAATTTGGAGATTCTTTTTCTGACCTTGTCATAGGTAAAAAAGTGGGACATTCTTGAACCTTATGTAAGTCATAGAGGAAGAATGGTTCCATGCTTTAAGATGTTTATGAGAGAGAGAGACAAGCTGGCAGAGTAGGAGGACCTTGAACTCACCTACTCTCATGAGCACACCAAAATCACAACTAACTGCTGAATAACTATTGATTTAAAAGACTGTAATCTACCAAAAAAGAAAAAAAAAAGATATTCTACAACCAAAAACATGAAGAAACCACGAACCAGTAGGAGGGGTGCACATGTGATGTAATCAAATCCCATACCAGCCAGATGGGTGGCCTACAAAATGGAGAATAATTGTATCACAGAACTTCTCCTACAAGAGTGAGAGCTCTGAGCCCCACACCAGACATCCCAGCCTAGGGATCTGTCCTCTGGAGGAGGAGCCCCCAGAGCATTTGGCATTGAAGACCAGCAGGGCTTGATTGCAGGAGCTCCGTAAGACTAGGGGAAATAGAGACTCCACTTTTAGAGGACACACACAAGGTCTTGTGCACACCAGGACCCAGGGAAAAAGCAGTGACTCCATAGGAGCATGGGCAGACCTACCTGCTGGTCTTTCAGGGTCTCCTGGGGAGATGGGGGCAGCTGTGGCCCACCCTGGGGACACAGACACTGGTGGTGGAAATACTCAGAAATATTCAACTGCATGAACTCTCCTTGAGTCAGACATCTTGCTTGGGTCTTAGCACCAAGACCTGGCCCCACTCAAGAGCTGTAGGCCCCAATGCTGGGATGCCTCAGGCCAAACAATCAACATGGTACGAACACAGTCTCATCCATCAGCAGACAGGCTGCCTAAAGACTTCCTGATCCCACAGCTATCTCTAGATATGCCCCTTGACACAGCCCTGCCAATCAGAGGGCCACGACCCAGATCCACTCACCAGTGGGCAGACAATGACCCCTCCCTCCAGGAAGCCTCTAGATCAGCCTAATCCACCAGGGGGAAGACACCAGAAGCAAGGAAACTATGGTCCTGCAGCCTGCAGAACTAACACAAACACAGGTCAGAACCTACCCAGGGACCAGCTGGTCCCTGGCCCTTGGGTGACAATAGGGGAAGGTACTTCTGGTACACATAGGACATCCCCTACAGGAGGTCACTTCTCCAAGGTTGAGAAATGTAACATAGCTACTACATACATAAAAGCACAATAGAAATTTAAACAAAGTGAGATAGCAAAGGAATATGTTCCAGATGAGGGAACAAGATAAAACCCCAGAAGAACAACTAAGTGAAGTGGAGATAGCCAATCTACCTGAGAAAGAGTTCAGAGTAATGATAGTAAAGATGATCCAAGAACTTGGGAAAAGAATGAATGCCCAGAACAAGAAGTTACAAGAAGTTTTTAGCAATAAGTTAGAAAATATAAAGAATAACAAGCAGAGTTGAAGAATACAATAACTGAAATGAAAAAATATACTAGAAGCAATCAATAGAATAACTGAGGCAAAAGAATGGATCAGTGAGCTGGAAGACAGAATGGAAATGGAAATTCCATTGAATTTCTGAATGGAAATCAGAGCCACAGAACAGAATAAAGAAAAAAAGAATGAAAACAAATGAGGACAGTTTAAGTGATCTCTGGGACAATGTCAAACATTCACATTATAAGGGTCCCAGAAGGAGAAGAGGGAGAGAAAGGGCCTCAGAAAATATTTGAAGAGATAATAGCTGAAAAGTTCCCTAACATGGGACAGGAAACAGTATCTCAAGTCCAAGAAGCACAGAGAGTCCCATACAGGATAAACCCAAGGAGGAACACACCAAGACACATAGTAATCAAATTGACAAAAATTAAAGACAAAGAAAAAATATTAAAAGCAACAAGGGAAAGCAACAAATAACATACAAGAAGAGAATCCCCATAAAATTATCAGCTGATTTTTCAGCAGAAACTCTGCAGGCCAGAAAGGAGTGGCATGATACATTTAAAGTGATGAAAGGGAAAAACCTACAACCAAGAACACTCTACCCAGCAAGGCTATCATTTGGATTCAATGGAGAATGATTTACAAAGAAGTTTTACAGAGAAGCAAAAGCTAAAAGAATTCAGCACCACCAAACCAACTTTACAACAAATGCTAAAGGAACTTCTCTAGGTAGCAAAAAAAATGCCACAACTAGAAACAAGAAAGTTATGAAATGGGAAACCTCACCAGTAAAGGCAAACATACAGTAAGGTAAGAAACCATCCACAAACAAATATGATATCAAAACCAGTAATTGTGACAGTAGGAGAGTACATGTGCAGGATATTTGAAATGCTTTTGAAATTAAGAGATTAGCAACTTAAAACAATCTTATATGTATATGGACTGCTATATCAAAACCTTATGGTAACTGCAAGCCAAAAATCTAAAATAGATATACACACAAAAGAGAAAAAGGAATCCAAATACAACACTAAAAATAGTCATCAACTCACAAGAGAAGAGAACAAAAGAGAAAAGGAAGAAAAAATATCCTACAAAAACCAATCCAAAACAATTAGCAAAATGACAATAAGAACATACATATTGATAGTTACCCTAAATGTAAAAGGATTAAATGCTTTAACCAAATGACATACACTGGCTGAATGGATACAAAAGAAGACCCATATATATGTTGACTACAAGACACCCACTTCAGATCCAGAGACATGCAGACTGAAAGTGAGAGGATGGAAAAAGTTAGTTCATGCAAATGGAAGACAAAGGAAAGTTGGCTTAGCAATACTCATATCAGAAAAAATAAACTTTAAAATAAAGACTGTTAGAAAAGACAAAGAAGGACACTACATAATGATCAACGTATCAATCCAAGAAGATATAACAATTGTAAATATATATGCACCTAACAGAGGAGCACTTCAGAATATATAGGGCAAACATTAACAGACATAAAAGGAAAAATTGACAGTAACACAATAATAGTGGTGTACTTTAACACTTACTTACATCAATGGACCAATTATCTAGACAGAAAATCAATAATGAAACTCAGGCCTTAAATAACACATTAGACCAGATGGATTTAATTGGTATTTGTAGAGTGTACCATCTGAAAGCAGCAGAATACACATTCTTTTCAAGTGCACATGGAACATTCTCCAGGATAGATGATGTGATGTATCACAAAGCAAGCTTCAATAAATTTTTCAAAATTGAAATTATATCAAGTAACTTTTCCAACCACAATGCTATGAAATTAGAAATCAACTACAAGAAAAAAACTGCAAAAAACACAAACACATGGATGCTAAACCATATGCTACTAAACAACAAATGGATCACTAAGGAAATCAAGGAGGATATCAAAAAATACCTAGAGACAAATAAAAATAAAAACACAATGATCCAAATCCTATGGGACACAGCAAGAGCGTTTCTAAGAGGGAAGTTTATAGGAATACAGTTGTACCTCAGGAAACAAAAATCTCAAGGAAACAACTTAACCTTACACCTAAACCAACTAGGAAAAGAAGAACAAACAGAACCCGAAGTTAGTAGAAGGAAAGAAATCATAAAGAGCAGAGCAGAAATAAATGAAATAGAGATGAATAAAACAATAAACAAGATCAATAAAGCTAAAAGACAGTTCTTTGAGAAGATAAACAAAATTACTAAACCTTTAGCCAGACTCATCAAGAAAAAAAGAGAGAGGGCTGAAATCAATAAAATTAGAAATGAAAAATGAGAAGTTACAACTGACTCCACAAAATTACAAAGGATTATGAGAGACTACTACAAGCAACTATATGCCAATAAAATCAACAACCTAGAAGAAATGGACAAATTCTTAGCACGATACAAACTCCCAAGACTGAACCAGGAAGAAATAGAAAATATGAACAGATAATCACAAGTACTGAAATGGAAACTGATTTAAAAACTCCCAACAAACAAAAGTCCAGGACCAGATGGCTTCACAGGCAAATTCTATCAAATATTTAGAGAAGAGTTTACACCTACACTTCTGAAACTATTCAAAAAATTATAGAGGAAGGAGCACTCCCAATCCCATTCTTTGAGGCCACCATCACCCTGATACCAAAACCAGACAAAGATACCATAAATAAAGGAAATTATAGGCCAATATTGCTGATGAACATAGATGCGAAAATCATGAACAAAATACTAGCAAACCAAATCCAATAATACATTACACCAATTATACACTATGATCAAGTGGGATTCCAGGGATGCAAGAATTTTTCAATATCTTCAAATCAATCAGTGTGATAAACCACATTAACAAATTGAAGACTAAAAACCATATGATCATCTCAATAGATGCAGAAAAATCTTTTGACAAAATTTAACACCTATTTATGATAAAAACTCTCCAGAAAGTGGGCATAGAGGGAACATACCTCAACATAATAAACGTCAAATATGACCAACCCACAGATAACATCATACTCAATGGTGACAAGCTGAAAACATTTCCTCTAAGATCAGGAACAAGTCAAGGATGTCCATTCTAGCTACTTTTATTCCACATAGTTTTGGACTTCAATAAAACACACAAAAAAAGATGTTTCTGAAACACAAAGGTTGGGGGTGGGGAAAGATTTCTTTAACCATCTCTGTTTTTCAGGATCACAGCATTCACTAAGGTAAATTTAACATTATCATCTTAATGTATTGTGTGTTCTCAGTTGTAGATTTACCATTAACTTCATCTGTATGAAATGTCAGAGACCAATCCTTGTGGGTAAGAGATGATTCTGCTTGAGATCATCAGAACCAAACAAATATGTTCCAGATGTTGAGAAATGAACTAGTTGTTAAAACTTACTCATGCACAACTTCCATTTCAAGTTGTATTGTTGTCATCTGATGGATTTAGGGGTTTATGCACTAACACCAAATTACCTTCACTCTGCAGGGCTTGGGGCCACAGCACCTAAAATGCAAAGTGCTATAAGCTATTACCCTAATTTCCTGCCCAGCGACTTTTTGAACTTTGGAGATCCAAATGACTATGTGTGAGGTGATGGAGTGGAATAAGGAAACAATGTTCTCACTATCTCAAAAAGCAGTACTTCCCCTGGATTATTGATTTTTTTTTTTACCGACTCTGGGTTTTTCGACCTGGGGACAGTTAGTGAGGATAGGGTCAGGTGACTTTTACTCCTCTCTCTCTGTTGTGGTTTCAATGAAGTGACACAAGGTAAGAACATTGTTTTTTTTCCAATTCCTGCCAGATTCTGTCAATGGATGGATTCTGTTTCCCTGTCCTTAGTTGGATTTGGAGATATTGTGGGGTTTTTTCAGTGTCTCCTTAGGAATTTTCATGAAATAGCAGAACAGACTGTATTGGAGGGACTGCTTGTCAAATGCTATTCTTAACCAAAAATCATAAACTAAAATCTTCTTTAAAAAGACAATTTCTGCTTAAATCAATGAGCAAGAAAGCAATTTAGGTGCTCAACAAGAATTTTGATATAGCTCAAAAGAATCTGTAATTAAATATGACAGATCAGCCTTAGAATTAAGCAATTAGCCTATGTCCTTTAGCTTTAAATGAAATAAAGTTTGGGCTAATGTAACTTAATGTCTAATAAATAACTGCAGCAAGTGAATTAATACATGTGAAAACTCCATCATCTGAAACCTTAAACAAAGGGAACTGACCAAGGTAGCCTTAACATTCTTCTCAGAATGACAGAATTTTAGACAAGTTTCTTCCTGACTATAGGCCCCTAACTTTTCTTAGAACATTTACTTTAGAAAACTTTTAATTGTAAATTTACTCCCCAGACTCTGAGATTTAAGTCTTCTCTTAGCCTGTAGCCAGTTTTACAAGCAAGTAATGTCTTTCCCATGGAACTGGGAGCCATCCCTTTGAAATGTAATCACTGAGAATATAGTGCCCCTATCTCTCCTAGTCTCTGGGGGAAGGTAGAAGCCTAACTTTTTCAAATGCCAACTAGCAAACACTGATGATCTAATCATATTTTTGGCCTCCTCCCTAATGTCCTCCAGTGATGTTCTACTAGCTCAACTCAGCACTAAAACTCTACTACCTATCATTTGAACCGAGTTGAATTTAATCTCTCTCTTTCCTATTTCAGTAGTCTTGAATAAATTATTCCTTGCCTGCTTAACTTTGATAAAATTTTTCTTTGACAAAAATATAGTTTTTACATTTGGCTTTTTTATAAAAATTATGCAGATTATATATTTTAGGTAAATGTGTGCTTATTTGTTTCTCAGTTTGTAATTGAGTAATTACTGAAACTCATCATTTCAGTTAATGTTCCAAAATACTGTGTAGTTTAAGAAATGTTTCTTTCAAGATAAAAACAATGAAATCTGGTGAAAGGAGGGTCCATGCACTACAAGGAAAAACTAATGAGATAACATTTGAAAGAAAAATATTTCATTTTATGTATGTGAAATTTTCCCATTTTCTTTTTTCTTCTCTTCCTTCCTTCTTTCTTTCCTTCCTATCTTTCTTCCTTCCTTCCTTGTTCCCTTTTTATAGGTCTCTCTTTTCATGCAATTACTGTAATTGAAAGGACACAATCTGCTTTCCAATCTGTTTCAGTTATCATTTATAAAAGTAAAAAAATTCAGTGAACTTTGGGAAATTTCAGATAATTCATAGCATTTACCCTAAACACAATTTCTGTTAAATTTATAAAATGTCTTGATCACATTTAAGGAGAAAAAAAATGTGTGCCATATCCTGCATTTCTTGCTTTATACTTTATTCAAAGAAGATGAGGGGTGATCTTTAGCATTTGGGAACCAGGAGGTCTGCCAGACTATACAGTAATTCATTTTGAGCTAATTCTAATTCATCCTGCAACTCTCTTTTTATTTTTATTTATTGTTTTCCTCCTTTCTTGCTGTATATTAGTTTTTGCCCAGGTCAGTTCTAACTCATATAGTGCAGAATGTTGCTGTAATTGTTAATGGCTGCCTCATCCAAAGACAAGTAGTAGTGATTATAAAACTCAAAAGTACATAAGAATCACAGTACGTACTTGTTAGAAGAGCAAATATTTGGACCCTTTCCTAGCAACTGATTTCAGTGCTCTCTGATGGGGTTTGGAATTTGCATTTTGAATAAGCATTTGATTTAGGTAGGAGGTAGGAGGATCAAATTTTGAGAAACATCAAGATGGAGTAAAACATTTGAATCTGACAAAATTAGGACAATGAAAACATTAATCGTGAGAGACTAAGAGAATTGGATTGAGGATATGTGTATGTTTATTAAATAAGAAGAATAAATGAAAAAGAGGCATATACCAGGCCCTGGTCCTGGCTCTGTAGACTACCCATGAGACTTAATTTTCAAACTCTGCTGACTATGTCTATCTTGTATCAGAGGGGAGCTGTACTTCAACCACCCTATTCTTTTAAAATAAAATATATTATAGTTGAGGTAATTAAAATAAGTTAAATTACCTATAAATATAATTATCCCCCTTTCCTCTTTGTTAACATACATTTACACTCTCATCTGGTCATATGTTGCTGATATTCCAGGATTTTTATTCTGTTTGACCCTAGGAAAACTGTTAAACATATTTCTTTCACCACATTCTTCCTCATTCCCCTTTCTAGAATGCTAGTAGTTTTTTCTATAATGCTTCAAATAAAGCAACATATTCAATGTATTTCTTTTATTTCTCTTAGATGAGAGAGAAATTAGGAGAGCTAAGTGATAAATGAGTTGATAATTTAGTGTTTGCTTTATGCCCACTATAACTTGTAATGGCTGCCTTCTGGGGACAAGTTTAAAAGAGATATTCATATTTTAAAATGATAGTAATAATGATTAATACTATGTGCCAGATATTATTTATTTTCTCCTAACATTTCCTTGTTTCTGTACTATTATGAAAAGTAAGCATAAGTATACACCTAGTTTCATAAACACAGTTTTCATCAATAGAAAACTAAAAGGAAGTACCTAGAAGAGACAAAGAATATTTTTAGGATTTTACCTGAACTTTGGCTGGTTGTATTCTCTCTTTTAGGTCATGTGGCCAAAGTCCACCTAAGTGGATGTTGGATTGGGTCCCTATTGTCTCCTATCCCACCCCACAGAATGTCCTCCCCCACTCCTAATTCCCCCAGCTCTATCTCAAAACCACTTCCTGTCTACCTTTAGTTGGCAGTTTGAGTAGGATCTACTTGCCCGATCAAGAACAATTTTTACATATGGAGATATGAGAGATAGCAACACAGTATAATATATCATAAAATATGTACATTTCTTAGAGATTCTCTGTTCCAACACACCTAAAGAAACAGTCTTCTATTTAGCACACTTTGGCATTGAGTGAGTGAGGTGAAGTGGAGTTATACAGGTAGACAATCCGACTTCTAAAGATTTGTGGGTGGGAATAATTTACCAATTCATATACCTTCTCATTATCTTTCAATTAAAACTTTGCAACACAAATTTCTAACTTTGCTTATCTTACATTCTTAATGCAGGCGATCTCCCAACATTTCTCCTTTATTATGTGTTTACTGGTTAGAGTTTATTGTTCTCAGACTTAATGTTGTGCGATTTGAATGCCTTCTAGATACTAAAATTGCCATATCCAGGAAAGTACAATTTTATACATGCTTGATCTCATTCAATTTATTTTACAAAGCTTACCTACTGCCTCACAATTCTCACTGACAGTGCAGAATAATTATCATAAAGTAATTCAATTAACTTTTACTTTTCATGTTCTCAGCAAGGTCCTACTTAATTTCCATGCTAAGATCAGTATTTAAACACCAAATTATTAATACATGATATTCCTATCTAAGATCATTTTTCCTTAATTAACTAGATGAATGCATCTTGTTGATGACAGCTTTTGGAGCCTGCATTAACTATGTAGTTAGTTACCCCTAGTTTTCCTTGTGTTCTTATACTTTAACACAAATAATTAAACAATATTTCATTTGAGAAATGCTTACTAAACACCTACAATGGACCTGAAGCTGAGTAGTACTGTCATATGAAAATGTGCTGACACTGAATTGTACTTCCCCATGAAAGTTGATTGTGCACCCCTTCACATGTCTGCATTACATATGACATTACATCAGCAGTTTGAAGTGGCCATGGTGGAGTATTTACAACATCATAATGGGCAAATGTTAGATAGCTGGGGTTTTGGCTTTTTTACCCCCAGATGAGCTGATTTACCAGCACACAACTGGTAAATGTCAAGATATCATCTTTGTCCTCAAAGAGCTCAGTGACAGGTAGCTGGAAAAGACAAGTAAACCTCTGAATTTTCATACTGAAAAGATAATACTGGTGGTAATGTAAGTGTGATTAGAATAAGGATGAGGCTGAAAGTGCCTGTGGTGTTTAGTTGAATAGAGCTGGAGACCAAAAATGAAAATGTCAGTGGGGTTGTAAAGGTGTGCATAGAGTTTTGTAGGAGATTGACTTTGAAATAGTATATCGGTCTTCCACTACATTCATGAAAGCTGAACTGCAACAAGAACTGCTCTGCTAGAGCAATAAACTAAACAAAATATGTGAAAAAATAGCTTTCAAACATTGGACAACAGGTATCACTTGAATTATTTTTCTGTTCTTAATTGGCATCCATACTTCTATTGCTTCCTTCATTTAAATTTGGATTCTATATTGTTAAATTAATTTTTGTAAAAGGCAGTTCTCACCATGTCATTCTCTTGATCAAAAATTATATCATTGTAAAAGAATGCTGTAACAATAATAAAATTATAGAGTATTTTATTTTTGAAGTTGTGTCACAGGAAGCTGTATCAGATTGATGTAATGAGAGATTAAATAACATGACCAAGGTCTCAGAAAATAGGGGTGCTGAAATTCAAATTCAGGAAATTTGTAGTAGTAATTTTTGTAACCATAAAATCCACTTACATTTCAAGAAGATGCTGCTTTATATCTTTTTGCCTATTTCAAATTCCCTGTGTATGGATCCCAATATATATTTCCTAAGTTATTCTTTACTATTTTTCTATAATAAAATTCAATTTTCTCATTTGTAAAATGTAGTACTCATCAAAGAGAATACTATAAAGATTTAATGTGGTAATCACATGCTTAACTTATAGTAAATATTCTATAAATATTAGCTCTCTGCTCCTCCCCTTTTTCCTTTTTCCCTTTATTTTGCTCTTCTTTTACCTCTTCTATTATACCTATTAATATTATATTTTCATATTAAACTGGGTAACACTTTTAGCTCTTCTGTGTTCTTTACCTCAATCCATATAGTCCATTGTGTCATTTTTGTGAACATGTCTTATGTTCTCTTCTGTTTTATACATTTGTATACTTGTAACTTTTTGAAATTATACTTTATGTATTTTATATTAACTTGTGATTCCTTACAAAAGAGTACTTTTATTTGCATACTGTAGCACAATGCTGTTCATTAAATAGATTTACATTTTGTCTACTGAGAAATGAGTGGAATTTTAACATGAATTTTGAGGATGCTTTGAAATTTTAAAGGTTAGATCTTTTGAATCAAAGTCCAGGGTTATTATTTTTTAACTTAATTAGAGTTGCAGATATAAACAAAAATAGAAGGTCAAATATACTTTCTGAAATAAGCAGGTATAAAGTGTATACAATCAAGGTGAAATCCCATAAGGGTAAAGAGAAGGTAATTAGGTTAAGAAGACAGAACATTTTGCATAAATACAAATAAGTCATGCTTAGCCTTGTGCAAAGACCTAAGAAAAAGCTGAAGGCATCATGGGTTACAAATTACATATGTCATTGCTATAGTTTCAAAAGAAAAAAAAATGATACCAGGCTAAGTAAATTACAATGAAATATGCAAACACTCTTTATTTGCTTTTCCAAGTAGGGAAATTGGGATGATGATTAGCAACCTCCACTAAACTGAAAAATATTCAGGTCATTTATTGTTTGTTTGTTTACCCAATATTTAAAGAATTCTTTTGACATAAGAATATATTCGATAATTAGTTGAAGTGTTTGGATCCACATTATCTAAAAAACCAAGTGTATTTTATTAAATATTAAGTGCTGGTATAAAAATGAATAACTCAAGCTACATGTAGTGTAATATATAGATAAGAACTGTGTGGTCTTGGTGTATAGTACATTTCTTTGTCTTTCTGGTTTCCATTTTCTTCCTCTTTAAACTTTCTTCCTCCCAGGCTGTTGTGTACTTCCCCCAAGTTCCCTTTCTCTGCTTAGTCAAGTGCACTGGTTATGGCATTGTATTACAGCTAATGTGCCAAATGCTTTAAAATCAAGGTCTATTTTTTGTAATTTTTATTTAACTTAATATATTTCTACTGCTTGGTTTCTATTTTTACAGCATAAATGTACAGAAGTAGTAGAAAAACAACTAATATTTATAGAGTGCTTTTGCGCTTAGAAAGCACTTTCACCAGTTTTCTTTCTTTGATATTTTAAAACTAACCCATTTCTTCCCTTTTTTAAAAAAATGCTGAAACATGGAGAGATTGGTTCAAGATGGTGGAGTAGAAGGACGTGCTCTCACTCCCTCTTGTGAGAGCACTGGAATCACAACTAACTGCTGAACAATCATTAACAGAAAGACACTGGAACTTACCAAGAAAGATACCCCACATCCAAAGACAAAGGAGAAGTCACAGTGAGATGGTAGGAGGGGCACAATCACAATAAATTCAAATCCCATAATTGCTGGGTGGGTGACTCACAAACTGGAGAACACTTGTAACAGAAGTCCACCCATTGAAGTGAAGGTTCTGAGCCCAACATCAGACTTCCCAACCTGGAAGTCCAATAAAGGGAGGAAGAATTCCTAGAGAATCAGACTTTGAAGGCTAGTAGGATTTGATTGCAAGACTTCAACAGGACTGGGGGAAACAGAGACTCCACTCTTGGAGGGCACAGAAAAAGTAGTATGTGCATCAGGAAATGGGGGAAAGAGCAGTGACTCTATAGGAGACTGAACCAGACCTACCTGCTAGTGTTGGAGGGTCTCCTGCAGAGGCAGGCAGTAGATGTGGCTCACCGTGAGGACAAGGACACTGACAGCAGAAGTTCTAAGAAGTACTCCTTAGAATGAGCCCTCCCAGAGTTCGCCATTAGCCCCACAAAAGGGCCTGGGTAGGCTCCAGGTTTGGGTTGCCCAAGGCCAAACAAAAGGGAAGAAACTCAGCCCAACTCATTAGCAGACAAGTGGATTAAAGTTTTACTGAGCTCTGCCTACCAGAGCAACACCCAGCTCTACCCATCACCAGTCCCTCCCATCAGGAGGCTCGCACAAGCCACTTAGATAGCCTCAACACCAGAAGACAGAGAGCAGAGCAAGAACTACAATCCTGCAACCTGTGGAAGGAAAACCACATTCACAGAAAGACAGACAAGATGAAAAGGCAGAGAGCTATATACCAGAAGAAAGAGCAAGATAAAACCTCAGAAAAACAACTAAATGAAGTGGAGATAGGCAACCTTTCAGAAAAAGAATTCAGAATAATTATAGTGAAGATGATCCAAGATCTCGAAAAAGAGTGGAGGCAAAGACAGAGAAGATGCAAGAAATGATTAAAAAACACGTAGAAGAATTAAAGAACAAACAAACAGAGATGAACAATGTGATAACTGAAATGAAAAATACACTAGAAGGAATCAATAGCAGAATAACTGAGGCAGAAGAACAGATAAGTGACCTGGAAGACAGAATGGTGGAATTCACTGCTGCAGAACAGAATAAAGAAAAAAGAATGAAAAGAAATGAAGAAAGCATATGAGACCTATGGGACAACATTAAATACAACAACATTGGCATTATAGGGGTCCCAGAAGGAGAAGAGAGAGAGAAAGAGCCCGAGAAAATATTTGAAGAGATTATAGTTGTACACTTCCCTAACATGGGAAAGGAAATAGCCACCCAAGTCCAGGAAGCGCAGAGTCCCATACAGGATAAACCCGAGGATAAACATGCCAAGACACACAGTAATCAAATTGCCAAAAATTAAAGACAAAGAAAAATTATTGAAAGCACCAAGGGAAAAATGACAAATAGCATACAAGGGAACTCCCATAAGGTTAACAGCTGATGTCTCAGCAGAAACTCTACAAACCAGAAAGGAGTGGAATGACATATTTAAAGTGATGAAAGAGAAGAACCTACTGCCAAGATTACTCTAGCCAGCAAGGATCCCATTCAGATTTGATGGAGAAATCAAAAACTCTACAGAGAAAGAAAAGCAAAAAGAATTCAGCACCTCCAAACCAGCTCTACAACAAATGCTAAAAGAACTTCTCTAGGCGGGAAACACAAGAGAAGAAAAGGACCTACAGTAACAAACCCAAAACAATTAAGAAAATGGTCATAGGAACATACATATCGATAATTGCCTTAAATCTGAATGGATTAAATGCTGCAACCAAAAGACACAGGCTTGCTGATTGGATACAAAAGCAAGACCCATATATATGCTGTCTACAAGAGACCCACTTCAGACCTAGGGACAAATACAGACTGAAAGCGACAGGATTGAAAAAGATATTCCATGCAAATGGAAATCAAAGGAAAGTTGGAGTAGCAATAATCATATCAGATAAAACAGACTTTAAATAAAGAATGTTACAAGAGACAAGGAAGGACACTACATAATGATCAAGAGATCCATCCAAGAAGAAGAAATAACAATTATAAATATATATGCACCCAACATAGGAGCACCGCAATACATAAGGCAACTGCTAACAGCTATAAAAGGGGAAATTGACAGTAACACAATAATAGTGGGGGACATTAACACCGCACTTACATCAATGGACAGATCATCCAAAATGAAAATAAATAAGGAAACAGAAGCTTTAAATGACAAAATAGACCAGATAGATTTAATTAATATTTATAGGACATTCCATCCAAAACCAGCAGATTATACTTTCTTCTCAAGTGCACATGGAACATTCTCTAGGATAGATCACATCTTGGGTCACAAATCAAGCCTCAGTAAATTTAATAAAATTGAAATCATATCAAGCATCTTTTCTCATCACAATGCTATGAGAGGAGAAATCAATTACAGGGGGAAAAAAAACATGAAAAATACAAATACATGGAGGTTAAATGATACATTACTAAATAACCAGGAGATCACTGAAGAAATCAAAGAGGAAATCAAAAATTACCTCGAGACAAATGACAATGAAAACACGATGATCCAAAACCTATGGGATACAGCAAAAGCAGTTCTAAGAGGGAAGTTTATACAAATACAATCCCACCTCAAGAAACAACAAATATTTCAAATAAATAATCTAACCATACACTTAAAGGAACTAGACAAAGAACAAACAAAACCCAAATTTAGTAGAAGAAAAGAAATCATAAAGATCAGAGCAAAAATAAATGAAATAGAAATTAAGAAAACAATAGCAAAGATCAATAAAACTAAAACCTGATTCTTTGAGAAGATAAACAAAATGGATAAACCTTTAGCCAGACTCATCAAGTAAAAGAGGGAGAGAGATCAAATCAAAAAACTTAGAAATGAAGGAGAATTTACAACAGGCACTGCAGAAATACAAAGCATCTTAAGAGACCACTACAAGCAAATCTATGCCAATAAAATGGACAACCTGGAAGAAATGGACAAATTCTTAGAAAGGTATAACCTCCTAAGACTGAACTAGAAAGAAATAGAAAATATGAACAGACAAACCACAAGTAACGAAGTTGAAACTGTGATTAAAAATGTTCCAACAAACAAAAGCCCAGGACCAGATGGCTTCACAGGTGAATTCTGTCAATCATTTAGAGAAGACCTAACACCCATCCTTCGCAACTTCCAAAAACTGCAGAGAAAGGAACATTCCCAAACACATTGTATGATGCCACCATCACCCTGATACCAAAACCAGATAAAGATACTATTAAATAAGAAAATTACAGGCCAATATCACTGATGAATATAGACACATACATCCTTAGCAAAATACTAGCAAACAGAATCCAACAGCACATTAAAAGGATCATACACCATGATCAAGTGAGATTTATCCCAGGGATGCAACAATTCTTCAATATACACAAATCAATCCATGTGATACACCATATTAACCAATTGAAGGAGAAAAACTATATGATCATCTCAATTGACACAGAAAAAGCTTTTGACAAAATTCAACACCCATTTATGATAAAAACTCTACAGAAAGTGGGCATAGAGGGAACCTACCTCAACATAATAAAGGCCATATATGACAAACCCACAGCAAACATTGTTCTCAATGGTGAAAAACTGAAAGCATTTCCTCTAAGATCAGGAACAATACAAGGATGTCCACTATTACCACTTTATTCAACATAGTTTTGGAAGTCCTAGCCATGGCAATCGGAGAAGAAAAAGAAATAAAAGGAATACAAATTGGAAAAGAAGAAGTAAAATTGCCATGGTTTGCAGATGACATGATACTACACATAGAGAATCCTAAAGATGCCACCAGAAAACTACTAGAGCTAATCAATGAATTTGGTAAAGTTGTAGGATACAACATTAATGCACAGAAATCTCTTGCATTCTTAAAAACTAATGATGAAAAATCTGAAAGAGAAATTAAGGAAAGACTCCCATTTACCATTGAAACGAAAAGAATAAAATACCTAGGAATAGACCTACTAGGGAGAAAAAAGACCTATACGCAGAAAATTATAAGACACTGATGAAAGTAATTATAGATGATTCAGAGAGATGGAGAGTATACCATGTTGTTGGATTGGAGGAATCAACATTGTGAAAATGACTCCACTACCCAAAGCAATCTACAGATTCAATGCAATTCCTTTCAATTTACCATTGACATTTTTTACAGAACTAGAACCAAAATATCTTAAAATTTGTATGGAGACACAAAAGACCTTGAATAGCAAAAACAGTCTTGAGGGAAATAACTGGAGTGGGAGGAATCAGGCTCCCTGACTTCAGACTATATTACAAAGCTACAGTAATCAAGACAATATGGTACTGGCACAAAAACAGAAATACAGATCAAGGGAACAGGATAGAATGCCCAGAGATAAACCCACGCACTTATGGTCAAATAATCTATGACATAGCAGGCAAGACTATACAATGTAGAAAAGACAGTCTCTTCAATAAGTGGTGTTGGGAGAATTGGACAGCTGCATGTAAAAGAATGAAATTAGAACACTCCCTAACACCATACACAAAAATAAACTTAAAATGGATTAAAGACCTAATGTAAGACTAGACACTATAAAACTCTTAGAGGAAAACACAGGAAGAACACTCTTTGACATAAATCACAGCAAGATCTTTTTTGATCCACCTCCTAGAGTAATGGAAATAAAACCAAAAATTATGAATGAAACTTAAAAGTTTTTGCACAGCAAAGGAAACTACAAACAAAACGAAAAGAGAACTCTCAGAATGGGAGAAAATATTTGCAAAGGAATCAATGGACAAAGGATTAATCTCCAAAATATATAAACAGCTCATGCAGCTCAATATTAAATAAACAAACAACCCAATCCAAAAATGAGCAGAAGACCTAAATAGATATTTCTCCAAAGAGGACATACAGGTGGCCAAGAGGCACATGAAAATCTGCTCAACATCACTAATTATTAGAGAAATGCAAATCAAAACTACAATGAGGTATCACCTCACACCAGATAGAATGAGCATCATCAGAAAATATACAAACAACGAATGCTGGAGAGGGGGTGGAGAAAAGAGAACCCTCTTACACTGTTGGTGCAAATGTAAATTGATAGAGCCACTATGGAGAACAGTATGTAGGCTCCTTAAAAAACTAAAAAGGGAATTACTATATGACCCAGCAATGCCACTACTGGGCACATAACCAGAGAAAACCATAATTCAAAAAGACACATACACCTCAGTGTTCATTGCAGCACTATTTACAATAGCTAGGACATGGAAGCTACCTAAATGCCCATTGACAGACGAATGGATAAAGATGTGGTATATATATACAATGGAATATTACTAAGCCATAAAAAGGAACGAAATTGGGTCATTTGTAGAGACATGGATGATCTACAAACTGTCATATAGAGTGAAGTAAGTCAAAAATAGAAAAACAAATATCGTATATGAACGCATATATTTGGAACCTAGAAAAATGGTATAGATGAACTGGTTTGTAGGGCAGAAATTGAGACACAGATGTAGAGAACAAATGTATGGACACCAAGGGGGGAAAGTGGCAGGGTACTGGTGGTAGTGGTGTGATGAATGGGGAGATTGGGATTAACATATATACACTAATATGTATAAAATGGATAACTAATAAGAACCTGCTGTCTAAAAATTAAATTAAATTAAATTAAAAAGTAAAAATAGGGCTTCCCTTGTGGCGCAGTGGTTGAGAGTCCACCTCACGATGGAGGGGACACGGGCTCATGCCCCAGTCCGGGAAGATCCCACATGCCGCGGAGCAGCTGGGCCTGTGAGCCATGGCCGCTGAGCATGCACGTCCGGAGCCTGTGCTCCACACAACAACAACAACAACAACAACAAAAAGTAAAAATAATAATGCTGAATCTCTAGGAGTTTTTGATTTGCTTAGGGAAATATAACTAGTAAATGGCAAAGCAAGGATTCAAACTTCATCTTCTACAGTCTGCAAAATCTCTGCAAAGTGACTTTCATCAGCGCAATACCAGGACTTTATATACTTCCTTGCTCTTGGTAGGAGAAATATTCATTCTAAACTTTAAATAAAATTCATCCCTACTGCTCATTGTACATGATGGTGGTTTCTTTTATTCATTGATTAAAATGTCCAACTTTAGAAGCACAGAGTCCTCCAAGTTCCAGTCAGTTTATGATGGAGGATGCATTGCTATGTCCAGGACAACAATGAATTTAGGTAGCAAGGTTGGCAATCTTGGCAATGCAGTCTCATGCAACAGCTGGATTTTAGTTGGACTCATCAGGGGGTGCTTACCATGAACACCTACAGGTGTGATCCAGTAAATTCGATCAGTAACCATGACTTGTGTGGCAGAGCAAACTTCTAGTCCATTGGCAAAAGCTCAAAAGGCAGTAAACTTGTAATAAGATTCCTTAAGCAGAGTATTGGCCAGAGTTATGAAAACATCCTTTTGTTCTGCCCATCAAGAGAAGATCACCTGTCCATTTTCAGTTCAGCACAGTTGGTGCTAAGGCTAAATAGTTCCGTAGACACCATAAGTTTTAGCCAATATTTCAGTCCAGGACACCATCAAAGTTGAGCTCACTCAAAATATTAGTGACCTAGATCCAGGAGTTCAGGGGAACCTTGTGAATCAAAGCCCCTTATCAAGCCAGTTTTACTTTCAGAGGCAGAGGGGACATAAACATTCTCCCAAAATTATAGCTGCCATTTTTTCATATAAAGTTGCAATGCTGCTGGCATGTAGCCTAGTGCATTCTTAGATATACAAATTGCATTTAATAAGGGAGGATTTTTGGCTCTTCCCACCTTGTTTGTTGAGTTTGAGCTGACCCACCTCAAAATGGGAATATCAAAGTGGAAAGTCACACACTTCTATGTTTCAGGTATTTCATTTCAATAAGCGCTCTAATGACAAGTCAATAGCTGCTTTACAAAAGGAGTTTACTTAGTCACCATGTCAGAGGAGACATGACTGCCAAACCTGAAGAGATACCATGGTGTAGAGGCTGCTTTTCATTGTCAGAGGTTCCAAAGGCAAAATCCTCAGCACTTGTAGCTCAAATGGAATATTAGGGTTGTGTGACTCCAAGTACTAGCATTGGTTTTTGGTACCAGTGACTTTTCCCAATTAGGGGAGCTCCTCTGGCACTTATGAACATTCAGCAGGTAAAACATCAATACAATTAATTATACATTCAGTAGTTTAGAAGCCACAACAACAGTACATTGAATTGTCTCAATGGATCCCACCAACAAGGTCACTTAGTTTTCCTTCCCCATTATAAACTCTGCCTAAAACTTATATGTTGAACTTGGGTACCACTTCCTCCCATGGAACCAGATATTATGGAGACTTGGGAGGACTCTACCCAACAGAATAATAAATTTTGTAATTCTCCCCTCCCCAAAATTCCCCAACATTCTTGGAGTATAGCTTTTGGTTTTTCTTGGAGACAATAAGAACTACATCTCACTCTTAATAAGCTTTCTTATTAAAGTAGCTGAAGTTGACATCTGGGGAGAGCAGGAATCAGTGAGGATAAAGGGAGAGAATGCTACACACCAATAAGCAAGGTACATTTACTTTGGTTTCAAGAGGTGCTGAATTTCTGACCTCAAAAATGTATCTATGTTTGTCTCACAAGAATTTAAATATTGAAGGTCATTTCTAATTCTCCAGTGGGTCACCTTTGTCAGCATTGTAAACGATCTGGATCAGCAAAAGCCTCAATTTTAGTCAATGTCTAATCTATGTTTTCCCATAAGAGTTTTGTTTGTTTTGTTTTTTTCAGGGAATTCTTCCCTAGAGGATCAAAGCTCTCTTATAGCATCCAGAACCCGTTACAAAACAATACAAAACAAAATAAAACCCCTCAGATCTCCAACTATCATCTTCAAATGGATTTAAGATAGGCATAATAGACTGCAAGAGGGGCTAAGATATAAGACAGCCCAGTTATTTCCAGTGTTCCTCAAAGAGCATCGCATGCCCTTTCCCTGTTTCTGAAATGAAGTAGCCAAATTTTTGATTCACCTTGCTTCTGCCTATACCTCTTGTGAATTTTCCTCCTTCCATGCTATTTAGGTGCCCATTTTTATAACTGCTGTTTGAAAGTAAGTAGAACTACTTCTGTCCTTCCAGGATGAATCTTAGCACTAGGTATTACAATGGATGGACCTGAGGCTCCTCACCATATTGGCAAGAAACTCCTCCTTCCATCCACCCTCCCTCTCCCTCCATCCCTGTCCCCAACTATGGGAGAATTAACAATTATAGCACACTGTTCAGATAGCTGTCTTTGAGCCTACATTCAAGTTGTCAGAATGCAGCTGCTACCCAATTTTTTTCTAATTAACAGGCAATAAAGTTGAGAACCATTTATTTCCTGGTTGACCATACAATTTGATCAACATGTTTATTACCAATTTCCATGGATTTCCCATAAATTCTATTAGGCTGTGTGGCTTTCATTCTTCCTCTTCCAGAAATTCTTGTCTCTATCAGCATCCCATCTTCACTGCCAAAACATCTTTCTAGAACTGCAAAAGGTCTGATATTTTTACTTAATTTGCAAGGTAATAAGTTAGACTGCCACAAAACAGAGACAGTTTTGTGGATGCTGGGAGAAGACATGAGTCTCCTGTGTCAGAGACAAAGGACTTTATTTTTCATGACAGTAATAGTAGCAAGAGTATCCAAACTTTTGCATATATTACATGAATTCCAATTCTCCCAGGATGAAGAGGGCCAAATGACCCTTGCAAACATAGTGGGTTTCAGGAACTTGAATATTCTATAATAGGAAGTAAGCATGTTTGCCCTTTGCTTCTATAGGAATCATTGTCTCATTATGTTAAACAGCAAGCAAGGCTACTCTTTGCTTCAGAGACACTATATCTTCTTAGTCTGACCACTATGCAAAGATCTTTGAAAAGAGAGCCCAGAACAAAGGGCAGTTAGTGAGTCACTCATGAGACATGTAGACACACGAGAGCCACTGAAAATCATCTCCTAACAATAACAATAATGTGAAATTATCACTAAACATAAATCACAATTTTGATAAAAATTGCATTGACTCTTTTAGGGAGGGAATTGGAATTAAGAATATCTTTCCTAATGAACAAATACTTCCCATATAAATTTGGTGCTGTTATCTATAGAATTACACACAGTCCATGATTTAAGATGGCTCAACCTACAATTTTTCAACTTTATGATGGTGAGAAAGCCATAAGCATTCAGTAGAAACAATATTTTGAATTTTGATCTCTTACTGGTCTAGCAATATGCAGTATGGTACTTTTTTGTGATGCTGGTGGTGGCAGCATGCCACAGCTCTAGTCAATCAAGTGATAACAGGGTAAACAACTGGTACAATTGTTTTTCAATTTCAGTACTAATTCAGTAAATTACATGAGACCGTCAACACTATTATAAAATAGGCTTTGCATTAGGTGATTTTGCCCAACAGTAAGCTAATGTGCATGTTCTGAGAACATTTAAGGTAAGGTAGGCTAAGTTATTATGTTTGGTAAATTAGGTGTATTAAATGCATTTTGATGATGATCTTTCAACTTATGATGGGTTTATCTGGAAGTAATCCCATCATAAATCGAGGAAGAATCTATAAAGTGAATGGATGACTATCTCTCGTAATTTATGCATTAGTATTATACAATCAACCCTCAATATGTATATATTTTATTGAAATTCAAATATCTATTTCCTTTCCCCAGATTAGCTAGAATTATCATTGTTGCACAGCAACTATGTGTTCTCAGAAATAGTGCTAAGATGTTTGTTGAACAAGAAAGGATGGAAACAATTCATGGGGGATTGTATGTGAGCTGGACAGGGTCAAGAGAAGCTGGCGAGCTCCTGCTTGATATATCTTGCTGATACTGAAAGAAGGAGGCATTGTTGATATTCAGAGGGCCTTAAATTCTAGTCTGAAAAAGATTAATGCATGTTTACCATGTAATAACATGCTTTAGATAAGAAAGCTAACAAGTGTTGTATTTGGTAACATCTGTTTATATTTAATTGAGTAGTGACTTAATGGCATCCGTATGTAGAGCTGTTTTACAAAAACTACACATTGAAACACAATTTTGGAGGGAATGGAACAGTGATTTTTTCCTCAAAGGCGGTACTTTATAGTAATTTACCTCTTGTTAGCTATAAACTACAATTTTTTACACAATTTGGATAGTAAATTCTGATTTATTATAGTGATTGAATTAGTAACACAAACATTTCATAAACTTCTAATTATTTTTACAATTGTATTCTTAGCATATAAGCATATAATGAAAGAAGTCTTTTAATATGTTAATGTATCTATATGTTAATATAACATAAAAAGGAATAATGTTGTCTGAATAACAAAGCTCACAATGTGGTTACATTTAACAAACTCTAAAATAGTAATAAAAAAAAAGAGTTGGGATTTTTAAATCTAAGTTCAGAGCAAGAGAAATACTAGGATAGATAGAAATAGTCATACTATTTAGAGGTGATTTTAGTTTAAGCCATATATTAATAGAGACCAAGTTTGTTACTCAAATTACATTTTGCTTCTATCTTCTCTAACCTGAAGAACTATTTCAATCTAAAAAGCAAGAGGGAAGAAAGTCCATGATGGTTGAATAATTAGCAAGAGTAATCTCTTTACATATATTCATGTATTCTGTATCCCCAAATCTTTGAATCTATAGTTTCCAAATGTAATATGCAAATAATTTACTGAAAAAAGTAATGAAGTAAGAGTTAAGAGAGCAGCTGGTTTAACCTTGAGCAATTCATTTAAACTATCTGGTATTAATTTTCTAGGCTGTGAAATGAGCTTTTTGGATTAAGAAATGTGTGGGCAAATTAGATTGATGTTATATCTACCTTCTAACCAACCAGTTGTACTTCCTGTCTATAAATAACATTGCAATTATTAGGAGTTATAATAAGTCATGATCAAAGGCATTACCTAAGACATCTTGTTCATCACCAAAAACATCTTGGCTTTTAGACTGGAGAAACATTGGAAGATAGCACACCACCTTCCAATGTGAGTGCCCTCGAGACATGGACCACATGGTATGGTGACAGTTACTGTCCAATTGATCATTGCAACTTTCCAAGTAAGGAAAGGGGGAACAGACTTTGATCGACTGTTTAGTTCTTCCTAAGGACTGTACTAATACAAATCCTTAATGAGCTAAGCTTTTATTGGCCCAGTTCTGCAAACAGAGATCTTGAAATATATTAGCAAGTAAATGGAGGAGTCAGATGTCTTTGCCATTTATTTTATATCAAATCTATTTTCTATGCAGTAAGTCACACCACTACTAAATAAAAAATTAAATGAAATAACATTGCTCTTTCTGGATGACTCATCTTTTGAATAGGCTTCATAATGACTCGAGGATAAAGATCATGGTTTATTCATTATGATCCTCTGAGCCTAGTGAAAAATCTGTACACACTAAGTGTTCATTAAATATTGTGTATACATTTTATTGAAGTTCAAATACTTGTTTCCATTCCCCAGATTAGTTAGTACTATCATAGTTGCAGAGTAACTCTGTATTCTCAGAAACAGTGCTAAGATGTTTGTTGAACAAGAAAGAATTGAAACAATTCATGGGGGAGTGCATGTGAGCTGGACAGTGTCAAGAGAAACTTGGTATATCTTGTTGACACTAAAAGAAGGATGCATTTGCTGATGATCAGAAAGTTTATGAAACATAATGGTATTTTTCTCATCAATGTATAAGATTTTTATTTAATGAAAACTTGTACCTCGCATCAGTTTTCTACTTGATGTAACAGTGCAGAACATTGAGATACTAGACATTTTAACTGGTAATAAGTGTGAGAATAGTTTTAAAACATGGAAAACCTAGATGAATTTCTGAGGACCCACACAACTATGTTTCATGGATTATTTAGGGATTAATAGTTTAAAGGATTCTCATTCAAAATAAATTTAATAAGTTTAATTAAAAATAAATCTATTATCAACAAATGCTTTATTAGAAGCATATAAAAAATAAAGAATATCATAATAGTATGGATGAAAGACTTGAAAAGTGGAAAATAAAATGGAAAGCAACAAATACTTTAGAATGATTAAAAGAAAAGTATTATATATAGAAAAAAGGAGATCCATCATGCAGATATTTCTGAATAGAGAACAAAATAAATGAACAAAAATACTAAAAGATATGACAGAAGGAAATTTATTAGAATAGTGATAGCACTGAATTTTACCAAATTAAGCAGATATAACACATTCTTGGGAAATTGATTTAAAAAAAAAAAAAAAAGCAAAACAGTCAACAGGCTTCCAAGATCCAAACCAAGTGAAATAAAATACATACTTACATGACTAGCCCTAGAAATCTCCAATGAGTTTCATTATTTGATAGAAATAGTGATCTCTTATTTTTATACCAGCTCAACTTACTATTTAAGTTCAAAAGCAGCGGGTAGATTTTTTTTAACCAATAGAAATGAGGGAATATAGGAGCCATGAGTCCATTTTGAAACAACTGCTCCATGGTAAAATTCAGAGCATAAAACAAATATCGCATTTCTTACATGCATTGGATTGGTTTATATAAGTATCATTCATTCATTCTTTCAATAAAGATTTAACATTCTTCCTTTCTGAAGCAGCCGTTATGCTAGGTCCTGGTGATTCAGCAGCAAACAATTTAGCGGAGGTCCCTGATCCCACAGAGCTTACATTTTTTGTCTGGAAATTGGAGGAGGGGGGCGGAGATAAAACAATAATTTATCATGGTGACTGGCAGGTTGAGAGATCTTTCAGATAACTATTTAGAAAAGGATTCTCTGAGTAGGTGACCAGTATGCTGAAGATACTAATTGCAGCATTTGTACATGTACAAATGGTCAATAATTCATCAATATTTTGTATATTCTATATTCAGTTGCTCCCAAACTCTTCTAGGGATAAACTGGCCATAATTCTACAATTTCCTGGATTGTAGTCGTTTCTCACCATTTAAAGCTAACCTTACTTTTTTTTGTTTTGCTTATAAATTGATAACTGATTTTGTTGTATTTCTTAAATGGAAATATTTCAATTGTGCATTCATTTTAATAGCTTTATTGAAATATAATTGATATACAAAGAAATGCACATATTTAATGCGTACAATTTGATGAGTTTGAACATATGCAAACAACTTAATAATATCACCATCAAGGTAACAGACATATCTAATTTGTCCCAAAGTTTCCTTGTATCTCTTTGTATATGACTCTTAAGTATTTATATATAAAACATTAATCTCTTTTCCATTAAGATAATAAGGATATTCTTTAATCTTTTCATTAGTTGGATTCTAAAACAGTTAACTTGAGTTTGCTTTCCATGAATAAACACAATACAAGTCAAACACCTCCACTGTGTTATGTTTTAACTCATTTCTGCCAGAGTGACTCTCCCTCCTGGTCAAATAAATATGTTGGTTGGCAGGATAATTTTGCTAAGTGAAACAAATATGGTTCTTTTGTTGCAAAACATGGGGTTGAATCCTGACTCTACTCCTTTACTTGCTGTGTGACTTTAGGCAAACTACATATCTTTTCTCATACCAATGAAACGTGCATATTTGTGGCAAGACAACTGAACTAAAAATGTTTTTGCCATCACCTTTCTAATTTCTACCTTTAACATGCTAAAGGATTGGCCAAATAATAACATGGCTTTAATGTGGTACACTCATGCTCATGCTAGTTCCTAAGAATGAAAGACTGACCTACTCCATTATATCTTCGCAAAGACCAGAGCTGATTTAAGTCACTGGCTCTCCATTTCTGTTAAGAGTTCCACTTTTATTAACACTACTTAGGCTCTTTGTAACTCACTTTTAACTTTTCTCTATCATTTATCTTTTGTTCTTTTGACTGTTCCAGCCTCTCTTCCATATAATTCTCACTTTTTTTGTGCAATTGCTTGCTGATGTGAGTGTTGTTATTCACCTGGTAGGAAGCATAACGATTTCTGAAGCATTAAGCATAATCCTTTTTCTTATGTTATGCTTGGTTATCTTCAGTTGCTAGATGTTCACAGGTCACTTTTACAGAGCCATAAACATTTTGTTAGTTTCTCCTTCCTTCCCTTTTACTTTCTTACTCTTCCTCTCTCCCTTCCTCCCTTCCTCCCAATCTTCCTTCTTTCCCCCTTCTTGTTCTCCTATAATTCTGATTGTACTTCTTTCTTTAGCCTTAAGGAAGTCTAAAGTTAGAATTCTAAATAACTGAGATGAAACTGTATTTCAAATATATCATGTATATAATTTATATGTATATAGAGTTCAGAAATAACTTTACTCAATTGTACATATTTATACACTAAGAACATTAACCATATAAAATATCTAGTCAAATTTGAATTTTAAATAAACAACAGATAATTCTTTCGTGTATGTCCCAAATATTGCATGGGATATACTTATACTAAAAATTATTTGTTGTTTATCTGAAATTCACATTTAACTGTATTTTTATTTGCTAAATTTGGCAATCTTAACCTAAGTATTTCTTACAGGCCTGATAAATTAGTTTTTTAATCAAGCAGTGTTAAAAATCATTTTATAATTTTGAATGTTAAAGCTATGTCAGTTGTCCACCAGGGAGATGTAAACAACATTTACATCAGGAAAATTAGAAATTGCCAAATATAACATGACAAAATTCTTTATGACCTATATTATACCTGTCACAATAAAACTACCTATTTTCACTTTATAATAATTGAATATATTGTTGTATTATTTATTATAACCTATCTCTAATTTATTTTATTGGAATTAGAAACAGAGACATTTATTTACAAATAGGTAAATAGCCACCTTATACTGAATCAATATACTGACTTATTCTAAAACACTTAGAAATTTATTGATATCCTTGAGCAACAGATAATACAGAAGAAAAACTAAATAAGGAAGTTTGCAATGAGAAGCAAATGCTAAATCAGAAGGAACTTAAGTGGGGATGGGAAACATTATTTTTTTTTTCTCTTTCTATAAAAGTATTTCTTATGGTAGAACAATTTCACATATATGTCAACATAACAGGCTATTTTTAAATAGAAGCCCTCTTTTAAATTATAAAATCCATAAAGAAAATTGATCATCATGTGTTGCTGCACCTACGCAAAAAAAAAAAAAGAAAAAAAATCATTGACAGGCTTCAAAGCCTTCCTCCTCCTCTCAGACATGCACATTATGATGACCTCTAGTGGTAAAGACAAGCAAATGTGCCAGCATACGCAGACACACCCAGACACACAGGCATAGAATAGCTTTTAATCAAGAAGCCTCATGTAGGTATAAAAACTCACCTTACTATTACATCAATCCATGTGCTCTTCTGAATTCAATTCAGGGTAATATAAAATATAATTTAATATACTTAGTATAGGCAGATTATGAAACTTACTAAACTAACAGAGAAAATAGATTAAAATACATTTGTATCTAGTACATAGTAACACAATTTTAATTTTTGACTTCTTAACAATACAGGTATTGATTATGACTTTGAGTTAACATCAATTTATACATTCACAGAAGCTGAGAAATTTAGAATACTTCAGAAATTATCTGACTCAAACTCTTTATTTGACAAGTAGAATATATTGAGCAGAGAATGATTGGCAGGCTTGCTTAAATTCCATCAGCTATTTATTGACAAAGCTAGAACTAAGAAACGTCTCTAATACTACCATCTCAATGCAGTTTCTAATATCCACCAGTGCCTCCTAATTAACAGTTCACAATATTTGCTATAAGAGGAAAAAAAGAGCAGAACCTTGTGGTTTTGTATAGGGACCCAATATTCATTAAAGAAAGTCTATACCTTTCCTGAAGGAAGGTATTAATCATATTCTCTACAGACTATATTCATACCCTAAGAAGCAGGAAATAAGGTCCTATATTCTGATTAAGGTTAAGATATAGCTATGTATATATATCAATGACAAATAAAATTGAGGAAATTATTAAAATTGAATTTAATAACCTTAAGCCATTATGTTATAATAAAATAGGATCAAGAAATATAATAATAATATGAAAATATAGATTTCATTTGAATAGAGAACATTTTACATTAAATTTTAGTATGACATTTTAGTAAGAGCTCAAAATATTTAAATAATTATGATGTAATAATGGACTTTTTAAAATTAAAAAAAACTGGGGGATATTTTAGAGAAGATTCAAATCATAGATAAGAAAATGAATTACCTATGCTCTTCAAAGCCCCCAGAAACCTTGAAATTTAACATTTTATGGGAAATGTATTTATGGATTATTTTGTTTAAACAAATTGTAGGCTCATAAGCAGATTTCAAATACATTTTTCTGTTCTTGGTCAGTATCCCATATCATGAGTTTTCATATTTTTAATTTCACTTTTAAATGGAGGTACTTGAATGGCTTCTGATAAGGTGTTTATATATATATATATATATATATTTTAATGATTCACAAATTATTTTAGCTATGAAAAACTACATAATTTTGGCTTGGAAATTTGATCAAAATGACAAAGGTCATATGCACTTGGAAGCTTCACTGAATATTTTGCTTTGTAGTAAAACTCCCATTCCTTGTTGTTTTCAAGAAGTAGTTGAATGACTACCTATTAAGAATAGCTAAATTAATTTTTTCTTTGGGTGAGAGCACCCCCTCCCTTTCCACTTAATGAAGTGTCTCTCTAAATTTTGGATTAACAGTTCAGTCCTCACTGTCCTATGAAATTTACTCCCAATGCAATTTAAATGAAAATTAAAAATTAATAAAAATTTCATGTAAACAATATCCAATATTTAACTTCATTGTCTTATTTCCAAGGCTTAAGAATCATCTAAGATTCTCTAAAGATATAAAATAAGTTATTTTTTTACTAATTTTTATTAATTACTATTGGAGTATGGTTGCTTTAAAATATTGTGTTAGCCTCCACTGAACAGCAAAATGGATCAACTATGCACATAGAGATATCCCTTCATGTTTGGATTTCCCTCCCATTTAGGTTACCACAGTGCATTAGGTAGAGTTCCCGGTGCTATATAGTATGTTCCCATCAGTTGTCTATTTTATACATAGTATCAATAATGTATATGTGTCAATCCCTGTTTCCCAACTCCTCCCACCCCACCCCTTTCCCCCTTGGTCTCCATACATTTGTTCTCAACGTCTATGTCTCTGTTTCTGCTTTGCAAATAAGATCATCTATCTATACCATTCTTCTAGATTCCTTATATATATATGTTATTATACAATATTTGCTTTTCTCCTTATGACTTCACTCTGTATGACACTCTCTAGGTCCATCCACGTCTCTACAAATGACCCAGTTTCATTCCTTTTTAATGCTAAGTAATATTCCATTTTATATAAGTACCATATCTTCTTTATCCATTCATCTCTCAATGGACATTAGGGTGTTTCCATGTCCTGGCTATTGTAAATAGTGTTGCCATGAACGTTGGGGTGCATGTGTTTTTTTGAATTATGGTTTTCTCTGAGTATATGCCCAGTAGTGGGATTGCTGGGTCATATGGTAGTTCTATTTTTAGTTTTTAGGGAACCTCTATATTGTTTTCCATAGTGGCTATATCAATTTACATTCCCGCCAACAGAGCAAGAGGGTTCCCTTTTCTCCACACCCTCTCTAACATTTATTGTTTGTGGATATTTTGATGATGGCCATTCTGATCAGTGTGAGGTAATACCTCATAGTAGTTTTGATTTGCATTTCTCTAATAACTAACGATGTTGAGCATCTTTTCATACGTTTGTTGGCCATCTGTATGTCTTCTTTGGAGAAACGTCTATTTAGGTCTTGCACCCGTTTTTGGATTGGGTTATTTGGTTTTTCTGATATTGAACTGCATGAACTGCTTGTATATTTTGAAGATTAATCCTTTGTCAGTTGCTTCATTTGCAAATATTTTCTCCCATTCTGTGCATTGTATTTTCTTCTTGCTTTTGGTTTCCTTTGCTGTGCAAAAGCTTTTAAGTTCCATTAGTTCCCATTTGTTTATTTTTGTTTTAATTTTCATTACTCTAGGAGGTGGGTCAAAAAAGATGTTGCTGTGATTTATGTCAAAGAGCGCTCTGCCTATGTTTTCCTCTAAGACTCTTATAATGTCTGGCCTTACATTTAGGTCTTTAATCCATTTTGAGTTTATTTTTGTGTATGGTGTTAGGGAGTGTTTTAATTTCATTTTTTAACATGGAGCTGTCCAGTTTTCCCAGCACCACTTATTGAAGAGGCTGTCTTTTCTCAAATGTATATTTTTACCTCCTTTGCCATATATTAGGTGACCTTAGTGTATGGGTTTATCTCTGGGCTTTCCATCCTGTTCCACTGGCCTATATTTCTGTTTTTGCACCAGTACCATACTGTCTTGATTACTGTAGCTTTGTAGTATAGTCTGAAGTCAGGGAACCTGATTCCTCTAGCTCCGCTTTTCATTTCAAGATTGCTTTGGCTATTCAGGGTCTTTTGTGTTTCCATACAAATTGTAAAATTTTTTGATCTAGTAATGTGAAAAATGCCATTGATAATTTGATATGGATTGCATTGAAACTGTATATTGCTTTGGGTAGCATAGTCATTTTCACAATATTGATTCTTCCAATCCAGGAACATTGTCTATCTCTCCATCTGTTTATGTCATCTTTGATTTCTTTCATAAGTGTTTTACAGTTTTCTGAGTACAGGTCTTTTACCTCCTTCAGTAGGTTTATTCCTAGATATTTTATTCTTTCTGTTGCAGTGGTAAATGGGATTGTTTCCTTAATTTCTCTTTCTGCCCTTTTATTATTAGTGTATAGGAATGCAAGAGATTTCTGTGCATTAATTTTCTATACTGCAGCTTTAACAAATTCATTGATGAGCTCTAGTAGTTTTCTGGTAACATCTTTAGGATTTTCTAGGTATAATATCATGTCACCTGCAAGCAGTGACAGTTTTCTTCTTTTCCAATTTAGGTTCCTTTTATTTCTTTTTCTTCTCTGATTGTCATGGCTAGGACCTCCAAAACTATGTTAAATAATAGTGATGAGAGTGGGCATCCTTGTCTTTTTCCTGATCTTACAGGAAATGTTTTCACTTTTTCACCATTGAGAATAATGTTTGCTGTGGGTTTGTCATATATAGCCTTTATTATTTTGAGGTAGTTTCCCTCTATGGCCACTTTCTGGAGAGTTTTTATCATAAATAGGTGTTGAATTTGGTTGAAAGCTTTTTCTGCTTCTACTGAGATGATCATATGGTTTTTATTCTTTAATTAATTAATGTCATGTACCACACTGATTGATTTCTGTATATTAAAGAATCCTTGCATCTCTGGAATAAATCCCACTTGAACATGGTGTATGATCTTTTCAATGTGTTGCTGGATTCTGTTTGCTAGTATTCTGAGGATTTTTGCATCTAAGTTCATCAATGATATTGTCCTGTAATTTTCTTTTTTCGTGATATCTTTTGTTTTGGTATCAGGGCGATGGTAGCCTCGTAGAATGAGTTTGGGAGTGTTCCAACCTCTGCAATTTTTTGGAATAGTTTCAGAGGGGTAGGTGTTAACTTTTCCCTAAATGTTTGATAGAATTCACCTGTGAAGCCATCTGGTCCTGGACTTTTGCTTGTTGGAAGATTTCTAATCAGAGTTTCAATTTCAGTGCTTGTGATTGGTCCGTTTATATTTTCTATTTCTTCTTGGTTCAGTCTTGGAAGGTTGTACTTTTGTAAGAATTTGTCCATTTCATCCAGGTTGTCCATTTTATTGGCATATAGTTTCTTGTAGTACTCTCATATGATCGTTTGTATTTCTATGGTGCCAGTTGTAACTTCTCCTTTTTCGTTTCTAAATTTTACTGATTTGAGTCCTCTCCTTTTCTTGATGACTCTGGCTAAAGGTTTATAAATTTTGTTTATCTTCTCAAAGAACCAGCTTTTAGTTTTATTGATCTTTGCTACTGTTTTCTTCATTTATATTTCATTTATTTCTGCTCTGATCTTTATGATTTCTTTCCTTCTACTAAATTTGGGTTTTGTTTCTTCTTCTTTCAGTAGTTGCTTTAAGTGTAAGGTTAGGTTCTTTGTTTGAGATTTTTCTTGTTTCTTGAGATAGGATTATATTGCTATAAAATTCCCTCTTAGAACGGCTTTTGCTGTGTCCCATAGGTTTTGGGTCATTGTGTTTTCATTGTCACTTGTTTCCAGGTATTTTTTAGTTTCCTTTTGAATTTCTTCAGTGATCTCTTGGTTATTTAGTAGCATATTGTTTAGCCTCCATGTGTTTGTATTTTTTATGGTATTTTCCTGTAATTGCTTTCTAATCTCATAACGTTGTGGTCAGAAAAGATACTTGATATGATTTCAATTTTCTTAAGTTTACCAAGGCTTGACTTGTGACCCAAGATGTTATCTATCCTGGAAAATGTTCCATGAACACTTGAGAAGAAAGTGTATTCTACCACTTTCGGGTGGAATGTCCTATAAATATCCACTTAAATGATATTTATATCTATTGTGTCATTGAAAGCTTGTGTTTCCTTATTTATTTTCTGTTTGGTTAATCTGTTCATTGGTGTAAGTGGGGTGTTAAAGTGCCCCACTATTTTTGTGTTACTGATGATTTCTTCTTTTATGGCTGTTAGCATTTGTATTATGTATTGAGGTGCTCCTATGTTGGGAGCATCAATATTTACAATTGTTATATCTTCTTCTTAGATTGATCATTATGTAGTGTCCTTCTTGTCTCTTGTAATAGTCTTTATTTTAAAGTCTATCTCATCTAATATGAGTATTGTTGGGTACATCAATATTTACAATTGTTATATCTTCTTCTTGGATTTATCCTTTGATCATTATATAGTGTCCTTCCTTGTCTCTTGTAATAGTCTTTATTTTAAAGTCTATCTCATCTGATATGAGTATTGTTACTCCAGCTTTCTTTTGATTCCTATTTGCATGGAATATCTTTTTCCATCCCCTCACTTTCATTCTGTATGTGTCCCTTGGTCTGAAGTGGATCTCTTGTAGACAGCATATATACAGGTCTTATTTTTGCATGCATTCAACTAGTCCGTGTCTTTTGGTTGGAGCATTTAATCCATTTACATTTAAGGTAATTATAGATATGTACATTCCTATTATTATTAACTTAATTGTTTTGGGTTTGTTCTTGTAGTTTATTTATTTATTTATTTTTTCCTTGTGTTTCTCACATACAGAAGTTCCTTTAGCATTTGTTGTAATGCTGGATTGGTGGTGCTGAATTCTTTTAGCTTTTGCTTCTCTATAAAGCTTTTGATTTTTCTGTCAATTATGAATGAGATCCACACTAGGTAGAGAAATCTTGGTTGTAGGGTTTTCCCTTTTATCACTTTAAATATGTCCTGCCATTCCCTTCTATCCTGCAAAGTTTCTGCTGAAAAATCAGCTGATAAACTTATGGGTATTCCCTTGTAGGTCATTTGTTGCATTTCCGTTGTTGCTTTTAATAGTTTTTCTTTGTATTTAATTTTTGTTAGTTTGATTAATATGTATCTTGGCATGTTTCTCCTTGGGTTTATCCTGTATGGAAATCTCTGCACTTTTCTTGATTGACTATTTCTTTTACCATGTTAGGGAAGTTTTTGACTATAATCTCTTCAGATATTTTCTCAGGTCCTTTTCCTTTCTCTTCTTCTTCTGGGATCCCTATAATTCAAATGTTGGTGCACTTGATGTTGTCCCAGAGGTCTCTGATACTGTCCTCAATTCTTTTCATTCTTTTTTCTTTATTCTGTTCCTTGGCAGTTATTTCTACCTTTCTACTTTCCAGCTCACTTTTTCTTTCTTCTGCATCAGTTATTCTGCTGCTGATTCCTTCTTGTGTATTCTTCATTTCAGTCATTTTGTTATTCATAACTGATTGTTTGTTCTATAGTTCTTTAGGTCCTTGTTAAACATTTCTTGTATTTTCTCTATTCTATTTCCTAGATCTTGGATCATCTTTATTATCATTATTCTGAATTCTTTTCTGATAGCTTGCCTATTTTCTCTTTATTTATTTGGTCTTGTGGGATTTTATCTTGCTCCTTTGTCTGCACCATATTTCTCTGTTATTTCATTTTCTCTAACCTACTGTGTTTATGGTCTTCTTTTTCCAGGCTGCAGGGTTGTAGTTTCTCTTGTGTCTTTTGACTGACCACTGTTGAGTGAGTTAGGTCCAGGGGCTTGTGCAGGCTTCCTCGTGGGAGGGCCTGGTGTCTGCACTCTGGTGGGTGGAGCTGAGTCTTTTCCATCTGATGGGCAGGGCTGCATCAGGTGGTGTATTTTAGGGGTGTCAGTGAGCTTAGTATGACTTTAGGTAGCCTGTTTACTGATGATGAAGCTCTGTTCCTGTCTTGCTGGTTGTTTGGTGTGAGGTGTTTAGCACTGTAGCCTGCAGGCAGTTTCGTGGGGCTGGGTCCTGTGTTGATATGGATACCTTCAAGAAGGTGCCAATTAATATTCACTGGGCTCAGGAATTCTCTGTTGTTCCAGCATCCTGGACTCTATTTTCCCTCCCCAGAGGCCCAGGCCTGACCCCTGGTTGGGGAACCAGGAGGCTGTAAGCTGCACAGTGCAGCCCAATAAAAAATAGAGAAAATAAAAGAAAAAAGAAAAATAAAACAAAACCCAAGCAAACAAACAGAAAAACAAACAGAGAAACAAAGCTCAGGGCAAATAGCAAGAACAGCAGCAAACAAATAGCAGCAACAGCAACACAACACTCTCTCTCTCTCTCTCTCTCTCTCTCTCTCACACACACACACACACACACACACACATGAAAAAAAAATAACCAAGGGAACACAACCAAACAAGAGTATTCTACTATGAGAACAGTTGATAAGGATTATACTAATGAAAACAAAGAATGAAAAATAAAACAGAAACAGAGGCAAGCAAACAACAACAAAAAATCAAATAAAACATAGAATATACAACTAAAAAGAACTGAAAAAAAGAGAAAGAGAAAAAATATATATAAAAAAATGAAGAACAAAAACAAGAGAAAAGCCACAGAGCAACAAAAAAGTAAAGGAAAAATATAAAAATAAAGACATATATATTAAGAAAATAACACAAGATTAAAAAATAAAAAAATAAAAGTAGAAAATCAAAACTGAAAGATAAAAAATAATAAAAGCAACAACACCAACAACTGAACAAAATGAAACAAAACAACAAAGAATAATAGTAATAAGAATATTTTCCTGGAGCCGCCTCCCCAGGGGGCCTTCCAATACCTCTAAGTAGGTCTCTGGACCTGCTGTGGACACATTGGGCCAGTTCAGACTCTGATCTGGCTCAATTCCTGTGTGTATTTGCCCCCAAAGTCCCGTGCTGTGAAGGTTAGACTGTTCTAAGGTGTTGAAACACTCTTTGTCTATTCAGGTATTCTGCAAATGCAGGATTTACCCAGCTGATCTTGGAGATTTAATTCACAGCTTGCACTACTACATAGAAAGATCTGTGTTTCTCTTCTTTAGTTGCACCACCCCTTGGGCTCAGCTTGGTTTTAACCCCACCTCTGCATGTGTGCGCCCTCAGGTGTCTGATCCTTGTCCAGGTAAGTGGGAGTGAAAGCCATGGCTGCTTGGAGCACAGTTGGGTACTCCCAGTAGCTGCAGTGGCAGGAGCTGGCGTATGGGAACGTCATTGACCCCACCTCTCACAGCGCTTCTCAACAATGGTGCCTCGCTTTCCAAGCAGATCATGCTTCCTCTTGAGCATTCCTGCCCATGTGTCCCCTTACTCCCGTCCCTTCTATTGTGTATGTGCAGCCAACTGCGTTTCTCTCTCTAGGTCTGTTCTTTCAACCCCATGCTTTAGCCGTCCAACCATGCCAGCTTCAGCAGACTCTCCCCCCAGGCAGGGGCGTCCAGGGCTGATTCCCAAGGAAGTTTTGGGGTGGGCAGTGCTCAGGCCGCTGGAGCCTACACAGGCAGAGTCAACCCCAGTCCAAGGGCTGGGCACCCCTCCCAATGCCTGCAGAGGCTGAAGAAGCCACCTAAGGGGGTTATAATGGCGGCTCCGCCCCTTGCATGTTGCTCGACAATGATGCCTTGCTATGGTGTCTCAGGCTTTTTCCACAGACCTTCCCAGTTGTGGTGCCCCTTGCTCTTGTCCCTTCAGGCTGTCTTTTCACAGCCAAGAGCTGTCCTGTTCCTGGGTCTGCACTCCAAATCCCTCCTTCCGGCACCCAGCCCCCCTTTGCAACAGGCAACTCATGATTTAGGCTGGAATGCGCAGAGTTGCTGTGTTGATCATACGTGTGGTTCTTACTTTGCCTGGCCTTCCACAGACCGTCTGCTGCATTCTCCTTTGATCCCCCAAAGTTCCTTTTCTGTCCCAGCTGATTTCCCCTCCATGAGGGAGTCTTTCTTAATGTGGGTATCTCTCCTCACCTGCAGCCTCCCACCAGGGTTGCTGGTCTTTTTTTTGATTCCTCTTTTCTTTTTTCCTTTCTTTTATTCTTTTAGGTGTCCAAAGTCTACTGCTACCATTCAGCAAGAGCTCTGTGGGAAATGTTCCATTTGTTTTTGATGAACTTGTAAGGAGCGACAAATTCCACATCCTCCTATTCTGCCATCTTGACTCCCCCCTCAAAAGTTGTCTTTAAATTAACTACACTAAGAATTTTTTTTAAAGTAAAAGTAATTAAAAACGAGTAAGTGCAGATGTAACATTGATATAGACAAAATCCCAAAAGTGTTATTATGAATATATATATATATATATATATATATATATATATATTCTTGCTCTAGAATTATTTACTGTAACGTTTAAATTGTATTTGTGGGTAGTATATTTGGTTGTCCTATAGAAACTATAAGAATCTAAAGCAAGGCATAAAATATTTTTCTGACTTCTTGGGTTAATAGGATGATGATTTTACTTAGACATATATGATGATACTGATGTTGAAGAAAATATTGGGTATAAAAATTTAGATAATTTTTTTAATTCATTTTTAAGAATTTTTTAGATAAATTTTAATCTTACTGAGAATAATCACATATTTTACCAAAAAATAAATAAGTATTAACTATAGTGTCAAATTACAATTTACATACACTGACTAATACTCTTATATTGAAATCACACTGCTTACATTTTTATTATATAAACAAAAATTCTGTTTTAGTCTTAGCTCATTTGAAATGACTATAGCTATTTTTTCAAGGAAGAAATAAATTCTTGTAAGTCTCCATATTCCCAACATTGATTACTTTATAATTTACAGTGAATGAGTCACTTATTTTGACCTTGTGAATGACATAAAAACACAACCTTTCCAATGTAAACAGAATGATACATCTTAGTGATATTAATAAAACAATGACAACATTTAACATATATGGTAGGGAAAATGAATCTTTTGGAGGGATTTTATAAATGTGTATGGATACTAACTGCGTATTAGACTAACATGGTGATTGAAATGCCCTCCTTTTCAACAGAGGGGTGAAAGTGAGTCAGAGAATGAAAGATGTAGTGGACAATCAAGTTAAATATAATATTAAGTTTCTTAATAACAGTAAGCAGTATATTAATTATTCTGCCTACTCCAGCATTCAGGGAATTAGAGATAAGTGAGGTTAAATCATTTCAAAATGAAGAAACATACAATTGAAGCACTAGATAATATAGAACTAAGATTATTTTACATCTTTTCTTATCTTTCTATTACTGTCTTTCCTCTAATTATAACTATACTGCTATGGGTTAATTCACTTTTATTTTTGGTCTTATATGTAGAAAAAGGACATTTCAACTTAGATGTTTAGTTTCTCATTACTGTTGGAAATTAGCTTATAAAATATTTTCTGAACTCTGTAAGTTTGGATTCTGAGTCAATGCCTCTAATCTAAAATAGTCACTTCTATGTCATACATTTTTATTGTGATCTTACAGCTTTATGGATGCCAATCGAATTTCCATTCTATTTTCCATTTCCTTTTCTTTCCCTGTGAACTAATAAAAAGTGCATTTAATATACTGTGTAATAGTTCAAAAGGGATTAATTGTATTTTGATAAAAATGTTAAAGACTGCCATTCTATAGCTCCTTTTCATTTGCTAAGAAATGAAAACCTTTATCATTTCTGTTAATACCAGTAAAATACACAGTACTTGTTCCTCTCCAATACAAACTATTAGGAATGTTCTCATAGTGTCCTCACTCTGAACATTTCTAACTCTGTTTTCTTTTTTAACTTCTTTTGTTAACTGGAGTCCCAAATGAGTCTTTGCTGCCTGCTTGCATGTGTATAACATGCAACAGTCACATGCTGTAATGATACCTTATGTTGTTTAGCATTTAAACATTTAAATATCTCACCACTCACCAAGCTATAAGTCTGATGATCCACAGAGTATTATTCAATTTTATTCTGCTATAATTATTTATATGGCATGAGTGAAACAGCAACAAAACTATTTCTTAAACCGAGTTATTTGTTCACAGTGTTTTCTTGCATGTCTAACTAGTTTATAATGAATCTTTTTCTTTAAAAAGTGAAATAAGCTGTGAATCAGTCAGAATACATGTGTTTTTTACCTTTGTCTACTAGGCACATGACTTATTTAACATCACTGACCCTCAACCTCCTCTTCTGTATAATGAGGAATTTGAAGAACAGAACCTTAAAAATTTCCTTCCAACTTATAAATGCCATGTCTAGGTTGAAAATGATGTATAAGCAGAGTAAAAGGGGGAGGTTTCAATGGACTGGCATGAAGAATAATTGGAGACCAAAAAAGAACATAGGCATGCACACATATTGGAGGCTACTGCAGTGGTTAGTCATGAAATGACAAGGGTATGAATTTATAAGGAACAGTGATAAACTACAGGTGCAGGTGAAGGAATGAATCACAGTAGTATTGGACAGAAAGACATGACAGCTACTGGTGACTTATTCAGCATGGAGCATAAATTAGTATTAGAGTCAAAGGTGTGTTCAAGATTTAGTGGAAAAGTTGGTCTAGATTGAAATGGGGAAACTAAGGGGGTACATCACCTAAGGAAAAGGTGGTGAACTTGTTTGGGAACATACTGAGTTTTAGGTGAAAGTGATGATATGAATTCTAGGCCATGGGGTTGAGCTTAAGGCTGGAGATATGAAAATCACCAGAGTAGAAGTAACGGACAAAACTTTCTGAGGGAGATGGTAGAGTGAGAGAAGAGCAGCATTAGACTCTGAGCTTCTGCAAATCCTGGTATGTGTTGTAGCATACCAAGGTCTCTGGGAAGAATATAATTGTAGTGCTGGAGAAATGGCCTCATAGGGTGATGGACACAACTGTGGGCACAGACAAAGCTCCCCCCATAGCCTAATGGTATAAAAGGCTGTATACCCACTATTTCTTTTCTTCTTTCAACTGGTGTGCTCCTCATACTTCCCATTCATTTGGACCTCCAAACTTCAGATAATCCATGATAAAGAAATAATAGGGAGGCACTGGAGGCTATCTCCACTCACCCACTTATATCAAAATCTTGCCTCTAAGATTTGCAATGCTAGCTATTTCCTTATGTTGATAGTAAATCCACATGAAAACAAATTTAAAGTCCAAGACTTCATTTTCATCTGTCTTAGACCTTAACCAACTGAGGTGGTCTATCTTAACTCATTTCACTTTTACCTTTTTACATCCTCAATTGCTTGGTTTTTAATAGTGGTTAATGAAGGGGAATGAATGAACAAATAAATGAGCAGAAAACCAAATATTTGAGAAACACTCATAGTTATGAAGGTAAAAAGAGAGCGTAAGTCAATGAAGAAAATGGAAAAAAATCATACTTTCTTAACAGACTGATAAGAGATAGCAACTTCTCAATTTTACCATGTGTATGAATCATGGGGGATCTTGGTACAGCCAGAGACTCAACATTTCTGACAAGCTCTCAGACCTTAAGTTTCTACCAGGGAGCATGCCTTAGGTGACAAGGCTTTAGATGATTGTTCTATACATGCATGCCCCTGCAAATAAAAGACGCATGAGAAAATGCCCATAGCTCAGCACTAATTCAATATTCTCTGAATTAAAAACAAGCAAACAATAAAAACACTGCAGATTCAACTGACGGAAGTAGGGGAGAAAGCACATTAATTGATATGATAGAAGAATGAACAAGTTTATGTAACTTTCCAAAGCTATAAACTCCTTTCTAAGGCTCTAGTTTATTAAGTTCAATGATGGTTGTAATATATTATTTACCTCCAATATTATTTTAGGTAGTTATTATTATTCACACATCCCAGCATCCCACTCAACTGCTCACTTTTAAGTATCTGTCATTTGCTTCTTGTGAGTTATATCATTTGCTTCCTCAGACCCTTTCTCTCCTATGTAATAGTCTATTGAATTGCTATTAACCTTCACCAGGGGCAATTATTCCTTTCTTCTGACTTTCTTATTCATTTTTTCGTCTCTTTTGGATTCTCTGTTCTCCATTCACATGTAATTCCGAGATTGTTCATTAGTTTTGTGAAATTGTGAGAAGAAAGAATTTGAGAGAAAGCACAGTGAGAGCCAAGAGCTGGGAGGAAAAATTTCATTAACATTAAAAGGAATGGTGATATTCTATATCTTGACTTACTGTGGATAGGAAAACAAGTCCTTCTCCAAGAAGATCACCAACTAAGAAGCTAACACTAGTAAGATATGAGAATAGAAACTTCTTCATAATTCTACCCTTTAAAAGATAATCCTGTTTAACAGATGAGAAATGAAATAACAAATTCACCTGATAAAGGAAGTGATTACATTTCCATAGGTACCCAGCTGAGTCCACATGGAGAATTGTTATATCAGGCATATCGTACTAGCACAGATACAAGGTCTACAAAGAGCATAGATATTAAATGCTTAATGGAACATATGAAGGGAAAAATATAAGAACTTCTACATGGTAACTATTTCCACAGAACTAGCAAGTATACAAAAAGGTAGTGATAATTCAATCATCTCCTCCTAAGAAAATTTTTAAGATAAAGTCTAAAGCCTGAAACGTACTTAAGACTCTGATTTGACCTCTACATATCCATGCAACTTCTGACCTTGACCTTCCTTTATAACACCTTGGCCTCCAGCCCTGACAAACCATTTGTAGTTCTCCAGATCTTGTGTTTATACCTCCGTTGCACACAGGTCTGAAGTATCCTTCCTTCTTTTAACTGCCTATTAATTTTTTACTTTTTCTTCAAGATACCCTTTGAGAACCACTACTTTTGTGATGTATTGTCCAAGGACCTCAGGGAAAATCAACTATTTCTTCCACCTTGTTCTATATCATCTTGCATACATAATTACCTGAGTCCTTACAACATTGCTATAATTATTATATGTCTGTCTCAGTATTTTATTTCTGTATTCTGGAACTTTGAATATTCATTCATTTCAGTATATTCATTTATATATTCATTGCTCATTGAATGCTCACTAATGAATTTTTTAAAGTTTGTAAAAAATGTTATGATTACTAATCACTAATTTGAGATTATCTTTTGAATTTAGGATTCCCTACTTTCATTTCCCTTACGATGGGTCTCCAAGGACACCTCACTAGTACAGGCCCTTACAGTTTCACAGCTGGACTTAAACACTGTTTTAACTCTCTTTGAGCCCAGTCTTCCCCATGGCCAATTTTATGCATAATTTTGAAGATAATCTTCAGTAGATACCTATTCTTATATAAAATGTTTTAGCAATCATTGTTCACCTATTTAACTGAATGTTAACTAAATATTTCATTGCCGGCCCTTCCCCATATCTTGCCTTCCATAAATACCCTGTTAATGTATCTCTCTGTTCTGAGCTCAGCTATTTTCTTTGACAAACAGGTTGCTTGCAGTGAGAAATCCCTCCTTGTTGATAGGTCAGCAGCATTTAACTTGCATTCCACTTCCTTGATAAAGTCTTCTAATATTCTGGCTCATTTAGCAAGGACTTCACCATTTAGAACTGTTTTCTCATGTAAATCTTGTGTAAGTTTGTTTTACCTCCCTCCCTTCAATGCTATCTCCAGGATGAGTAAAACAACATTTTTTTTCCCCTGTATCTCTTCCCACTAAAATTTTGTACTTTGCTAGATATAATATATACATAAAAATAATTCTTAATTTATTAACAAATATTTCCCACCACATTTTGTTACTCTATATTGACATATAACACCTTGTACCTTCTATATAATGATCTTGCTTTCATGTTGCCTTCTAATTGTTTCAGGTACATAAATCAACTCAATCTACGGGTTATACAACTGTTAAGAGCAGAAACAGATTTCTATATGGAAAGTCAGTGGAGTGTATTGGGAAATGCACCGAAGTGGGAGTCAGAAAACTCAGGTCTTAATTCTGCCACTTGAATGATCTGCTGGAAAGTTATCTTTTATTACCATCGTTTTATCCACGTGTGAGATGAAAACAAAATCCTCAGGGATGTTTGTGAAAATTAAATGAGATACTATGTGTGGAAACATTCTGCAAACTATAATATGCTATACAGTATAAGGTATTTCTTATGTCTTCAAAATTCTTGTGGACAGGACATGCTGTGCACAAAACAGACTGTCAGGAAAGTCTCCCTGAGAGACTTGAGTCAAATTGGGTGGGTCATATTTCCTACAGTTTTTAAAGCATTAGTCAAAAAGTCCCATTCCTCAGCTTTATTACAGTCCAATGCAATTTTTGGCAAGATGTGTTTCAACATTTTCCATCTGCATGACCTCTTGTAGCTCTACTTCTTGCTTTACCAATTCACCCATGAAATTTGCTTTGTCAATTCTCTCTTCCACCTCACCGAGGTAGCTGCCATACCTGGAACAGTCTTTATTCTCAGCCTTGCCTACATTTCTTTCCAGTGGGCTCCTCTTCCCCTCTGCTGGTTGCCAAGGAGAAGCACGTTTATTGGCACGGCCCCCAAACAGATGCTTGCCTGTCTCCCTTCCCCCTTTCTCTTTCAGCCAAACCATCACCTGCCAAGGGCTGGTGGTTGCTGCCACCCCAGTCCACTGCCTCACACTGCTGCGGCTCGAGTCCTTTTTGGCAGCCTCTACCGAAGTTCCCCTGCCAGCAGCCTCCCCCTCTTGACTGCAGCTCTCCTCGCTCCCGCCAGTCTCTCCCCCGCTTGGTCTGCGCGCAGCCTCTTCCTCCCGCCCTAGCCAGCTGCTTTACTCGCCTTTCTTCAGGCTGCTCCCTCTCCTTTCCTCCCCAGCCCTTCCCCAAGCTCCCACAGCGCGATCCTTTCAGGCGCCCCCGCCCTCTCTGGCCCGGTGTTTTGTTAACACCCGGACCACCTCTCCGGGGTCCCAGTGTGTACCTGTTTCCACCAGACAGAACATCTTTGGGAAGTGAGCATTTTCCTCGTGCTTTGTATTTGACTAGATTTCCCTCACGCCCCCACCCTTTGCCATCCCCGCGAGCCCAAAAGGCGGGATGTTATGATGGTAGAGAGAATTCAGGGAGACAACAGGCCACATACTTGGTTGGTGGGCCCCAACAAAGTTTTGGACGCTCAGGACTTGCCAGCTCAGGCTTTTTAAACTTGGCCTGCTGGCAACAGACCCGAACCCCCAAGCAGCGCACAGTGACCTAGGCGCTCCCTCAGATTCCCAGCGTTTTTTCGACTGAGGACGACGGTCGCCCACCGGGACCAGGCCTGGGCAGCTCCCCAGCCCATACCGGGGTCCGCAGCCTGAGCCCCAGCCAGTCCCCGGCAGGAGAGGGGCGCACTTGTTTCTAGGTGCTCGGCGGAAGGTGGGCGAGACGAAAGAATGGAGCCGCCCAGGTTCTTGCGTGCTTGTCTCGAGGATAAGGGGTGGGTGGTATATTAAACACGACGTCTCAATTCAGGGCCCTTCTCCCGGGCTGTCTACTTTCAGTGCGCGGTACAGTGGCAGTTCCCCTTTACCAGCCGTCTCCTTTAAGAAGCGCGCGCGTGCGAGTCGGGTTGTGTGTGTTCGTGTGCAGATGTGTGTGTGTGTGTGTGTGCGCGTGTGCGTGTGTGTGCGCGCGCGCGCGCGCCGAGGGCCCAAGAGTCAGGCAGACCCCGGGAAGGAGGAGTTATGTAGATTACGGATGAACGTTCTGGAGGGGAGCGAGGAGAGGAGGGAAGGAGAAGCAGAGACGAGAGAGCGAGGAGCGGCCGAGGCCCTTCCCGCAGAAGCAGGAGGCGGTAGCGGCGGAGGAGGAGTGGGCGGTGGAGGAGGAGGAGGACGCACCCTCTGGAGGCGGCGGCGGCTGCTGCGGCTGCGACTCGGTTCTTTGAGCCGGAACCGCCGGTGAACTTGGGCGCCACGTTCCCGGCCGCGGGCCCACGAGGATGGTGAATGCGAGCTGCTGCTGACTCTACCTCAGCCGCTGCTTCTCTGGGGGCTGCCGAGCGCGGGGGCCCTCTGTCTCCTCCCCTTGCCGGGCTGTGGGTGAACCTGCAGGCTCCTTACCCACCCGGAGGACTTTTGAAAGGAAACCAGGGAGGGAGGGAAAGGGAGAGAGGGAGAAAACGAAGGGGAGCTCGTCCATCCATTGAAGCACAGTTCACTATGATCTTACTCACATTCAGCACTGGAAGACGGTTGGATTTCGTGCATCATTCGGGGGTATTTTACTTGCAAACCTTGCTTTGGATTTTATGTGCTACCGTCTGCGGAACGGAGCAGTATTTCAATGTGGAGGTAAGAGTACGAGGGCTTTCTTCCTTCCCCCTTGCCTGGGCTGCTCCCTGAAACATATCGTTCGCTCGTCAGATCCTTGTAGCTCACAGCAGCCAGGGTCTCAACACATTGTTTCCCTTCCAGCCGCCAAGACCCGTGTTGAGTTTCCCTGTCTTAGGTGATGGATGCGCGTGAGACTGAGAATCCGTTATCCCCAGCAGCACAAAGCACCGTGCTGCGCGCTCAAAGACACAATTGTAGCCGATCCATGCTTCTTATCAAGGAAAGAGGCGAAGACCTAGAAGACCTACATATAGCAAACGTGTAGTTTCATAAAAGCAGTTTGAGTTTATAATAAATAAACTGCTCGGGAAACACAGAATTCATTGCTTGGCATAATGTGCTGCCTTGGTATTGTTCCTGAAATCTTTTTCCCTGTGTTTTGTGCCTAACAAAGGAGGTTAAAATCAAAGAATCTAGAGGAGAGCGTGGGAATACTTGATATGTTTAATAACATTACTTTGTGATAAAACACTTGACTAGACAGAGTCTTTTACTCATTTAGACATAACTTAATACAGTGTAACTAGATCTGGCTTCACAGAGGACATGAAATCCATCTCTTGAAGTGTTTTCGCTTCCCCTCCCCCGCCAATTGAAAATAAATGTGGCCCAATGTAATAGTTCTGAGGTGTGTCTTACAATTTGATTTCACACTCTCATGGCAAAACATAGAGGATTTAGACTGTCATTTGCTTTACTTTGATAGCTTTGGGAACAGACAGACACAAAGCAAAAGGGAACTTAAGGATAACGACTTGTCAGACCTCTGCCAAAGTACTTTTCCTGTCATCAACTCAGCACTAAAGCCAGTAACATGCAATAAATCAATGGAAGCTTGTATACACCTGGGTTCTAACCAGTTTATCACCTACACGGTGGAGTACAAAGACAATAAGAGGGTCTTAGTAAAATATACTCCTTTTGGTTAGATCTTCTGTCACCTCAAAAGAATTATGATTAAGTCTCTGAAGAATAATGTGATTTTTTCCCCTATATTGTTGATTCTTTAAAGCTTATTTTCATTTTGTTGGGTGTGTGTGTTTACACAACAGCAGAACCTGTTGCACAGTATTTGAATGTGTTTCATGTAACAGATTTATATACAAAGTGTGCATAATAAATGCCATATGTGAGGGCATATTCTGAATATAATTCTCTGTTGTATAAACTGTTCTTAGGACTACATGTAATAAGTGATGGTTAATAGAGAAACAAAATATTTGAAAAAGTAAGAACCATTATCAAGAATTAAGTTTACAGATATTAAGTATGATTATATTACACCCAAACCCTAATTCAAACCAAAACTGTTTAACCCTTTGAAAAATACAACTTTGTTTTTCTGAATAAAAGAGATGGAAAGGTAAATCTGGTAAGTCCAGACTTTTCTTGGTTGCAAATTTGAACTGTTGGAATTGCATGCCACAGATGGATTTTTGTTTCTAATGTTTAAATCAAGAGATAATTTAATGTGGAAATGAAAAAAAGTAAGCAGTTCATAGACTAGAGGAATGAAAGTGGCAAGCTGTTATTTATAAGGTTATAAACAGAAGGGCCTATTGCTTCAGATTGGTGGTGGTGGTGATGGTGGTGAGATGGGGTGTGGGGGAGGTGTTAAAAGTAGGGGCTAGTTTTATCTTGCTCAATCTGAAGAGGGAGGGAGAGCCTGGATTCATGGCCACCTGCTTTAGGAAAGTCTTAGATTTGCTTTCAGAGATTATTGGGATAACATAAGTGTATTGATGATCATTAGCTTTCCTTTTTGAGCCTAAATAAAATGTGCGTGTATTTCTTCATAGTTTGAATCCCTCAATCAGTTCAATAAGATATTATGGGAGAAAAAGTTATGATTTTGCTAAAAAAAATTTTATTTTGAATTTCTGTAATTTCTGTTCTTTCTTCAAGATACATTTTAAAAATTGTTCATGGAAAAAAGAGGGGTTTTTTTCCTTCCTTTTTTAGAGTATTTAACTTATTCCATCCATATTTATTACACAATGCAAAGATTTAATTATGAAAGATAAGAGGCATGTGCCATCTGAGACCTTAAAAAGGGTATTTGATACAAAGGAGATTTTCTAATTATTTAAAGTAGATTATGTTTCAGAGTTTGTATTATTCCCAAATAGCATTTTTTAAGCATTTGAACATATCCTTAGTTGGGTTTATATACTTATTTGTGTGTCATGATAACCTCCTTTTTTTAAAATCATAAGAATAGCTGCTAGGTAATTCAGCATACTATAAAGAACACGGATGACAGGATATTTTGTGACATGAATTTCTGCCTGATTCACTTTTATTAGATGTTTCTTTTTGGTAGGAAACAGTAATGGGAAGAATAGTCCATCACATCTTCAGAAAAGGCATTTATATTGTGTTGCACATTCTGATTGCAAAACATAAACTGAGACTGCTTCATTTGACTGATTCTTAAAGACAGTCTTAAAATAAACAGTAATGGTATCAATCATGCATGAAGCTCATATGATCACAATTTTTTTTTCTAGCAAGCGCACTAAGTTATTATAGTTGGAATGAAGCTTCTAAGAGATGCTTTTTATGCTGACAACTGAGATTACAATGCTTTATTCCTCGCTGAGCTTCACAATTGGTGGGACCCCTATACTTTTAATTTCTACAATTTAATGTTTAAAAACCTGTGTTCCCTCCCCATCTAGGTGGGAGGGAGTTGGGTAGAGGTATTCATGTTAACTCTTTCCTGTCTGATTTTGAAAGTATAAATATTTGAAATTTTTAAATTTTAGAGCAGGAGATATTTGTTAATATGCTGATGAAAGCCTATTACAGAGAAAGAGTGCATTTTGTTTGTTTGTTTTTGTATTTAAGAAGCAAAAAGGAACATCTCTTACAGCTAAGAAGGGTAAGACACTACCAGAAGCAGTACTATGGAAGAGATTCAATAAATTCCCCTCCTTATATATTTCTGGTAGAACACTGTTTAATGCTAAAATTTCACTATACATTTGTTTAAAGATTTTTGTATATCACTGGATCCATTTATTGGAGTGCGCCTTTCAGTGTGTAATCATTAGCATGATGCAAAGGAGGTACATTGCTAATATTAACTAAAACTCAAAGACTGCTGTCATTGGACAGCAGTCTGAATCAGACGTGTTCATTGGTCAGAAGAAGCTAAATTGTTAGCAGAGAATCATGATTTAATCTGTACGCTCTAAAAAGTCATTTTGTGGCTAAAATAATTTTCATGTTGTAGTGGGGATTCTCATGATCCTGAGACTCCTTTATTTATTTATTTTTTTAACACTGCAAACACTTTTGTCATGAAATTAAGATAGAATATAGTTCATAATCAATAACTTTCATCATCAACTTTCATAGTTTGTCAAGTGTTAAATATTTATGTGAACATGTTCTTTATTTTTTTAAACAATAGCACACATTTCTAGTGAGAAAAATTATTTTAAGCCAATTTAATGGTAAAATAAAAGCATGTGATACTCTGAATGATGCACATATCAAAGCATGAGAAGAATGACTTGGTGACAAAAAGAACTTGATAAAACAAAAATTGATTTTGTTCCTTTCTTTGTTAAAGAAAGAAGAGAGATTCTAGATTTCTGAAGGCTGTTTTATGACAAATACTATGAATTGTGAGTGTAACCCTCCTACATTTTTCTTGCAGTGTTTAACTGATTTAGTATTTATTCACCTTTGTCAGGTTTATCTGAATCTACCTAAAAGTTCAGTTTCCTTGGATTAGCTTTGTACTGCATATCATCTTAGCAGGAATTAGTGGTGAGACATTTCAGAGATAAAAAAAATATATTTTACAGATTTTAAAATGTCAGATGTTGGGATCTTTTCTCATATCTCTTATTTTCTACTTGCTTAAATAATCAACATGCATTATTTTATTTGCTCATGGAAGGATGGTGACAACGTGATCTGGTCAATCTCCTTGAGTAAGGGATTCTGACTACATCCCATAATTCTCCATGGTAGCAGTTTTATACTGGTCAATAGCAGGGGCTGCATAACTGATTCACAAAGGTTTTTAACCTGCAGCAACATTCCATGCTTTAGAATCCCAAGTTTGCTGGCCATTCAGAATATCAAAAGAACCAAGAACTCTGACAAAGAGGCCAGAAGACTCACTAGGCCTCAGGTTCTTCAGTTTCTCCTGTGTGTTCCACCTTAACTGTGCCTTTCTCTGTTCAGAATTGCTTGGTCAGGTTGCCCAAATCTAGGGTTATTCATGAAATCCTTACTATTGAGCCTATACCAGTGAGGTAGATTGTCTCATACTACCCCTGAGAAATCCACAGAAAATAACCATCCAAGTCCATCCCTTTGTACAGCTGGGTTTTCGCTTTCAGTCTCTTCATCCCTATCAAGTAAGAATAGAGTTGGGTTCAATAACAGCTTTTTAATCTCTAGAGTCAGGTGAAAAGTGATAGATCTGGGCTTCCCTGGTGGCGCAGTGGTTGAGAGCCCGCCTGCCGATGCAGAGGACGCAGGTTCGTGTCCCGGTCTGGGAAGATCCCACATGCCGCGGAGCGGCTGAGCCCGCGAGTCATGGCCGCTGAGCCTGTGCGTCCGGAGCCTGTGCTCCGCAACGGGAGAGGCCACAACAGTGAGAGGCCCGCGTACCACACACACACACACACAAAGTGATAGATCTAAAGTTTATACCTATTTCAGGTTATTAACATGAGAAAATTTTAATGCACTTGTTAAGTGGTATAATTATTTTCTCTTATGTTGGATTAATCAATTGTTTTATGTAAATTTATTTTTCTGCCTGACCTACCCCAAGGTACTACTCAAAATGTATCTGATCAGAATATTTGGTAAATGACCAACTGAAATTATTTCTGGACCAAAAAAGGACATTGAACATTTAAATCAATTAGTTAAATTTGTTGAGTGTCAAAAGACAAAGACTGATTTCACTGTGCACCTTCAGGAGCTTTCTGACCCTTCAGCATATATATTTCAAATTGAGAAAGTCATTTTTCATGTTACTTTCCATCACAATTCATTTTAAATATCTGTGAATGTAATTATATTCATCAAATAATTTTTTATTGTGGTATAGTATAGTGATTAAGAGCACGTATTCTGATTACTCATCCATAAAAAAGAATGAAATGATGCCATTTGCACCAACATGGATGGACCTAGAAATTATCGTACTAAGTGAAATAAATCACAGAGAAAGACAAATATCATATGGTATCACTTATATATGGAATCTAAAAAATGATACAAATGAACTTATTTACAAAACAGAAACAGACTCACAGACATAGAAAATAAATTTATCATTACCAAAAGGGAAAGGAAGGGGAAGGGATAAATTAGGAGTCTGATATTAATAGATACTACTATATATAAAATAGATAAACAACAAGGACCTACTGTATAGCACAGGGAACTATATTTGATATCTTGTAATAACCTATAATGGAAAAGAATCTGAAATGGAATATATATATATATATATATATATATATATATATATATGCATATAAAATTGAATCACTTTGCTGCATACCAGAAACTAACACAACATTGTAAATCAACTATACTTAAATTAAAAAAAAAAAAAGAGCTCATATTTTGTCACCAGATTGCCTGGATTTTAATCCCAGCCCTTTTACTTGCAACTTAATTGTTAAGTCAATAACAGGCAAGATAACCTCTGTGAGCCTCAGTGTACATATCTGTAAAATGGAGATACTAACAGTACTTGTCTCATAGGGGTTCTGATGATTAAATAAATACATGTATATCATATTAGGTAGATAGATAGTGGATAGACAGCAACATGCCTTCTCATAGTTAAATACTCCATACTATTTAGATATTGTTAGTAAAAATAAATGCTGATTCAAAGGTATAATAGCATCTAATTACAGAAAGTCTATCAGGTTAGGATATGCCAGCTGGTCTAGGAAGATTTTATTTTAATACTTTTAAAATTTTACAAAATGTAATACACTAAAGTCAACCAAGCTAACATCAGTACATTTTCTTCCCGTGGGTTTTTCTTAGTTTAGTTCAGGAATGTGATTTTCACATTTTGCCTCATCATCTGTTACTATCATAGAATGTCAAGTTCAGCTGACACCTTCTTTTATAAGACTGAATTTGCTGAAATCTGTTTATCTTTTCTTCTAATACCATGGAAAAGAAATAGACCTTTATGATTCAATGGGCCTGTTTATTTTAACTGGCTCAATGCCCAAGTGCTTCCTATTCACATTAGGAGTAGGATTTGATATATAACTTAGACCAGCTCAATGTTATACCCCAAATTCAGACCATAAACATCTTTTTTTCTTTTAGTTAATAGGGGAAGGAGGAGGATGGGCAGAAAAAGATATTAAAGTGGTTTATTCAATGACAAAGAAGTTTAAAATAAAATAACTTGTGCATGTAACATTGGGAATAGAAGATAGCTAGCAATATAGTATAATGTAGCCCTAGGACAGAGGGTCAAGGGACGTGGCCTTTAACTTTGGTTCTTATACTAACATAGCCTTGATCTTCGGCAAAAAGACAATTGAACTAACCTGTCACTAAGGCCATTTCCAAATTTGAAGTTCTATTGTATGAACCTCCAAGCTTTAATTTATATAGCCAAAAGGGGAAAATGTACATATTTATCCTGTAAATTTTGGGGCAACTGGCTAACAAATGTTCAGATTTTTTCTTTCTGAAGTGCCTATCATGAAGAAATACAGAATGTGCAACTTAAATCTAACATTTGTTATCTTCTGTAGTGACACAGGGTGTTCCATTTTGGAAACTATCCTAGCCTTCTGCTGAGTAGTAAAAACACTGGCAGCAAATTATATGTAATTTTAAAATCAATTTTTTGCCAAGGTAGCAAACTTTAAAAATTTAATGTTAAAAACATGGCTTGATGTTATTTTGAAAAATACGTGTCATCTACAAGTGGTACTTCAATCATAGAAAGGCAAGTTGGAATGAAATCAAAATAGTTTTTTGGGGGAGGGTCTCAAAATTCAAATCCATCTATATCTATATATAAAAAATATACACATATTTTGTAGTGAAATGAAGTACTTATACTGTATATTCCTTTTGCCCACTGTGGAAAATAATTTTGGCGCCTGGCTCTTTGAGGGTTATTTTTGTTCTTCACAACACATTTGATTTTGAACGTGAAAAATCAGACTGCATTTGTTTTATGAAATATGCAGCTTATGCAAACAGCAAAAATATTCCAGGTTAAAAGGATAAACTACTAAGTTAAAATATGTGACACTCAACTTTTTTCTTTTGCCTTCTTTCCTTGGGAAAGTCATTTATAGATTTTGAGGTTATTCATGTAATCATATTTGATTGTTGCTTCCTATAATTTAGCACTCTGAATAGATGTTCTTTGTCTTAGTGTCTCACCACTACCATTTGGCATTGTGCATCCTTGGGTTTGGATCAGTGGAATATCTTGAGGAGCCACATAACAAGTTTAGGCAAGAGAGTAAGAGTAATCCCACGATAGGCTCCTAACCTTTGATTGTGACCTGTGGGTGTAGTATATAAAAGGAGGCTAGAGGGAGCAATTGAGCTGTTTAAAGATTCCAATGGTAGAACTTGGTTTAAAAATCAAGGCCAGTAGGTGCAATTAGATGTCTTAAAATGAATCATAGCCAATCATAGAGAGCTTAAGGAAATCAATGAACTATTCACGATTTAATGTGTGACTTAGGTTTACTAATAGCCATTTGGTACCGGTTATTACATATTTGATGAACTAAGAAGGAAATGAACACTTCTGGAGGAGTTTGGGAGGAGTTCTGGGCATGACAATATGACAAAGATTGTTACAATGTAGGACAGCTTTATATCTCCTTACACTATATATCGTAGTAACTGTAGATGCTTTTGGTATTCTCATTTTAACTAAAATGAAATAATTGTAGTCTTACAGATCAGAGTGGGATAAATCTAATTTGATTATGCCTTTTAGATATATAGCAAAAATCCACTTTTAAATGCTTGTCAGACTGTTATTTTATTTTTTAATGTTTACCAGGGTAATTTACTGAATAAATATTTTTTGATGAAAACACGTTTTAAAATATAGGTTTTACCTCTTTATCTTTTAAAAAAATATGTAAGAAATAAGCCACAAAAGTGTGAAATAGTGCTTTACCTTTAATAGGAACCTCAAATATGTTTTCAGTTGACCAGATTGTTATATAAGTGGAGATTAAAAAGGGAGCAGTCACTAATACATTAGGGAGTGCTGACATTTAATTAAGATATTATAATCCACTTACAAGCATCATTCAGATTTTTTAAAGTTTTTAATCTAGTCAATTAAGTGAAATATGGATATATGAAGTAAGCCATGGCCCCACAGACAGATATTCTCAGGAGAGATAGTCCTTAGAGTGATGTATTCAAATGACCAAATAAACTACTCAATGGGATGGAATTTTACAGTATTTGTTTTAGTCATGCTCAAGTTATGGGGGAATAAACTGCCATTGTTTTAAGGAAGCTGGATACTTTTATGAACTTTATTTCATGTCCCCAAATTGCATGCACCTGAGGTGATGTCAGTGGACTACAGGCCTGTGCCTCTGCAGGTGCTGATGCAGTCAGACCCTAAGTGACATCAGTGGAAGCATTTTTTCCATGGGAACTTTTCACTGTTGAATTCATACCATGTGTTAATAGTTTCTCATTGTTTATAGCGATTAGAAATTTGAATTTGTTTTAGGTTTCTAATGTCTGTGTATTCATTCTCCCTTTAAACAATTGCAAGCCAGTTCCTTCTTGTAGCCCTACTTTTTCTTCTAGTTGAACTCTTGAGGGACTTTGTATTCTAGATATATTACAGGACACCAGGCTTGGAAATTGCGTAAAATTTTACAAGAAGCTACATTTTTTACTCTTCCCTCTTTCATTGTGAATAAGGCAGAATAAATTCAAAGAACTTCCAGAGTCAAATGTACACTCAATGATTTATATGAAATTGATAACCAGCTTACAAATACTCCCAGTTACAGATAAAATTCTTTTGGACATCTGTGTGTTTTAATATTACAACAGCTCTATTCATAGAACTTGCTAACTTGCTCCTGTATGTAGATGGAGTGAAATCGTTTGTTAGTCCCATGGATGAATCAAGCAAATTACTAAAACAGTCTTTGCCTTATTTTGACCATTCATAAAATGGATTTGTGATCTTTATTGCTTGTCTATAGCACAGGTTTTGTAATGACAGCATTGAGACAATCCCAAGCAATCTCTTTCTTAGGTAAGAAAAGGGTATATCTCAGTTTTTTCACTCCCGCAGATAACTGGGAATGTAGAAACAATTATGTGCCAGCATTATATTCTAATTAGACAAGGTCCAAATAGCCAGTAGAATAGAAATACCTGGAATTGATTTCACTGAACACCTTATTTTAATGATAAGAAAAACAGAGTTAATTATCACTGGTTGAGCATTTGCTATGTGCCTGATAGTATTCTAAGTGCTTCATATATTTTAACTCATTTACATTTTATTACAATCTTGTGAGATAGCACTACTATTTCTCTTTCACAGATAAGGAATCTGAGGAATGGAGAGGTTGAGGAACTTGCCAAGGCCACCTACCCCTGAATTTTCCTGAAGTGGAATAGCCCAGAATCAAAGCAGGCAGGTTGGCTATGGAGCCCAGGGTCCTAACCGAGTAAATACAGGCAAGAAATAACTCCCAGGTTCCCAGTAGGGACAGTGTAGTCCAGTTCCATTGCTCACATCTTTTATATTCCAAACTGGAAAGAAATCATTGACATGCATAAAGAAAATGCTAGGTCTATCCTAGTATAGAGACTTACCTGGAGTAAAAACTGAATAGACTGTTGTTGATTTGATTTGTTGATTCAAGAGTGATTATTTGGTGCTCAATATAAATTTATTGTTTAATACCCTTTATGATTTTTTACTTATAGAAAGTTGGTAACCTATGTTAAATTGCATAATACTAAATGTGGCACAATCTTAATTATATGTAATATTAAATTAATCATAATATCTCATTCCTTAACTATTTGTTATGTTGCATGTTGTCACATTAAATGTGAATTTCAAAGGTTTTAGGAAGATTTGATTACATTCCAAGATGAAAAGAGTAGAACATGTAAAGGAAAACCTGTTAGATCTGTGTTCCAGTGCCCTGCTGGGGAAGAATATGTATGTATATGGCTGCTGACTGGCATGAGTTCTGGAGTTTGTTATTTTTATATATTGCTTTGATTGGGTAGAAGCTACAAGGAAACAGATATATTTGATCATTTCTAATATATTTTTTTTTATTTTAATGTAAAAGAGAACTTACTCAGAAGTAGATCATTTCAGAGGTGGATGAGGTGCCTCAGAACTCGCTGTTTGAGAATAGGCCTGATATCTGGTTATTGTCTTTATTGTAGAGGCAATGGAAACTTCTTGGTAGTTGACCTAAGGATGCTTTAAAAATTCTTCAGTCCTTAAGATTGTTGCTGTATATAGCTTTCAAGGCTCACTTAGTTTATTTATTAGCGTTTTAAGGAAAGACTATTTCTAAAGCAATTTACAAAGGTGACTTTATAAAACATTCTCAGTGTTAAGTATCCATTCAGCTATCTGTCACTTTCTCTATAGGCAGTATATCATAATGGCTATACGCAAGAACTTTGGAAGGAATGCTTAAAAATCTTAGCTGTGTCACCAAATCTCAGTAAACTTGAGTGAGCCAAGTTACTATTTATTTCCTCATGTGTAAAACAGAGGTAATAATACTCAACTCAAGGGTGGTTCTGAGATTAAAGAGGTAAAAGATAATGGGTCAAGATAAGTAATAGCCTTCTGATTTACTATTCCCTGCTGAAATAAACAAACAAACAAAAAGGACAAACATATGAAACAGTGGTTTTTAAATCACTGGACATCAGGTAGTGAAGGACAGTCATCCCTGAAAGATGGGAAACAAACAAGATGAGCCCTATGATTATATCAATTTAGTTGATAGAGAGGGTTTCCAGGTGATAGTACAGGGAAGGCAGAACCAGGTTGAGCCATACAGACTCCTTGAGTTAAGGAGATGAAGCTGGGAGTATGGAGAAACCAAGGAGTTTAGAATTCACAGGTCAGAATACCAGAAAGGAGAATTCTGCAGAGAGAGAAAGCACTGGAGATCTGCAGAGCATTCCCCTTGAGTATTCAATTAAGAAGTGATCTGCACATTCCTGTGAAGTAACTAGTGGAGGCCAGAGAAAGAATCAACCAACAGGATCAGAGGGGACCATGCCTGCAGATCACACAGGGCTGGGAATAGTGCCCATTCTCACCAGCCACACTGGAAAACCTCATCATTTACAGGGTGTTGGGTAGAGTACTCAGAAGCATCTTGCTCCAGTAGTGGGAAAAAAAATCCCTGGACTGAAAACTGCTCTAGTTCTGCTTAAAAAGTCTTAAAAGCAAGACCTTAAAGGATCAAACTTTTTCTAAGTGACTAAACTGCTTTTCACAATAAAACTCAGTAAGACATATGGGAATACAAAAATCCAGCATTCAACAAGTTAAAATGCACAATGTCTGACATCCAATAAAAAAAATTACCAAGCACACAAAAAAGCAGGAAGACACAATACATAAAGAGGAGAAATATCAATCTGTCTAAACTGTCCTCCCTCAGTGATTTCCATCACTTGGCACCACCTACCACATGTGTGTTCATGCGAGAAAAGTGGGCACCAATCCCCCAACTTCCTGCCCCTCACTCGTTACTTCTAATCAGTTGTCATTTTTTTCCCCTATAACATGCATCTTCGGTCTGTTCATTTCTCATATGTACTTGGCTACAGCCCTACTTTGAGCCTCTATAGCCAGTCTGGACATGCTGTATTATCCCATGGTCTGTACGACCTCTCATGATCAGACCCCACCCCTCTTTGTAGCCTCATAGCTCAAAGTTTATCTACTGAGCCCTGTGATTTAGCACAGCACTCAAACGAAAGATCCCTGTACAGGCCTAATATTATTGAAAACCCCCAAAAGTTTTTATTGTGTGATTTGTATCTGTCTATGTTTATAGTTCTAGACAAATAAACCTGAGAAAGTTTAAAAATATTTACTTAGAAATTCGTTTAAAACAATAATAATTAACTTAATATATTAACATAGATAACATATTTTTATGAAAAGCACATTTTACAAAAGAGCAATTGTAAGAAAAAAAGATATTGTTTTACTTTTCTCCAAATACCTTTAATATCTGGCTTAACAAAAGATAGCTGGATTCTCATATTTGTTTCTTTTATGTTAAAGTTTTTAAATTGAAGTATAGTTAATTCACAAAATGCTGTGTTAATTTCAGGTGTACAGAAAATTGATTCAGTCATATATATATATATTATTCTTTTTCAGATTCTTTTCAATTATAGGTTATTACAAGATATTGAATATAGTTCCCTGTAGTATACAGTAGGTCCTCGTTTATTTTTTATATAGTAGTGTGTGTATGTTAATCCCAAGCTCCTAATATATCTCTCCCCCTACTCTTAAGCTATCCTCTTTGGTAACCATAAGTTTGTTTTCTTTGTCCGTGAGTCTACTTCTGTTTTGTAAATAAGTTCATTTGTATAATTTTTTAGATTCCACATATAAGTGATATCATATGGTATTTGTCTTTTTCTGTTTGACTTACTTCACTTCATATGATAATCTCTAGGTCCATCCATATTGCTGCAAATGGCATTATTTCATTGTTTCTTGTGGCTGAGAACAAAAAAAATTAAAAATTTCATGGAAATACAAAAGGCCCCAAACAGCCAAAACAATCTTGAGAAAGAAGAACAGAGCTGAGGCTTCAGACTATACTACAAAGCTACAGTAATCAAAACAATATGGTACTGGCACAAAATAGACATTCAGATCAATGGAACAGGATAGAAAGCCCAGAAATAAATTAACACACTTATGGTCAAGTAATCTATGACAAAGGAGGCAAGAATATACAATGGAGAAAAGACAGTTTCTTCAATAAGTGGTGCTGGGAGAACTGGACGGCTACATGTAAAAGAATGGAATTAGAACATTCTCTAACACCATATACAAAAATAAACTCAAAATGGATTAAAAACCTAATACTAAAAACAGATACTATAAAACTCCTAGACATAAACGTAGGCAGAACACTGACATAAATTGAAACAATATTTATTTGGATCCATCTCCTAGAGTAATGGAAATAAAAACAAAAATAAACAAATGGGAGCTAATTAAACTTAAAAGCTTTTGCATAGCAAAGGTAATCATAAACAAAACAAAAAGACAACCTATAGACTGGAAGAACATATTTGCAAATGTTGCTACCGACAAGGGATTAATTTCCAAAATATACAGACAGTTCATGCAGCTCAATATCAAAAAAACAACCCAATCAAAAAATGGACAGAAGACCTAAGCAGACAATTCTCACAAGAAGACATGCAGATGGCCAACAGACACATGAAAAGATGCTCAATATTGCTATTTATTAGAGAAATGCAAATCAAAACTACAATGAGGTCTCACCTCACACCAGTCAGAGTGGCCATCATTAAAAAGTTTACAAATAATAAACTCTGGAGAGGATGTGAAGAAAAAGGAACCTTCCAACACTGTTGGTGAGAATGTAGATTGGTATAGCCAATATGTAGAACAGTATGGAGATTCCTTAAAACACTAAAAATAAAGTTACCACAAGATCCAGCAGTCTCAGTCCTGGTCATATATTTGGAGAAAACTCTGATTCAAAAAGATACATGTACCCCAGTGTTCATGGCAGAACTATTTACAATAGCCAGACATGGAGGCAACCTAAATGTCGATCAACAGATGAGTGGATAAGGAAGAAAAAAAAAAATGCACACACAAAATGGAATATTACTCTCATATTTGTTTATGCATTCACACTTGCAATATTATAAATCATGTAGCCCTGGTCAACACCACTGTCAATTGCAAGCTAATGAGAATGAAAAGGCAAATAATATCCTGTTAAAATATTATTGACCTAGCCAACTCCTGCAAGAGTTTTAGGACCCACAGAAGTTCCAGGATCAAACTTTGAGAACCACTGTATCAGCAGCTATACTGTTAATCTCTTTTCCTCCTAGATACCAAGATCCATTTTCCTTGGAGTCTTCATCAAAATGCTTAACCCTTTCATTTATTTCCCACCCTTCTACAGATTCTTCAGTGCCCAGCAAACATCATCTGATCTTCCCTAATTCCTATCTTTACCCCCATGAGAAGATGAGCCCATTATGCATTTATAATAACTTTTCTTATGCTTCAAAGTACCTATCATAATTATACAGAGTGTTTTACCTTCCCTCAAAGTTAGATACTGATATATTTATTTAAGACAAAAAGCTCACCCTTAAATTACTGTTGAAAATCCATTAAATGGCTTATTAATTGCTAAGACTTGGCACATGGACATGCAGAAGCCAAGTATCAACTTCTGTTTCTCAGCACCTTTGAATTTTGGTCTTCCTGTCTTTGGAATCATATAGGCCAAACTCATGTTTCCTGGGGAAGAAATTTAAGGAGACTTGAATTAGGTAATTTTTCTCTCTTTTTGCCTGGAGCATATGGTTAAATTTGCTGTATTACATTAAATCCATGTGCAAATAATCTGTTGTAAATGGTTTGTGTGTAATAAATTAATATCTCTAACGGTAAATTATAACTTTATGAGACAGAGTATATCTGCCTTGGTCACCACCACTGTATGCCATAAGCCTAATGCTGCCATGCAAAAAGTTGAGAGCTCAGCAGATACGTGATGGAGGAATGAATGGGTTACATCATCCCTATTCACAGGTGTTAAATTTCTAGTTTAACTGACATCTTATGATCCATTTCAATAGTTATCTTTTCCTTTAACTCATTTTGCCCATACTAGGTGAAAATATGCTGTGTATATCTTACATTTACTTTAGTTACTTTATTCAATATATTTAACTTCTAATAATAAAAGGCCATATTTATCTTAGTGATTAATGGTTAACTAGTGAATAGACTGCACCCCTGGAATTTTTTCTAGTTATCATCATTACATTGCATCAGTGTTTCTGGTATAAATAAGTGTTTTTTATCTTATTCCACTGATAGAACATTTCTATAAATACCTATTGGCTTAGCATCAAAAAAAATGTAAAATTGGTCTTTGTTTTCAGAAGGGTGTATCAGAACATGTAGGGAAAATATAAAAGGAAAATAACCTTGTTCTGGTTCAGTGACTTCAGTTGTAGTTATTACTATTAATAAATGGCAACCTTCTCAAAAGAATATTCAGGAAAGAGCAAAAACAATTTTACTTGTATTTCATGGGACATCTTAAATCATTTCAATACCTCTTTTAGCTACATGGATGAGAAATAAATTGATATGCTGTCAAATTTTGCATCCATTAGCATGTAAAACCTAAGAGTGAATAATCACATAATAATTTGAATTTCTTTTAAATAACTTACATTAAAATTAGATCATCTTTAGTGTTCTAACAAGCACAATATTGAAGACACATGAAGAACTGACTCAAGAGATGTTAAAATTTGATGGATTTTCTCTTGCTGAACTCCTGCATATTGTTGATTGTCAGGATAAGAACAGCAGAAACACAAGACTTTCTTCAGTCTTTCATTGATACATGTACTGTCTGTCTGGATTACATCTTCCTTAAGAGGAGAGGAAATATAGTCTTCTGAATATGAAACAGTCCATTATTAACTTACTTTTGCATTTTAAAAGAAAAATGAGTCTTCTATTATAGCATCATATTAGGAATGGCAAACTTACTGAGTCTATTAGTTGAGGACAGCCATCTGTCTAAGGGTTTTCAGTTGCATTTATTTTTTTCGAAAACCTTGTTTTCTTTTCTCTGTGTTACTTGAGTAATTTCCAGAAACTTTCTAGACACACATACACACATAATGCATTCTTTCCTGTGTTCCTTCTTTTTTCCTTCTTATGGAAATACATTATTTAAAATATTCTATACATTTTAACATAACAATACACTTTGGTGAATTTTTCTTATCAGTACATAAAGAACAACCTCATACTTATAACTTACATATATGGTAATTTATTTAATTATAGCCTATTGCTGGATAATTAGGTCATTTTCAAGGTTACTTCTATTATAAACTGTAATACAGTATGCTTACCTAAGCTTGTGTGAGTTTAACAAATAAAATTTCTGGAAGTGGAATTGCTGCATTAATGACTATATTTATTTATAATTTTGGTGTATTTTGCCAAATTGCTACCCCCAAAATACATCAGTTTAATCTTTATCAAGAATGCTTTAGCATTATTGATTCCACACACACCTACCAGTACTTTTAATTTTTTTCCAAATCTGATGGGTGAAAAATTAATTTTTATACAAATTTAAACTAATACAAACATTTGGCACTTAAAAATATTTTAATTAATTAAATTTTTAATTCAAGAAATTTTTCTCTGCCATTCTTTGTCTTCTTTTCTTACTGATTTATAAGCTTTATACATATTTATTAAGAAAATTGACCCTTTTTCTGTCATACATAATAAAATGAATTTGTTGATATGTTTTGGTTTTGCTAATTTATTTTTTCAGGTTAATTAGTCATATATATTATGGCTTTTAGTTTTGTATCATGCTTCAAAAAGTCTCCAGCATTTCAAATCTGTTTTTAAAAACAATTGTTTCTTTCTGTCTTTTTTTTTTTTTCTGTTTAAATCTTTGATTTGCATAAAATACTTTTGGTACAGGCACTAAAATTAGACTATAACTCATGATTTCCTCAAAATTGATTAATAGGTGCTTTGGCACTATAGACTGAGTAGTAGTCTTTTCCTGTATATCACATAGGTTTTGTTGAGAACTAATAACTATAAAATACAGTGGTTTAAGACAAATTTGATTAGGTTTGATGGATCCAAAGGCTGAAGACACCTTGTTTTCATATAGCTTGGCGAGGGCAGCTGTGCTGTATATGTCACACATGCTCTTGGAACCAGAGGCATATGGGAACATGTTCCCTTGGTGATGGCAAAGGTGCTGGAGAGCAAGCAACCACATCAGTTCTTATCCTCGTAACTAGCACACGGTCTTTTCTGACCAAATTCTTTTACCTAAAGCAAGTTGGTTACTTGACAAGGCCCAAGGTCAAGGAGATCAGATGTGCACATTGCCTCTGATGAGACCAGGGTAAGGGTGTGGATGTAGGAGGAGTGAAGAATTGGGACTAGTAATTCAACCTATGACACTTTTACTGATTTAAATGCTGCCTTTATTATATACTAATTTTTACATATATCTTAGCCTATTTCTGAATACAGTTTTTTCCACTGATTTATTTAAATCTTCCTGGGAAAATACCAAACTATTTTGCTTATTCTCTTCAGTAATGTTTCGCAACTTTCTATAGGCATGTAGTTAATTTATTTTTCCTTTTTTTTGTTGTTGCTATTTAGAATGGGAACTTCTACTATACTTACCAAATGATTTTTATTTAAAGAAAAGCTAATGATTTTTTTAATATATTAATTTCAAATAACCACCTTGTTAAATCATCATATTGTATCACATAATTCTTCTGTAGAATCTCTTGAGTTGTCTGGGTACATGATCATGTCATTTATACTTAAAGATAATTTTACCTCCTCAATTTTTTCTTTAATTCATTCTTTTGGGTAATTGACTTCCAGAGCAGTATTAAGTAATTATTGTGATACTAGACACATTGTCTTTATTCTGACTTTAGGGGAAACGAAGACCCATTTGTTTTCAATTGTCAATCATTAGCCTTTAAAATAATTAAAATCCTAGTCACTTTATCCAGGATAGTTACTTCTAGAATCTCTGTATATTGCCTTTAGATTAAGATTGATGGTGAGTACACAGCATGTTTAGCATGACAAAAAATTGAAATTTGGTCTTATTAAATAATGTTCTTCACCTTTTTCTTGATTTTAGTGTGATTTTTCTTTTAATATTTCCTATAGTTTCCTTGAAAGTTTGACTCTTTGACTTATTTATTGTAGTATTTCCATGAATATTACAGTGGTTGGATAGACAAAAATCATTTTCTGAACAAAACAACACATGGATTGATTGATTAATTTTGTGATGGAATTTGGGCATTTTATTCTAGACTTTTATTCTGGATTTTGTTTCATGCAAAGGAAGCCAATTTGAACTACCTGAGTGATAGAGGAGGTTTATTGGAAAATACTAGCAGAGTTCACAAATTGTGGGGAAGGGCTGACCAAGCCAGCCTGGGGCAACTGCAGATATCTTAAAGCTGAGACCTTGGAAGAGCTTTCTCTCTTACCCACATCTCTGCTTCTCTTTCGTGGTTGGCTTCATTCTCTCTTGCTGCAGATTATTTTTCTCCATGTGGTGTGGGTTTTCTATCAGCTGGAAACCATTTCTCTTTATCACCTTTCTGGGAGAAAATAACTTCCCTCTGTCAATATGCACACACTTTCAGCTCAACTATGAAAAACCCTAAAGAAGGTTTCTGATTAGTCCAGTTTGAATCGCATGCTTTTTCCTGTATGTAGCTGGAGGTAGTTTGTAGGGTCCATGAATGACAGCTCACAGTACAACTGGATAATGGAGGAATAGCACTTTCCACAGAAACCTGAGAAGGCATGTTGGACAGAACTTCAGCAATAGAGGTCTAAAACAGGTGAATTGATTTATCCTTTTTCTTTTCTTTCTGCTCTTCCCTTTCATCTGTCTTCCCCTCCCCCCTTTATTCCCAGCTGCCAACCCCAACACACACACATGCATTTACCTTCTTGACTATCTTTCACTTCCCTTTTCTTTTCACTGTCATCCATCTTCCCTCCATTTCTCTGGACAAGTTAGGATTAAGATGTGCCTTCTGTTGTAGCATTGTTACCTATTTGGAGTGAAGTTTCAGTGGTAAAGGAGTAAGAATAGTCATCACGCACAGATTACTCTGTATAATAAAAACAGAAATTAGAATAAATGAGGTAGATTTTTGAGCTAGTGTGACTGAGAAAACACAAACCCAAGAGGCTTAAGGTTGGGTTTGAGCCTTAGGTTAAATTTTGGATTTACACTCAATATTTGTACTCAAGAGGTGACAAATAAATAACTTTTTTCTCCAGAAACTTCTTTGATTTTATTTGAGAGGTGACAGCAAAGTGCTGAGTCTGTTGCTCTTTGCCCACTGCCCCCCCCCCACAAGTCTATATTTTTCATGTTGGGACTTTAACCATAATCTAGATCAATGCTTTTCTGGGTGAGGAGTCTGAGGACATGGCTGTGGACATGACTTCACCTCAGGCTTCACTGAAAGTTCATTGCAGAAACCAGAGTAGAAAACAGGGCTTCAGACTCCAGTGTTCTTGAGAGGATTTATGAGGAATTGTGCTATTATTGAAAAATGGGCATTCTGCTATGCTATTAACAACCGAATTACAGAAATTACCACTGTAATATGGATTGGATAAATGTTATTTTATTTTTATTTGGATTCTGGCCCTCTGTTGACAAAAATACCTTGTGAAAAAATAAAATGTTTTAGCCATTTTAATATTGATGTATGAATTTATTATTTATGTATTTCCTAAAAAACAGTTTCAATAGGGCAAAAGAATAGAAAGAAAATATTAGGACATTACCAAATGCCTTCTAAATTCAGATTTTGACAAATTCATTTTGTCCGAAATAATTTTACTTGAGATATGCTTTCTTCCTCAAGAGCAAAGATGTTCACATGTTCTAGGCACTATTAAATAAGTGTCTTTGTTTCACCTTTGTTTCAATTTATCTGTAATGTTACAATTAAACACATTTCTAACTATATACACATAATACCATATTCATGCATGTATATATATATATGTGTGTGTGTGTGTGTGTGTGTGTGTGTGTCTGTGTGTGTGTGTGTGTGTGTGTGTTCTTAAAGGAAAGGTATGGAATGCAACAAAATATGAATGCATATATTGAAAGAGAGCTTTCTGAGTGATTTGGGAAAATAGCTTTTTATATACATCTAGAGATTTTCGTCTTATTTTAAAACTTTGTAGCAAATAAGTCAGGGTGATATTAAAAGGAGATAACTGTTTTCCTTCTTCCAGAAGAGGATAAGACACTTAAGCTCTAAGAGTTCTTTCTTAGGTCTTATATATAAGACTTATTGCAGATATAAAATGGAGAGAAGCTGAGAAGGTGGAATATTGGTGGAACAAGAGAAGGCTGAGAAAGGACTTTTTCTCTCCCAATGCACATTATCCTTAGAAGAACTAGCATTGCAAAAATGAATATTTGTCCTTTGATCCAGGATTATTGAATGGAGCTCTATGAGAGGTAACCCTAGTCTTTTATTGAGTTAGGTTTAAAATAAAGGATGATGCTGTTTTTATGGCAAGATAAATAATTGATTAAATTTTAATGTGTTATTATAAGGCAAAAATAAATATTTAAATGATACCTCCTCTCGTGTTAATATTTCAACTTCCTGCTTCTCCCCATCTTTAAACTCACACATAGAAAATAGTAAACTTTGTGATTCTTCTTGTTTTTCCCATCTACCTGTTTCAAAGTCATTTTTGTGCTTGTGACTGATGGCATTTCATTAGCTGGTAGAAGAGTTACTCCACTTCCAGGCTCTTAAAGAACAAGTCCTTCATGTACAGTTCTTTTTTTCAGTCTTAGAGGATTCTAAGGCTTATGTATTTTCCCATTCTCTCTCTCTCATTCTCTCTCTCTTCAGTGAGGGCTTGAGGGAGTGAGTATATTATTTATATCAAATAATTATTGGATAATATTTTAATAAGGAAAGTTGGAATTCACAGTTTAAGAGATAGAAGAGTAGAGTACAATAGAATTCACATCCCAGTCTTCATGATAGAATGTATTTTAAGTTTAGTAGTTGATACTATAAAGGTACTGGCCACTCTTTTCCAGAGAGACCACTTGCATATGGTCTACATTGCTTTCACATTTTTAATGTAAATGTTTTTCGCATTTCCCAACATGGCAGACATTTATATTCACTTTAATAGGAAATAAATATAAACCTACGGATAAGTATGTATACTAGTTTGTGTCTAGTATCTAGCACACACAAAGAATAGATGTTAAGACCTCTGCTGTCCATGTAGTCTGGAGAGACAAGGGATGCAGCCATGAAAAGAATATAGAATAGGCCATATGTTCCCAAGTTCTGATGTTTCTAATATAAGCTGTCATTGATGGACTCCCTTATAGACTCTTTTATTCAAGGTTAGAGAGGAATGACTTTGTAAGAAGGGCTTTTATCTGTTTTATGAGATACAATGGACAGGTTTTTTTCCAGGTCAAAAAAAAACAGGATATATTCCAGACAGTATAACAATATTGTTACAAATCTCCTCAAACTGACTCAGTTGATGACATAATGACAGTTCAGATCTTAGGTGGCAAGAAGTTTTGGTAAATATTTGGATAGCTACAAAATAGAGAGGAAGAATCATTCACTTTTATGTTTGTATTGTATGAATATCTATGGTGGTGCTTTTGTCTAAGTGTTATTTGAGGATGAGGAAGAAGTGGGTGATGGAAAATGGGACCTAAACTCCAGGATCCTTCCCTTGTTTGCTTACTACTTCCAGGTGGGAACCAGCTAGGGAATCAAGAGACATGGTATTAGCATTAATTGAGGAATTTGAAGTTTGGAGGACTTTTTTCTTTGCCTTTTTATTTAAACATCATATTGATACAAATTAATAACTTAAAGCATGAGACAGGAATTTATACATTTACTTTCTGAACAGAAGAGGTCAGCCATGAAAAAAATGAACTAATCTGTTTGCAATATATTCTTTTCAAATTAAGAACAGATGCATATGTATCTACAGAGTGTAGGTAAACAGGACTGAGCTTTTCACTGAATAAGCTCAACTTTATTCCTCTGTCCATTGTACCTTTTCTACCATGGAAGGTCATCTCCACCCCATTTCCCCGATACTGTGTGGTTTTAAAAGGTTAAGCTTAAAAAGAAAAAAAAAATTGGATTTGTACTAAGCAAGTTATAACCTACAAATATAATGTTAAAAATGAGCTAAGACAATTTTACTTATAGGCGATCCATGTTTAAAAAATTCAGTGGATCCATTTAAAATTAATTATAATCATGTTTTGAAATTTAATTTGCTTTTTCAAACTGTGTACTCTTACCATGTAACACATGTATTTGAAGTAAAATACCACTGAAAAAACAATATAGATAACATTTATATAGGCAATCATAGAGTAAGTAGCACTGAATTGAAAAGATGCCATCAGTATTTAAATTTTTTGTTCATCATCTCTTGCTGTCACTTCTTTTTGTGCCATGGAGATGTGGGTCTCAAACTTCAATGTGTAGATGAGTCATCTGGAGGAGCTTGTCTAAAGTGATGATTCCTTGGCTCCTCCAGAAGGTCTATTTCAGGATGTCTGATGTAGAACTTCAGATTCTACATTTTGAAAAATGTTTCCCCTCCCCCAAAATGATTTTAATGTTGCCAAACTATTGATCTGGCTTTTAGAAGTACAGTTATAGAAATTCCTCAAGGATTGTTATCTGAGCAGTTCCACAGTTCCACGTGTTTTCCATTTCTTTCCCTAAATTGAAATCAGGTTTATTGGCCTGTAATTCTCTGCTTCGCTTCTTGTCCCACACATAAATTTGGCAATTACAAGCAGTACATTTTTTACCTCCCAGTCTACCCTTTGATACTTAGATGGATCTACTCTCTTACACTATTCCTAACATGGAGTGTTTAGGGAAGAGGAGGTGAAATGTTTTAAGGCTATTATGCGTTTTAACTGATTGTATTCAAAATGTTCCTGCTGCATTTTTTTCTTCTGTTTTCCAGTGGTGACCTGTCATTGGCTTTCTCCCCTTTTCTCTTTACCTTCTAATCACTTTGAACAGGCACAGGTATGATTTAGCTACCTTTCTTACTTTATTTTTTTCTCTACCTATTGTTAAGTCTAGATCTTTGCTTTTTGTACAACTGAACTTACTGAATTCACTTGCATATGGTAGAATTATAAGTTTGGTTGTGTTGAACATCTTTTCTCCGATTGTCATCTACATAGACTTGGCTTCTTTGCCTTGAAATATAGCCAAGATTTATTGAGCATTTGCCATTGTGTCAGATACTGTGCTAAATGTTATGTGTATTACCTTATTCCATTTTTAACTTTCTGATGTATATATAATATTTAAAATTATTATTTAATATTTCAGTTATTAAATATTAATGTTTAAATACTAACATTTTAAATTATTAAATATTATATAATTATTTAAATATTTTAAAAGAAAAATGATACCAACTATCATATTTTATCATATTTTACCATATTCATTTTACAAACAAGAAAACTGAGGTCACAGAGAAGTTGAGAAGCTTGCCTAACTAAAGTCATGCAACTAGTAAGTGTGAAAGCTGGGAATCAGTTCCAGACAGTGTAACTCTAGAACACACTCAGGCAACTACTACAGAGCACTTACAATATGTAAGCTCGGGTAGACTTTCCGTTCCCGATTGTTTCAAGTCCCTTGCCAGCAGAGCACCAGGGAGTCTTTAAGAGAGACACACCATCATTTCTTTTCTCTAATAGGCAAGGCCTTAAACCTTTGGTGATTCATCCTGAGCTTTGGTATGGACCACATTCAGAGAAATCATCTCTGCAGTTAATCAAAATGATTCATGCAGCTTTATTCTCTCCAGCACCCATAAGGGACTGTTCTCAGGTCTCAGAGACCTTCTTGGTTATTACAGAGAAGTTGTATGAGTTTGGGAGAAGACCTTCTATAGGGCTTCTTTTCCAGATATTGACATTTCATCCTTAGAGCACTCTAAAATTTTTCTTCTGTTAATAGCACAGGTGATGGAAATACTCATACTCACTATATGGCCTTCAACAAACTGCTCTTGGGAGGTAATTTTTTCAGATCTGAGTACACAGTAGAGTGTCTGGCACATGTGTCTAGCTTTGTGAGAACTAATCCTTTGGACAAAGTCATATCTTAGCCAACCTGTTAAAATAGAAGGATTAAAGATTATAGCTATTGAAATTCCAAGTTTTAATAACATATTATATTATTTCTTTACAATAAACATACTGGAAACTTCTTTTTACTTTTAAAATAATAATTTTAGGATTCCTAGTCACAGTAACTTATTTTGAACTTACTCTATATTAAAAGAAAAATGATACCAACTATCTTGTTAGGAGTAAATGTGGCTGAAGCCACCGGTTTAAATAATAATTCCCTTCATTTCATACATCTTTTAGAATTCTCGAATGTAGAGTAATATTCTTATTCACCTTTTTATCCCAGCATCATGCCTGGCAATTAGTAAAAGCTAAATAAATGATTGCTGAATGATGGAGACTGAGGAAATTTGAGGCGGGATAAAATATTGGTTTATAAACATATTCTTGGTATTTTATTCAGACAAGTATATTAATAATTAGGATTAATATACAATTAATCTAAATGTTTATATATATATTTCTATTATGAAACATTTTAATGCAATCTAGCAAAATATTATGTCTAAAGTTTTGATTTTTCTTTTTTTTTCAGTCATGCACATTTATGGTGCTGTTTTATATCTTGTTAGAGAAAAATGGTACAGTACAAGGTTCATGATAATATAATCTGCATATGAAAATATATCTTGTAAAAGCAATGTATTACCATCTGTGCTTCACTTATAATTTCCAAAGAAATTACTACCCAATTTCCAGAATTACCTTATTTCTTTAACCAACATGTGTTTTATGAAAGCAGATTAAGGGTTGGAAAACATTTCTGTATTCTTTCCAGAAACCACCATGTTTATTAGGTTTGAGCAGTAATAAAAACAAAAGGCATTTAAAAATATCTTTCTTTGATAGACTCAGCCACTTTGGAAAATTGAGACCATCACTGAAAGCACACATAACTTAAATTGCTCTTTTTTAAAGGTATAAGATATGTTCTTTATTATGTAAAGTTTTCTCTGAAAGAGTCTATGAATACAGAGTTTATCGGGATCTGCCCAATCTATAGGTATATATCACTTTTTTTTTCTATTCCATTTTATCTTCTTCAACTTCTTATGTTGTGGATTACTTCTACCAATAGCAGTAATAGCACTTGACATTGTTGGGTTTTGCTCAGCTATTATTTTCCTTCCTGAATCCTTGGAGAGCCTACATTCTGGATTCCAGGGGTAAACAATCAAGTATTTGGTTATTGATGGAAAATTGGAATTCAATGTGGAACATAACTTCCAAATAAGTGGAGACTAATTTTAAATCCAGGAGGAAATGTGGAAGCAATGTGTGCCCTTATTAATTACTAGTCACATCTGTGAATTAGAATGAGGTTTAATTCCTACATCCTTCATGCCATATCCCAAAGGATTCACAGTATTTTGTAAGATGAAGGAGATACTTACAACACTAATCCCTTGAAAATAGGAACTGAGACCTAAGTGGATGTTTCCCTCCTGTATTTCATTACTAATAGTGAAAATGTTAGGTCCAACAAAAAGAAACACAAATCAAAACACTGACACACACACACACAGCTTAATCATCAATTCATGCAGCTTCATAGTTGGTATGGATTTCAATGCCAGATGTTGCCTTAGGAAACTGTAATCCAAGCCCAGATGGATTGTCAAGAAAGCTTATTGTATGTGCATGCATTCACATGTGTGTATATAAATATGACAATAAGGTTTCCTTAGTTAATGAAATGTTAGGATTTATAAAACCACTTTATGAAAAGTCAATTAAACACACAAATATCTTCATGTATCAAGTTTCAATAACTTTCCATTTATGCTGGCTTGAATGACTGTTAATAACAATTGGACGGATGGTTGGTCTAGTTTTGAAGTGTTTTAGCATGGTCCTCAGGCTTCTTTTTATTTTTCCTTTTCTTTCTTCCTTATCAAAATATAGAATGCCTAAAAAAGTGTCTGTCACATAATAGTTGCTCATCAAACATCAGCAAACAGGACTTGGAATAACTAGGGATGCTTTATATAAAGAGGGGGGTTGAAGAGGGGGCATCCACTGGCCTGAATTTAAATCCTAAGTTTACTTATATTATGTAGTTTTGGATAAATTGCTTAAACACTGAAACTTATTTTGCTTTGCTAAGTTACCTATTCTATAGAGAATAGGATAATAGTGCCTATCTCATAAAGTTTTGAGAATTAAATGAGATTTTAAAATATACAGTATACACTTTAAAATATGTCCAGTATACCTTTATTTATATGTCCTTCAAGTTCAAAGAACATGGGTGATGCTCACTTTAAATGGAATGGATTAAAATTTTTAAAAAGTGTTTATTCTTATTGTCATTTAAATTATGATATTTGGAAGAAAGAACAATAGCTAATTAAATTGGATTTTGTTACTCTAAGATGTTTTTAATTGATAATGGGTTTGATTAGATAGGGGCTTACTTCCAGTTCAAAGCTACTTTATTTATTTATTATTATTATTTTTTAACATCTTTATTGGAGTATAATTGCTTTACAATGGTATGTTAGTTTCTGCTTTATAACAAAGTGAATCAGTTATACACATACATATATTCCCATATCTCTTCCCTCTTGCGTCTCCCTCCCTCCAACCCTCCCTATCCCATCCCTCTAGGTGGTCACCAAAGCTACTTTAAACTTTCATCAATCATCAACTTTTAGAGTTGTCTTTTTTAAAAAGTAGGTCATTTTGGGCAGGAGATTAGCTTAGATCAACATCAGCTAAATAAATAGTGAGGGGACACAGTGAAGAGAGAGAAAGTAGTAAGACATGAATTCTCAGAACCTAGAAAACTTTTAGTGTTAACTGTTTTAACTATTTTTAAATCTACTTAAAATCACCTATGGCATATCTTATGATATAACCAAAATTGCAGTTGTGATATTTAATTTACTTTTAAAGTCTTCTATTTGTAGTTTTCATAGCTGAGTGTTCACTACCTGGTGTTCATGGAATTCTAGAGAGTGAAGTAGATAGACATCAGGGCACTGTGAACTCCCTGAGGTCATGTGTAGTGTTTTTATATGTGTATATTCCAGAGATTCTTTCTTCAGATTCTCAAAGAAATCCAAAACCACCATCAACTGAGAGTAAAAACTACTGTCACTGTGTGTTAATATAAAAAAAAATAATATTTAGATTAAAGTAAAAGAGGTTTATAGGTTTTTGTTAATTTTTAATATATAAACATAATTTCTAATTAAATGCTAATATTTTCCACAAAGTGTTTCTATGCATATTTGATGTTGGTGATTGAAGTAAATAATGTTTATGGATTTCCACATTTGGGCTTTTATGAATACCAATGAAGGAAAGATTGTTTAGTAATCTAGATTATAAATAAAACCTGTTTTGTGAAGACCTCAGAGAGCAATCTTTTATGACTTACAGATTTAATTTTCCCAATCATATGATTTCTGTTACATATTTAACTTTCTAATATTTATTGATTTTTTAGAAGGCTTTTTGCTTACTGGCAATTTAAGTACGTAATAATCAGTATTATATCAAGACTGCTTTAGCTAGGATAGTACTTGTACCTAATGCTGATGGTTCCTCACCTGGTGTTCACAGCACCCTAGAGAATTAGGTATGTAGACATCAGGGCACTGTGAACTCTATGAAGTCAAATGCAGTGTTTGTACATTAGTATTTCCTTAAGATCTTTTCTTCAAATTCTCAAGGGACTCCATAAGCCTCCCCAACAACTAATAGTTAAAACTGCCGAGACTGTGAACTAATATGAAAATTAAAAAAAAAATAGTAACAAATTAAATGAGGTTTAAAGGATTTTGCTAACTTTTAATTTAAAAATATAATTTCCTATTAAATGTTAATCTTTTCAACAAGGCAGGTAATTATTTTAGAATAATTCTTACTTAATAATTATTGATTTTGGCTTTCAAGGTACTATTTTCAGGAGGCAGCATCCATTGTGCAATGGAATGAGAATGGACTTTATATCGAGGTAGACCTAAGTTAAAAATAACACCTCCTCAAAATACTAACTGTGTATAACTTTAGGGAAATTGTTTAACATTTCTGAGTCTGTGTCTTCATTCATAAACTAAGACAGTAATGCTTACCTACGACTGTTAGTTGGAGGAGTAAAGATAATATTTATAAAGCATATGGTAAACACTAAGTTCTCTAAAAATGCTAATTGTTTTTCACATTTTAAAAACTGCTATCTATTGAAAATGCAATTTAATTTTTTGAATTTTCTCTCATATTTCTGTTTTTAATCAATTTACCTGGAATATTAATTTGAAATAAAAAATGTTGCTAATGATTAATCTCTAAAAATCTAGGCTTGGCCTTCCCTTGGACTTTTTATTCTCACCTTCAGCTTTTATTAATTTGTTCACTCCAAGTATATTTTTCTACTTAATTAAAGAGAGAGAGCTTTAGTTTGCCTCTACCCCCAGTCTGGAAAAGTTTGTGCCTCCATGCCTCCTCACTCTAAGACACTAAGTTTACTTTCTGACCTCTGGTAAAAGCAGGGAGTGAACAAAGACCCTTAGACCAAAGCCCTGAAGTGCCTGTCCAAGGAGTCAAATCCTTCTACAGAAAGAAAGATCTTCTAGTTTACTTCTCTCATTATAGTATCTATTATTGTAGCTTCCAGTAGCTATTGGTTTTGGCATACAACAATACTGCTAGATTGAGGAGGACTTTAAAATATTTTAGCCACATCCATAGTAGAATATATGCTTATGTCCCTATTTTCTTTAAAATTTGACCTTATTTTTTAACTGACTTCACACATCAAGTTAAACAAGGTTTAATTCATTGGAAATGGATAATCTCTTCAGTTCTTGAATATTTAAGGGAATTTTTCCTATTCTACTTATGTAAGCAAAATGTGAGTAAAAATGGATATCCAGCATAGGTTATGGTTACTTCTATATCCAGAAGGTTGTAAACAAGTAAGGTGTCATGATTTGGTGAACACTGTTCTTGCTTTATTAATTTGGGATTGATGTTTAAATTCAATATGAAATGAATCAGGAATTCTCATTCCTCTCTCGCTGTTTTTTGCCTTAGAGTGTTGTGATTTCAAATTGTCCCTCACAAGTGAGATGGGACTTATTGAACTATTGTTAGATAGTTAAATTTAATACATGTCTACAAGGTCATAAAACCCTTGAAGTAGAAAATATTTAGAGATGGAAAAACCTTCATTAGACATAGACTTGAGGTCAAAAGAAAATTCTGAAATTATAGAGTCCATTTTTTTTTCATTATACAGAAGAGGAAATTTCAGTTCAAAAAGGTTATAGATTTTCTCAATAGCATGGCTATTAAATGAAAGGACCCAGCTGACAGGACTCTTTCCACTGTACCACACATAAAACAGGCACATGTCAATGTTTCTCTCTACATATATATCTTAGGGTCACATGATGTATAATGTGGGTGTTTCCACTGTATACTCCATCCTCCTTATTCATGGATTCCATAATTGTGAATTTACCTACTTGCTATGATTGATTGTTAAACTCAAAATCAATCAGTGATATTTTGCAGTTAATTCACAGACAGGCACAGAGAGGCAAAAAATGTGTGTTTCACCAATATACACACTCCCAGGCGAGGCCAAACAGGATAGAGATGGCTGGGGATAGCACAGTCCAGCACAGTGCAAGAAACTCTGGCTTAGTTGCATGGGGTTTGAACCCCAACTCAGACACCTGTTAGTGGGTTGACTTCAGGCAAGTCACTTAACACTCTGAACCTTGTTTTCTTTTTTGTAAAATAAAGAAAATAGAATTTACTAATTTAAGTTGTTTTTAGGATTTAAAATTATAATCACTGTGAGATGTGTATGTGTATTTCCTCTTGAAGTCATGATTCAACATTTGCTAGTGTTTACAGTGACTTTTCAGAACATAAACTATTGCAAATAATTAGAAATGACTAGTTTTTAAGTAAGATCTAAAAGAAAATGTTCAGTGTGAAATGACTAGCACTATTGCAAAAAACATTTCCTATGTGAATGTGTGTTTTTGTGCATGTGTATGTGTGTATGTGTGATATATACGTATTTTATTTCTTCAAGCTTTTGAAATCTATTGCTCTTTTATTTTTATAAAATTTTCTTCCCGACAACAGTCTTCTGATGTGACAATTGTTTTGATGATGTGCTTTATGGGTCAACTATGTGTGCTATTACAACCATTTTCTATTTTGCTAGCTTTTGTAATAGCTTTAACATTTTTTTCCCTTGACGAACAATGTATAAATTTTAGATATATGGAAACATATGAAGAAGAAAAAAAAAGTGATCCATGTCCCTATGACCTATATTTTCCTTATATTCTTTTTTCTCTGTGACCCCTTATCACTCTTATTCATCCATCCAATGTGCTTCTCTCTCCAAGCTATAAAATCTGAGTGGAATGTTCTCCCCTATGCCTATCTCCCAGTTGTGTGACTAGCCCATACTTGTCAGATATCAGCTTGAACCTCTCTGTCCCCACTCTCCACTGTATGCATGAAGGGCCCTACCTTTTCTCTAACTACAAGTTGAAATTGTCTTGTTTTTGTTCTGACTCTTTCTTAGACCCGTGAGCTTCTTAGTGAGGTAGAAAACACTGGAAGAGAATGATCTTAGAGGACATTTAGGAGCTTGATTTGGAATGTGGAGTTTGGGGCATTTGTATGTAGGGAATAAGAAAGCAGTTTGTAATACTTATTTAATCTTGACAAAAAGTTTTGGCTGGACTGTCACATATAAATATGTGAGTTTGAAATACACAGGTAGTAACCAGAGTCAAAGGCATGGTGAAGCTTACCTATAAGGAAAGGGGAAAGTATGTTAGGAAAACAAGAGAAGACCTAGAGAGGAGCATTCAGGGGCTCTTACAGTGATTGGCTTTGTGTAGCAAAAGTATATACAAAGGATATAGAAAATAAGAAGCTGGAGGGACAAGAAGAAAACAAGGAATGTACGGGGCTGGGGAAGTAAGGGGAGAAGTTTACTGAGGAGGAAGAAGTGGGTAACATTTAGACATACTGTTGAGAAGTGGAAAGAGCTCATTGAATTCTTCAGTATGGACCACTATTGCTCACTCATTGAAATTACCTTGGAAGAATGATGGTGGTGCTCTAATCCTGACTGGAATAAGTTAGGAGTAAGCAGTTGTTGAGACAATAGATACCATAGAAATAGGAAGCTGGCTTTGAAGAGAAAGAAAGGTTATCACTGGAGGAGGATGAGATGACAGTTCTACATTTTTTTAAGTGGCAGATGCTTAAGTATGTTTAAAAGCCACTGGAAAAAGTTCTAGAGATGGACAGTGGTGATGGTTGTGTGACAATGGAAATGACACTGAACTGTACACTTAAAAATAGTTAAAATGGTAAATTGTATGTCATGCATATTTTACCACAACAATAAAATTTTTAAAAAAGAAAAACAGACATTGGAAGGATCCAACTGAGAGGCAGAGGTGAAATATACAATAAAAAGAAGAGATAATCAAAAGTCTTGTCTCCAAATAAGGCAGCAAGGAGTTAGGACTAACATGGTTAGAGGGATTTGCCTTCGGAAGAAGAAATAGTTCATCTTTCATAAGTGAGAAAATGAATGACTTTTCATGGGGTAGTTTGGATTTTATTGTCTAAAAGGCCTTGGGGATAAAGTAAGATGGTAAGAAAGAAAAAAAAATAGTCCTGTCCTTCCTGGAATTTATAGTTTGTCAGGGAGACCGACAATTAAAAAAGAAATAACAATAACATATACTAAATGCTGTTGTAAGGAAAATAAACCAGTTATGGGAGCCTATTAACAGGGGCACAGTAGAGACTATCAAGAATGAGCAAAGTTCACCTGGAACAAATAACATTTAAGTTGCAGCCTCATGGCTAAGTAGGAATTAGTTAGGGGAAACAAGGACAGGGAAGAGTGTTTCTGACACAGAAATTTTAAAAAAAGATAGAAAAAAGAAAGTAGCCTTAGGAAAAAGTGGGAGTTTGAAACGTTCGAGAAAGGAATTAAAGCAGTGTTTAGTTGGCGGGAGTGGAATTATTTTAGGAAGACTTCATGCAAAAACTTGATCTGTAGAGAGAGGCACATGGTGAGTAACGGCATTCTGCAGCATTCTGGCCATATCCACTGTCTGTCATCTACTTCTTAGAAGCACTTCCCAGTGTTTCCAGACCCCAGTGCTTGTCTTCACTTGGCTTTAAGGAGACAACAGGTTGTATTGAAAAGAGCACTGAATTAGGAATCTTTAGAGCTACATGTAGTACCGTCTCTATCATTTATTGCTTACAAGGCCTTGGGCAAGTTATTTAACTTCTGTCTTAAAGTCAATACCATCATTGTAAATGGGAGGAATTAAGTTATAAGATCCTTCAGATACTTCTAACTAAACAGTTCTTCATTATTTTTATTGTTATTATAGGCTAGATATGCACATATGCAGTATGTACCACATTGATAGTAAAAGACAAGTATTGACAGAAATTATTCAAGAGCTGTTTACCTATGTCTGTGATACATAAGCAGCATTATTTGTAAAAGCTGTTAGATTGGTGTGATAAAACACTGCTTTGTGTATTTTGAGGGTTAACAGTACTGGGCTGCCCTGGATAACATAGAGCCAGTGCCTGTTGCCATTTCATGTTACCTTCACTAAAACAGATGAAAAAAGTATCTTAATGGTGCCAACAAGTAAATTTTCTTAGAAAGTACTGCTTGTGGACAAAAGGGGATGATACTTTGGGATAAACAATTTATGAAATCCATTTATTGTTAACAGTGATCACTCCAACATTTATTTAGTGCTCAAGTACAAAATTATTAGTACCATTACATACTTTGAAAAATAATTATAACACTCTGCTTTAGTACTGTTAATGTAAAATAAAATAAAAAAAATAAAGAAGGAAGGAAAGATAAGCAAAGGAGGAATATGAGTACAATGGTTCTGTGTATAATAAAATTTGGCCACAATTATAATAAAGTCCAATATCATCTTAACCCCTGTTATCTTTCAACTCCCACAGTGAAACAGAACCAGTGGAACTCCATTGAAGAGGACTTATAGTGTTTATTAAATGATCTACTTCAGTATACCTAGAATCTATTGCCATTTGAGCCAAGGCCAGAATACTATGCATAAGAGATGCTTAGTAGTTAAAGGTGATGAATAGATGCCTCTATATCAGAATTCCATGTAGATACCACATAAAACATTCAATCCAGGAATGTAAAGTATGTTTTAAAATTAAGATATTTGTTAGTATCATACACTGTAATAATAGATTACAGAGAAAGACTGTATGGTCTTTTCAAAGAATGCCAAAAAGATTTTGACAAACTAACTTCCACAACTGTTTATTTTTAGAAAACAATAAAAAATTGTTTAGTTGAATTTAGTTGAATTCAATTACACGACTACCTACTTAATAACCCATTTATTTACCAGCCTCAAGAAAAATAGTGTTCAATTGAAACATTTTTAGTTAATTCAGGGGAAAATAACTGAAAAGGGATCATGTTCACTATTGTTAATATTGTCATAGAAGCTCCAGTCAGTGTATTAGGAAAGAGGAAGAAAGAAGCACATACATATTAGAAAAAAAAATTATGATGTATTCAACATTGTCATTGATTCCATTGAATGAATATTTATAGTTTTCCCTTTGTTATATTTTTTAACTCATTGTTTTCATGTGGAAAAACTGAGTGTTTTAATATTAATTCCTTACTGATATCTCTTAATATTTCTTTAAACAAAATGTGTATATTTTTAGTTACCAAAGAACAGACAGGAATTATTTGTACAAAATGCCAAAACCCTTCCATGGGACATAAACAAACTTGTGGATGTATGGTGGTCTGGACAGGGGAATGTTTAGGAGATACTCTCAGAAATTTCCAGAGCAAATGAGTAGACATTTTTGAGACAAAGAAGGATTCCTAGATTGATAGTGTAGCATGGATAGGTTTAAGAAAACCAAGTCTGGAAAAGTACTGGCTGTCCATCCTATGATGGGCATCCTTGCACAGCGCTGCTCACGAGGTTCAGGTCAGGTTCTCTGTGTTATACAGAGTCAGATCTCTGAACTCTAGGTCTAGGCAAATGCATTGATTAAAGGTCCACAGGTGACTGCTACAGTCTTCCTGGTTAAGAGCTATTGACTGGAAGGATCACCAGCCTGGGGGTCAGTAGGCTAGGATTCTAATTTGATTGTGATATTACCAGCTTCAAAGGTCGGAGTATCCTTCTCAAGGCAGCCAAAGCATTGTTACTCCTTTGTCATATCAAGTTTGCTTTACGATCAGTTTGCAAATGGTTTCACCTTACTCTGAGCCTTCCACAGGTGTTTTGGCAAAGAAGCAGATTGGGATGCTCTCTTACCCTTGAGAGCTCTCTCTTAAGTCTTGTGCTGTCTACTCTTTCCTGTGGGCCAATAAAGTATTTTTATATTCCTTTTTGACTTTTCAGATGAGTTTAAGATGGATCCTAACATAGTATAAATAAATTCTTAGTTAAAACTGTATAATTTGTTTTGCTTTTTCTTTCAATCATCCTTAAAAGGTATTGAAAGGAGAATGGTTTATAATTCTATATGAATAGATAACCAGAGGAATTAAGTTAAAATTTGAAATTCTAAAGACGTAGCCTTTGATCCAAGGCTTGCACTCTTTGGCCTTGCTGTATTTTATGACTTTCATTTCCTGCTTTGGGGTGAAATTTCATCTTTATTACTTTGTGTTCTTCTGATTTCATGTGAAGTTGGTAAAAGAGAACAGTGAATTGCTGATATGTTAAAATACTGGGCAAAATATCATAAGACTCTAGGGATTCAGAAAAGCAGAATGTAAATTTTAAGAAAATGTAATGATCTCCATAATTTAAATAATTTAAATGTTCAATTTTTAATTATTAGTGTACAGATTTCAATAAAGTTGTAAAAATTGGTTTAGTACAGACTGAAATTTGTTTATTATTAAATGATGTATTTATATTAACTCTACTTAATAATTGTAGTGATCTTCAAAATTTTTGATCAAGTATTTTAAGGATTAAATTTTTTGAGCATGGCTCAATTTTTATTTTATTTGGTTATTGATAAATTCTATTCATTGACTAAAGCATACCCAAATTAGAAGTAAAAAAGAATGATATTTAATAAATCAATAAGGAAAGAAGTTCTAATATTTTATTCCATCTCCCTGGTAGATTATCTTCCACATTTCCTGTGATGAATAAAGTTTCTATTATAGACCAATATCCTATTACATCAAATCTCCAAATTCCATTTTAAGTCTGAATTTCAGTAGATTTTTTCCTCAAAAAAATCTGACAAAAGTATTTTCTATTTATCTCTCATCTCTCTGTGTCTAACTAAAATGAAATATTCTATTGTCCACTGAACTCACATCTTTTTTTTTTAATTGAAGTATAGTTGATTTACAATGTTGTGTTACTCTCTGGTGTACAGCTAGATGATTCATATATATATATATATATATATATATATATATATATATATATACACACACACAAACATACACATACACTTTTTCATATTCTTTTCCATTATGGTTTATTACAGGATGTTGAATATAGTTCCCTGAGCTATACAGTAGGACCTAGTTTTTTATCTATCTCATATATAGTAGTTTGTATCTGCTAATCCCAAACTCCTAGTTTATCCTCCTCTTTCCCCTTTGGTAACCATAAATTTGTTTTCTATGTTTGTGTGAACTCACATCTTAAGACATAAACCTTAATCTCTTTTTTAAAAAACATATAGAGGTGGTATTTTGGTAGTTTTAGCCTTTAGCCATTTTTTTTACTTGATTATAGCAGCATGCATAGGTAGAGCTCTCTTTGTTCTACAGATAAATATGTTTCCTTTTTTCATGTCAATACACAGAAATATAAGCTTTGCTGATGTGGTTTCAGTTTTAGAATACTTTTCAGAAACATGGCAATCCTCTATATGGAGAAAAAAATGCATGAATTAAGTGAACACAGCCAGATTTCAGTACTAATTTCAGGATATCTTTCTTAAATTATGAGACAAGTAAAAAGAAAACAGAGCAAACCATATGTGTACAAATTGTGCTTCTTAAAACAAATGCAGTTTGGCTTTTTATTAACTGACAGTTTTGTAAAAGCACAGGCAGTTTCCTCAACATTATCCATGGATGGAGAATCTGCTTGGTAATGAGAGACGTGGGAGAGGTGTGGGGAGTGTTGGGGAGACCATTGAATTCTGAACCAGTGAGGTTCATCTACCCCTGGGGACCCCCTGTTAATTTCTGCTGCCACTAACCTTCCATCTTCTGGGCATTACACTTCAGTCCAGGCAGTTTTATGCTTCTTACCTACAAGTACCATAGCTCCCTGATGCCTCATTGTGTTTCACTGAGGACTTTGTTGCTTATTAGAATTCTTTTTAGATGGTACCTTCTACCTTCTAATAGTAAGAATGTGTAGCAAACAGTTCTCCATTTTTTGTTTTTTCCTCTTGATTACCAAATGCAATGGCCCCTTTTATGGTGAAGTGGAGGTTGCCCCTTTTGCGGCTGTAATTAGTGATGTCCCAAAAAACTCCTGTCCACAACTTTGTGAGGTTGTTTTTACAAACCTTTCTGTACCTACTCCTACATGAGAACAATGCAGTGAGTGATTCAAACTCTCAAAACTTTCATACAATGTTCTTTGATGTTGTCCTAAAACTTCTGAAATGTTTTCAGAAGGATGTTACCTTGCCATGGAATACTGTCCTTACTTAATACTAGACCAGTTCTGCCCAATCAAAATATAATGCAAGCTTCACAGGTAATTTTAGACATTCTGGTAGCCATGTTAAAAATGTAAAAATAAACAGATTGAATAGATTTAAATAATATATTTTCTTTAATGCAATATACCCAAAATATTATCATTTCAACATATAATCAATAAAATATTATTAATGAGATAGTTTCATTTTTGTCCATTGCTTCAGTTTTTCAATTTTAAAATGTGGTACTAACCACACTGCAAATTTTAAATAGCTACATGTTTCTATTACCTGTGACACATGTAATGGACAGTGAGCATTGGACCAATAATTCACCCTGTATGTATTTCCCTTCTTTAATTGTATGTAGCTACGTTATCCATGCAAATACACCAGTTTGGATTACATGATGTCCCCCAGATAATAAAGTAATGCTATTCCAAGCAAAACCTTATAAAATCTTCTCAAATTGCTTTCTAAAATGTGAAAACTTCCCCACTCCAAGGCAATCATTTGTTTCTACCAAATCACAGACATGATTCTCGCATTATTCTCCCATTTTAGGTCAAACAGTGAAATTTCACAATTTATACTAAAGTCTCTTCATGTTCTCATTAAAAAAAAAAAACTTTTTAAAAAATGTTTGGCTATGCCTCCTGGCATGTGGGATCTTAGTTCCCCCACCAGAGATCAAACCCATACCACCTGCAGTGGAAGCACAAAGTCTTAACCACTGGACTGCCAGGGAAGTCCCTTCATGCTCCCATTTTTAAAATATTCTGAGCCATCTAGAAGAGTTTCACTTAGGTACCTTTTGGAGCCTGAGTCATTTCTTCAGCTATAACCTTGACATATGTTTCAACAGTAATTTATATAACTTCTACAAGTACTTCTAAGACTGAATACCCTTAACTATATGTCTCTTATACTTCCCATCACATCAGAGTCCTAGGGAATTAGCAACCTGCATGAAGATACTGTAGCACCGATATTGCAATATATCCAGGTCTCAGGACCAAACATGGCCACTGCAGCAGTTTAGGACCCAATCACTGTACAGCAGCATTTCCCATGTGGTAGATGTGTTCTCACAATCCATTACAAATCTTATATTTTAGACCCACATTGTGGGACTTAGTGTTACCTGGGGGATCAGGGTAAACAAGGGTATCAAAACAGCCAAAATTATAGGCTTCAGGATTTTATCTTGAGTGGTGATGGCTTAAAAACTATGAGACCAGGAGGAAGAACAGATTTAAGGGATCAGTGATAGCTATTTGCATTTGTCCTTTCTGGGCTTTTCTTTCAAATATTTTTAGGCATTTTACCTGCCATGTACATGTAACCAGGTATATGTAACCAGCATTAGCATCTTACTCAATGAAGATGTTCAATAAATTTGAGGGAATTCAATGCAATCAATTGTGCTGGGAAACATCTTATAAATACCCTTAAGATAACAGCACACCAAATATCACTGTGTGAGTGACTACCTACCAGAGAGTAAGGATAAAACTGTGTTCTTAATTTCTCAAAAAAAACACAAAAGTATCATTCTGAGAATACACTGGACTGATATTGATGATATAAAGCTATTCTTATAGTTGAAAAGTAAATGTGTTGAAAATTATTCTTTGTGTTGTTGGTCATACACATAGTACAGTCTTGATAGTGGATCATAAATTCATTCCATGTCAAATCTACCATCTAAAGGGTAGCCAATTTTATAACATATCCCTTAGTAATAGTTAAGCAAACACGATCACCCTTATGGTTCACAATGTTGCTTTCAAGCCTGGATAAATATTAGTTCTCAAGTAACCAATTCATCTGCCTGGCACACAATTTCAGCCCTGGTAGGTCAGGAAAGAGAAGGATGATACATGTTTGTTTCCAGTATGCTATCTCTGGAAGAAATCTGTGAATCTCTTGATTAGAATCTTCCTAAAGCTTAGAAGAATTTCTTCCTAATAGCACACCTGGGTGTAGATGTAGTTCTGAATGCTTTGGGATTTTGTCTGAATAGCCTGAATAGAATATTCATAATTAAAGGGATTTGAAGTAAATACTGTTAATCATAGTGACAAATTAAATATATAGCAGAGATACATCCACAGTAATTAATATTGAGCAGCTGAGCTTTTCACTGCTTTTGCTCATATTCGAAATTCCAAATGTTTTGAAGTGGGAATAAAAATTTTAAGTGTAAAAGTTGAACATCTTTAGTTTTATTTTGGTGGCTTAAGAATAGTTAGTTACTATGTATTGCATATGCTCTTTTGCCTAAAGCAGATTTATTTCACTATTCTTTTAAACTGTGTAATGTAATTAAGATGTTTTAACTTTACTAATATTCAATAAACAGAAAAGAATCTATTATGGTGAAAATCTTATAAAGTGAAAAAATGTTTAGCCAACAATAAAGATAACTGCTTTAGTTTAGTGAATTACTATTGAATATATGTGATTTAATACATTCAACTGAATCATTATTTATTATTCTTTTTCTTAAACATGGAAGCAGAAAGAATGAAACTTGACCTAATTAACATTGAATTCATTGAACCAATGTAGAATGATAAATGAAACTTAACAGGGGTTGTCATATTTATAATTTAGAGATGGGGAGTGGTAACTTCTCTTCAGTGACAGGTAATTACCAACCCCTAAGTAGTATTGGGTAAAATCATATGAATCAAAATGACTATTTTATATACTTTCCTTCATGACATAAGACATGGACTTCACGGACAAGAAGCAAGAGATTTTAGTATTGTAAATCCTATTTAAAGGAAAACTTAAAAATATTTTCTTTGAAATCACAGGTAACTAAATTTTGTCTTCAGAGTTATTTAGGATAGCTCTTCACTGGAATTTTCCAAGAGATTGAATGGAACATTTGCATAAATACAAAGCAATGCATTTGAAAGCAGGAAGCAGAGAATTACTTTCATATCTTATTTAAGCTTTTGTAGAGACAGTAGAATTATCCTCAAAGGAAATGAGTAACACTCAAGACCAAAGATGCAGCAGACCATAGAATATTGGCTGAATATTAAAACACATATACATGCACATGCACACATAAACACATTTTAGCACACATTTAAACACATACAGACACACACATTTATACTTTTAGAGGTATAAGAAGCTACATAAACTCTTGCAATATAAGCTGTACCTTTGTTGTGTCTGTGTCACATGTGGGTACCTCACTGTTGCCATTATTTCTTAAGATAATTTTCATGGCTTGATTCTCTGTATTCACTTCTAAAATTTTTAAAATTTATTTGCTTAAAATTTTAATTTTTTACATGGTTTAATTGAAATGTTACATGATCTGAGTTATACCAGCCTTTAAAAAAGTTGTGTGCACTGGATTTCAGAAACATGATTTGAAATTGACAACTAGAAAACGGGAATATCTATGGCATCATTACAATCCTACTGTTTGTAAAAGGATTGGTAGTGCTGTTAGTTGACTTTATGAAGGCAGACATGAGGACATTAGATTCATAGCTTACAAGAATATGAGAATAGATTCCTATCTTGCCTAAGAAGAAAATAAACACTGCTATATATTTTTCAAATGTTGACAATGGCATTATTTATAATGTTGGTGAGCAGTGTTCTCTGGGATTGTTATTGGAACTATGAGCATGAATAAAAGGCCTCTTGATACAGTTTATTAGACCCAATTCTCATATTTTAATATTAAATAACGTATGGCAAGGACTGAATAGGATCAGAGGAATTCTGAACAAAATGGCTAATCTATATTGGAACTAAAAAAGCTTATCAATAACCAGGGGTAGTCTATCTTAGTCTTAAAGATATTAAGGAATGGCATTCCATAACTACTTAGCCATATTCTACAATTATTCATTAATTAATTAATATAATTAATTAATTAATTAAAATAATATTTTTATTCCAAATAATCTCATATTTGTTTAACATATCCATCATAACTTTTTTTTTTTTTTTTACTATTTTAATTGTTAGCTGTTCCTTTGGATCCTTTTCTAGGCTCACAGAAAATAATGAGAAGATTGACCTACAATTTCAATTGTCGTGGTTCCTTTTCAGAAATGGCACTATAAGACTAAATTATTTATATTCTTATCTGTTATAGATGTTTAAGTTCCCCTCAGATATCTTGCCTAGCTAATCATTGCTTTAACTATAGTGACTTTTATTGTTTACTCCTTAATGTGACTCTCTTTCTAGAAGACAATAATTTTTTTTTGTAAGGATAGATCAGAGAATTGGGAAATGATGAAAAAATATGGCTTTATGTGCAAATATTTTTTTGGTATGACTCCCTTACATGGAGCACTCAGAGATGCAGCAAATATCAATTTCCTTCCTTTCTTCAAGATCACAAGAGAAGGAGTCTGGTCAGACCCATTTACCTTTCACAGGGTTAACATTTAATTATTACAGATAGAATCGTCTACATCTGGGCAGTGTTCCTGATGGAATCTGTTTTCAAGTGAATTTACATGTTGTCCATTGTTTCATTTCCATACATTTATTCAACACATTTTTTTAGCATCTACTTTATGCCAGGAACAGTAGTGGGTACTCGAGATATAAATCTATATAAGACAGAGCCTCTTTCGCGGAGGAGTTTTCCCCTTCTGTTGGTAAAAGCAGGTGAAGGTTCACTCTCACAGTTCAATGAGAAAGGCAAGCATAGCAGTGATCCCTGGGCTTCAGGAGCTCACAGGATTTAGGACCAGTCTCTCATCAAAGCCAGGTTCTTTACTATTTAGCTATTGAAAGCAAGAGAGACACCTTTTTTTCTGGAATGATTTATTTGAAGCCAGCCTTGTAGCAGAGATTGAGCTCTGGAATTCCATTACAGTTTTATTTCATTTGATTTGTCTAAAAGTATGGAATCATAGGATTTTGATTCTTAGTCTCTGTGAAATCTTGAGGTCAGATAGTCTAGGCTTCCCTTTAATATTCCTGACATGTTCACTTTTGGTGATCATTGCTCCCCTTACTGCGTGCTTACAAAACATCTCTGCTGGAATTTCACTAGCAATCAAAGCTCACTGGTCTACAATTTTGAAAATTCATCTCCTGCCAACCTTTTCTACATAGGTTTCACAATTGTATGCCTCTAGGTTTTGGCTGCTTTCCTGCTTTTTGTGACAACACAGATATCCATCATGGTTATGTGATCACATTTACCTGCAAGTTATTCCATTTATTAGATATAGATATAAGCATAGAATTATAGATATATAATATTATACAATATTAATTATTATATTCCCCAGAATATAATTTGTTTGGATTTAAAGATAACTGTAGTGAGTTCTTAGTCTCACTTTTCTATCTCTCTTAGTCATGTTTGTTCTTTCACTGTTTACAGTGTTTTTTCTTCATAGAGAAGTAGAAACAAAATAGAATTTAAGTCATTTTGATCTTGCACATATGTTTCAAGCACTAAGCTATATCTTCTTTTTTATTTTTCTTATTCTGGCATGACTTAATAGCATGTTCTCCTTTTGTGAGATTCAGAAGATTATTGGGGATTAATGGTTATGATCTTGATGATGATGATGTGATGCTATAAATAATGATAATGTTACCCCTAATATGACAGCCCTTATGATGATAACGATGATAATACTACTCCTAATATATACACTCTCTCATTTAGTTTCCATAAAAGCTTTATGAGGTAGCTATTATCTCCATTTTATAGATGGACAAATTGAGAGCTTAAATACCTCTTAAGTTGCTGAGCTAGTGTTCATATCCAGCCTTCTGTAGACCCAAAGCCATGTTTATAACCATAGTGCAACATACAGATAAAAATTTTACATATTTAAACAAACTTTTATTATCTAGCAAGTTCCTTTGTATTTGTTTTGTGGCTGCCCTTCTTACCACTTCACTTTTAATATTTCAACATTTTTTTGTCTGTGATTCTCAATTTTCAGGTAGTTTCCATTTTAGCGGTATATGTGGTCTTAATAAAACTTTTTATCTGGAACTTTGAGAATCAAGTTTCCTAAAGTCTGAATCCATGACTGATAATGCCTGATGTGCCATTCATTGGCTCATAAATAAATAAGTTTCTATCAAGATTCCCCCTGTATGCAGTTCACTAAAACATTTTTTGGTTAGAGTCACATATAGAGATGAACATCTTTATTTGTTTCCCTAACCCAAGTTATGGAAGAATGGCACAAAGTACATCAAGAATCAGGAGTCCATCAGTGTTCTTCCATAGTAAAATAGAATTCTAGTAGGTCAGAAGTAGTTGAAGTTTCTCATAGGTCTCTTTTATGTCAGTTTTGTAATCCATAAATTATCACTTATTTCTTCATCTGATATGATAGTCTTGGTATACTCCTCCATAGAATACTGTGTTTTTCCTCATTCATCTCATATTAAGTCCTCTTGGAACTTAAATGATATCCTAAGTCCAATTCAAGTGTGCCTACTTTACTTTAGTCTCATTTGTTTTGTATTCATACATCTAGCAAATGTCAGGTACTCTACCAGGTCCTGTATATACAGAGAAGTGAATAAGGGAGATGTCCTTACTTACTCATCTTTCAAATAGTTGCTGGAATGTCTGGAACTTGTTTGGATTCTGATTCAAGTAAGCCAACTCTTTCTAGGAACTCTGCTGGGAAAATAATTAATTATGTAAGAATAATAAGGTTCTATGAGTGTTAAAAGAGATACCAGCAGTCTTTGAAGGCACAAAATAGCTTTAGCCTACCTAGGCTTTTAAGGAAACATTTTTTTTTTTTTTTTTTTTTTTTGCGGTACGCGGGCCTCTCACTGTTGCGGCCTTTCCCGTTGCGGAGTACAGGCTCCGGACACGCAGGCTCAGCGGCCATGGCTCACAGGCCCAGCCGCTCCGCGGCATGTAGGGATCTTCCCAGACCGGGGCACGAACCCGCGTCCCCTGCATCGGCAGGCGGACTCTCAACCACTGCGCCACCAGGGAAGCCGTAAGGAAACATTTTGAAGGAAATGACAATCGGTCTGAAACCTGGTGACATGTATATGTGTTGCCTTTAGATGTTTATTTTGTGCCAAGGACTTTTTTTATAGGCTTAGGTCAGGCATATATTAATTCAATAACCATTTCATCCCTATCTCTATTTCTGACTGCAAGGAGTTTCTCTGATTCTCAGTGTTTATATCTATAAAATGTGCGTAATATGTTACTGTAAATATTGAATGAGGTATCTGTAAATGTTTTTGTAAACTATACATTGACTAAGTTAATTTCTCTTTGTATGCTTCTAATTATATGTAAGACACTGTATGGGTTGCAGTGGGCATACAGTAATTGCAGACCCTGTTCTCCAGTTCCTGCACAGGTTACCCACTCTTCCTTCTTTTTCTCCCTGATATTTAGACAAGTGATCTGATAAACTCTGTAGGAAATTTGAAAGTGGAATTATAACATTAGATGTCCCAAATTCATTAAAAGTGCTTTATTGAATACATGACTCAAGTCTGGTTTTCAGTTTCCTACTTAAGAGTTACGGCATTTTAATAATCCTGTTATTCATTTATTCAACACATATTTATTAAGACCTTCTATGGGTCACCATATTGGATTCTGAGGCTATGGTACTGTCCTTTGCATTAAGAAACTGGTTTTGAAGGCAGTGCCATCCCCAAAGGGTTGACGTGCTTGAATGTGAACATGAATCTGTCAATTAAATTCCACAACAGTAGTGTTAAAGATGCTATATACTTGATTCTAACTACATAAAAGAAACAAGAGGTAAAAACTTTTTATGTCTGCATCTAATAGTTTTTCTAGTGTCAGTGAACATGTGAAACATATGCATTTTAAAAGAATCGCTTGTGAAATAAACTTTTATTATGTCTAGTTTTCCTTTGAATTCCACTTAAAAACTGTTCTATTTCAAATGGGTCTCCCAAGAGTATACTAAAATGTTTTAATAGGTTATAGAGCTTAGTAGTGACCAGTAGTGTGGGTGCCATTCCAAGAGCTGAGTCAGAAGCCAGGAGGTCCACCCTGGTCTCAGTCTTGTTTTGCTTTTCTTAATCATTTCTTGTGTGTTTCTGAGTAAATATGTATTTCTATCATCTCTCTTCCTGTTTCTCTATTTCATTACTGAGCTTGGTGCTAGGTCCTTGTCTACTTTTATCCTGGCTCATGCTGGTTGCCTTATGAAGTGTTTTATTATAGCGACCATACTTGCTGTTTTGCTCCTTTTGATATTTAGGGCATTCACAGTGAAAGACAAGTAGTGGCTTTTATAACAGGAACATTGTTGGTTGGGCTTAAATGCCATAGATCAAGCCCTTTTGGTGGCTGCAGATAAAGCCTGAATGACCACTCTGTCAGTGAGTTGCACTGTCAGATCAAATATTGGTCAAATCTTCTCAGGCCCCTGACAGAAAGATCTGAGTGATTTTAAATTTTATTACAATGCACTAATAACTGATTAGTATTATTTCCCATGAAAAAAGTTTAAAAATTTTAAAGGCAGTGAAATGCTAATGTTGAAACACCTTGGGGCATTACCAGTATACCCCACCCTTCTTGTGGTGTGTTCTGCGAACTCTGTGTCTCTCCCTTATCAGCAAGTGCAGTGGTTTCTGTTACAACCCAGTGTTTTAGCTTCTTATACTTGAGGAACTCTGCATAGATTCCCCATCCCAAGTTACTGTAAGAAACTCAGCCTGCCTTTGTATAGGGGATGCAGCTAAGAACCATAGTAGGTGTTCAGTTTTTTCACAGTGGGGATGGAAAGAATGGAAGAATAGTAGGTGGAAATATTAAGAAAAAAAGAGCAATAAAAAGTGGGGAATTTTGGAAGAAATAGAAAAATACCTATTGACATGATGAACGCAAACAATGCATTTGCATCAGTGTTCATCAGGTGGACAAGAAGGAAAATCAAAACCTTTGCTTAAAATCCAGATGCTTTGATGGCTAGACCAATGATTTTCTAACTGGCTTCTGTAGAGAAATTGGCTTATAAAGAATAAGGGAATTTGAGTTATTGTGACTCTGGCCCCCACCCCCAGCCCTTTAAACCAGAGCAGCCTCTGTTTTATCTCTTTTATGTACTAGACTTCCTATTAAGTTTTTATTTGAGGGAGGAAAAAAGAATTGTCTGGAAAAAATGGAATGCAAAACACAGAACTAGACTATACACTTCTTGAAGTTCTTCCTTGTGTTCGTAGGCATGTTTGTTGAATAGATGAATGAATTAATTTTGATGGAAAATCTGTTGTTTGTTGGAGATTCTAGTATATTTGGCAGGATTTTTCCATTTAATAAGAGAAAGGATTGTTTAAATCTACCTTTTCCTACATATACCATATTAAGAACTGCAGTTCCTTTCCTTTAACTTTTTCATTCACATTAGTATATAATGATAATGCAGTTTTCAATGTCACTGAATAGGAATGTGGTGTGAATTTTAGAACCAGTTATAGAATTTCCTTAAATATTTACCCCTTAATTTCTGCATTTTCCACTTTTTATTTATTTGTTAATAAACTATGATGAGTTTACACAAATTTGACTCTACCAAATATAGTACAACCTAAATTTCCTCATGAATTTTCCTTTCAGTATTTAGGAATAACATCATTTCACTATGTGCTGTATATTATAATTCTACAACGCTTAATTTTTAACATAGAAAGGAAAATTCACAACTAACCCTGAGATGGCATTCTCTTTTATGCATTCAGTGAGTATTTATTAAGTGCCTGCTATGCACTAGGTGTTGTGTTGGCTATATAAAAGTAGGGCAGGTGTGGTTCTTAGCCTACAAAAGCTCACAGTCTGCTGTGAGGAGGTAGGAAAATTAATAAGTGCAAGGGTGTTATGTCCGCAGAGAAATCACAGTACACTGGAGAAAGTCTTGGCTAAAGGAAAGTGCTTGAAATCTGAAGTGAAAAGACTTAAATTTAAGACTTGACCACTGCTACCAGTAGTGTCTTGGGCAAGTTACTTAACCTTTTGGACTACTTTTAGTTTTCTCAGCTGTAAAATGGCAATGGATCATCTCAAAAGTTTTATAAGAATTAAATGGCCATGCTTTATAAAGTGTTTTGCAATTCATAAAATTCTATAGAAATTTTAGGGCTCTCTCCCTCTAGGCCCTCCTGTGTAAAAGAAAATGCAAGTTCATGAGGTTTCTAGGCAGGTGTCAGGTAGCAAAATGTGGAATGACTAAGAATGATATCTTAGTTTCCCACAAGTACCATATAAATTAGCACTCATCATATAAGCATCTTCTCTCTGTATACAAATTCATTTTCTGTGTTCTTCCTGCTTTGAGGCCTATTTTAGAAAAGTTACTAGATTCTCAACTAATGTGGCCAGGTTCTGTAAGGAAATGTATAAAGCAAAGATTTTCAGGAGTCATGAAATAGCTATTTGAAGGTAATTGCACTGATTCAGCATGACTGAAGTCCAAATGATAAAATTGGTTAGAAAAAGACTGCGATATGTTACCTTATTCATACTCTAGGGCCTCCCATTAAAAAAACAAACAGTTGCTCATCTCAGGTAGGCACACTTCTTTTTGTTTCTACAAACTACTAAGTAGATCATCTCTTAGCATTAAATGGAATTATACTACTATGAAAATTTTCCTCAAAATTGTGAAATGCCCATTTTTCCATAGTAGGAGGGAACTTGGGAGAATTGGGTATCAGATGGGTGGAAATATGATGCCACAAAATGAACCCTGGTTAAGGTGGCAAGAAACCTGTTTCTTATGTAATTATATAACAATTTCACTGCATCGTCTGATCTATAAAATGATAAATGTATACTAGTTAATCTTTAAAACTGCTAACAGCACTGTGATCTTATAAGAAGTTATTGAATCTCAACTTGAATTTCACTTTTTTTTTCCAACTCAAGAAAATTATGTTGAAGAATAGCATATCCAGTAATAACTAGATGCTATTAGGCTGATGGATATAAACACATCTATCTATCACAGAATCAGAGACTTGGAGGGAAATTAAGACTTTATGTAGTCAACTAGGTCTTAGCCAGAGGTTTGGGGAGGGAGTTTGGAAGTGGGTAGGGGTGTTTTTGTTTTTTGCAGTAATAGGGACACCTCTAGCATTTTGGGGGACAGTGATGCTAAAGTCTTACAATGTTTGGAATTGTCCTACATGATGAAGAATTTTCTTTTACAGAATACCAACGATGCTTCATTGAGAAATACCAGTAAAGCAAGCTCTCATTTTATAAATGAGAAGGCAATTCTAAGTGAAAGATAATGGTCCTGAACACTGAGCAAATTTGTGACAGACCCCGGATTCCTCTGACAACCAGGTTATCCAACTCCATTTCTTTGTTTTCCTAAAGCCCCTTTTGTCAGCATAGATTTGTTTTCCATCTGCTTTGGAAAACTCTACCACCAAACTTTTTGGATTACACAAAAGTTGTCTAAAATATAATGTCATTGGTCAGCGTTTGGTTCTGGTTATATTACTTTCTTCCAAAGCATAAATCTCCCTGTAGTCATGGATTAGCCAAATATTACATTCTCAGAGAACAAAGATGAGATGATATGCCTTATTCACAATAGAATTGTCAGTGCCTCATGCAGTTTCTGGCTTTCATAATACCTTGAATGCTTGACACCTTAAGTGGGAAATCTAGAATGGATTTGGAGTCAAAAGACCACAATGAAGAGCATGTCCCAGCTAAATTACTAGTCTATGAGCTTGTAGAGCTACTTGACCACTCCACGACTCAGTGTCTTTTTCTGAAAAATGGAAATGATAACTTCTACCCTGACTTTGTCTACCTGGGAACTGAGTTTGAGGACTGGTAAGAATGAATGCTCAGGCACTTTGATTATATTCAAATTAAACTTTTCTTCAGTAAAGTTGAAGGGTACTACTTACAGCAAGCAACTTAGGTAGCATCAGATAGGGAATATTTGTTTAGTTTTACAGGTCTCTAATTCCGTCATGGTAGACATACTTGAGGAGGGGTAATACTAGGTAATGTCCTGCCGAGTCACCAAAACCTCTCAGGGCTTTCTTGCCCTGGTATCTGAAACTGTAGCATGATTTCTTTATATGTCTGTATAAACTATCTACGATTTAGTTTGGGGGCACTGTTTTTGCAATATACAATATTATAATAGCCCCATGTTATATAATGCTTAACCATCACAGAAGAGCCATATTACCACTTCGGTGTAATAATGACTAATCACTGGCATGGCAATTATATGACTGCTGTGTTCAAGGCCCAGGAGATTCTGAGCATGACAGGCCTGGCGATGGCCTGAATCATATCCCAAAGGATTGTTGTGAAAATTGAGATAATCACCTACATATGCCTGATACTGAGATGCTCAGTTTATGATGATTCTTCCCAGTGTTTACTCTAGGTTTCTAATATTTAAAACATGCAAATATTTAAAACATGCAAAATATTTCTACATTATCAAAAATATGGACTTATTTCTGATAAATAGCTATTGGCTGCTTTCCTGTGTCTAGCACTGACCTAAAGTGATATATACATATACATATATATATATATATATATATATATATATATATATATATATACACACACACAAATACATGTATGACACTTATATATCACTATATACTTTTGCAGGGAGGTTGTAGGAGAAAATTATATCAGTCATGCACATTACACATTTTGTAGAGGACTTGTAAGCACCAGCCCCTAAATAGGTGGTGTTATGGGTTGGATTGTGTTCCTGAAAAATTTATATTTTGAAGTCCTAACCCCCATTTCCTCAGAATGTGACCTCATATGGGGATAGAGTTTTTACAGAGATAATTAAGTTATAGTGAAATCATTAAAGTGGCCCTAATCCAGTATAACTGGTATCCTTAAAAATAGGGGAAATCTGGACACAGAGACATGCATAGAGGGAAAATGACATGAAGAGACATAGGGAGAAGCTGGCATGTACAAACCAAGGAAAGAGGTCTGCAACACTCTTCCCTCAGCCCTCTGAAGGAAATAGCCCTGACAACACCTTGGTTTTGGACTTCTAGCCTACAGAACTGTACACAATATATTTCAGGTGTTTAAGCCACTCAGTCTGTGGTACTTTGTTACTTCAGCATGAGCATACTACTATGCAGGGTTGGGTGGGAATTTGTCCTCACAGAGCCCCTCTCTGCCATGGCTTTCCTGTAATTTAAGCCTTGCTTTAAGTAATATGCCAGAACAGTTTATATATGCTGTGATACATTTGAAAGGATAAATGTCTTTGGAAAATTGAAGTCAGTATAGCTAGATATCCAAAAAGAAAAGACAAATTGAATTGCTTTTATAAGGAAATTACATATTTTTTGTCTTCTATTTGTTTTTGAATATATCTCTTGAGACAATGGAAAACGACATTATAATAATGCATAAAGCAAAGAGTCTTTTTTTTTAACATATTTATTGGAGTATAATTGCTTTACAATGGTGAGTTAGTTTCTGCTTTATAACAAGGTGAATCAGCGATACATATACATATATCCCCATATCTCTTCCCTCTTGTGTCTCCCTTCCTCCCACCCTCCCTATCCCACCCCTTTAGGTGGTCACAAAGCACCGAGCTGATCTCCCTGTACTATGAGGCTGCTTTGCACTAGCTATTGGTTTTACATTTGGTAGTGTATATATGTCCATGCCACTCTCTCACTTTGGCCCAGCTTACCCTTCTGCCTCTCTGTGTCCTCAAGTCCATTCTCCAGTAGGTATGCGTCTTTATTCCCGTCCTGCTCCTAGGTTCTTCATAAACTTTTTTTTTTTTTTTAGATTCCATATATATGTGTTAGCATATGGTGTTTGTTTTTCTCTTTCTGACTTACTTCACTCTGTATGACAGACTCTACATCCATCCACCTCACTTCAGATAACTCAATTTCGTTTCTTTTTATGGCTGAGTAATATTCCATTGTATATATGTGCCACATCTTCTTTATCCATTCATCTGTCGATGAACACTTAGGTTGCTTCCATGTCCTGGCTATTGTAAGTAGAGCTGCAATGAACATTGTGGTACATGACTCTTTTTGAATTATGGTTTTCTCAGGGTATATGCCCAGTAGTGGGATTGCTGGGTCGTATGGTAGTTCTATTTTTAGTTTTTAAGGAACATCCATACTGTTCTCCATAGGGGCTATATCAATTTACATTCCCACCAACAGTGCAAGAGGGTTCCCTTTTCTCCACACCCTCTCCAGAATTTACTGTTTGTAGATTTTTTGATGATGAACATTCTGACTGGTGTGAGATGATTTCTCATTGTAGTTTTGATTTGCATTTCTCTAATGATTAATGATGTTGCACATTCTTTCATGTGTTTGTTGGCACTCTCTATATCTTCTTTGGAGAAATGTCTATTTAGGTCTTCTGCCCATTTTTGGATTGGGTTGTTTGTATTTTTGATATTGAACTGCATGAGCTGCTTGTAAATTCTGGAGATTAATCCTTTGTCAGTTGCTTCATTTGCAAATTTTCTCCCATTCTGAGCATTGTCCTTTTGTCTTGTTTATGGTTCCCTTTGCTGTGAAAAACTTTTAAGTTTCATTAGGTCCCATTTGTTTATTTTGTTTTTATTTCCATTTCTCTAGGAGGTGGGTCAAAAAGGATCTCTCTGTGATTTATGTCATAGACTGTTCTGCCTATGTTTTCCTCTAAGAGTTTTAGAGTGTCTGGCTTTACATTTAGGTCTTTAATCCATTCTGAGTTTATTTTTGTGTATGGTGTTAGGGAGTGTTCTAATTTCATTCTTTTACATGTAGCTGTCCACTTTTCCCAGCACCACTTATTGAAGAGGCTGTCTTTTATGCATTATCAAAGATAAGGTGACCATATGTGCGTGGGTTTATCTCTGGGCTTTCTATCCTGTTCCATTGATCTATATTTCTATTTCTGTGACAGTACCATACTGTCTTAATTACTGTAGCTTTGTAGTATAGTCTGAAATCTGGGAGCCTGATTCCTCCAGCTCCATTTTTCTTTCTCAAGATTGTTTTGGCTATTCAGGGTCTTTTGTGTTTCCATAAAAATTGAGAATTTTTTTGTTCTAGTTCTGTGAAAAATGCCAGTGGTAGTTTGATAGGGATTGCATTGAATCTGTAGATTGCTTTGGGTAGTAGAGTCATTTTCACAATGCTGATTCTTCCAATCCAAGAACATGATATATCTCTCCATCTATTTGTATCATCTTTAATTTCTTTCATCAATGTCTCATAGTTTTCTGCATACAGGTCTTTTGTCTCCTTAGGTAGGTTTATTCCTAGGTATTTTATTCTTTTTGTTGCAATGGTAAATGGAAGTGTTTCCTTAATTTCTCTTTCAGATTTTTTCATCATTAGTGTATAGGAATGCAAGAGATTTCTGTACATTAATTTTGTATCCTGCCACTTTACCAAATTCATTGATTAGCTCTAGTAGTTTTCTGGTAGCATCTTTTGGATTCTCTGTGTATAGTATCATGTCATCTGCAAACTGTGACAGCTTTACTTCTTCTTTTCCAAAATGGATTCCTTTTATTTCTTTTTCTTCTCCGATTGCTGTGGCTAAAACTTCCAAAACTATGTTGCATAATAGTGGTGAGAGTGGGCAACCTTGTCTTGTTCCTAATCTTGGTGGAAAATGGTTTCAGTTTTTCACCATTGAGGATGATGTTGGCTGTGGGTTTGTCATATATGGTCTTTATTATGTTGAGGTAAGCTCCCTTTATCCCTACTTTCTGGAGGGTTTTTTTTCAAAAATGGGTGTTGAATTTTGTTGAAAGCTTTTTCTGTATCTCTTGACATGATCATATGTTTTTTTTCCTTCAATTTGTTAATATGGTGTATCACATTGATGGATTTGCATATATTGAAGAATCCTTGC